>NW_011888786.1:11032559-11044206 GCF_000151845.1 Pteropus vampyrus
GGCCACAGTCTGATTGTCAGATAAAAAGAGATTCTGCTGCTTAGAAAGTGCTTAAAAAGAACTTGAACTAAGTTAATTCAATGGATAAACCAGGAAACAAGCTTTTATTTTTACAGTGATTCTTTTTTCATCCTTAATTCTGACCATACTGAATAACTTACTATTTCTGTGAAGAAACAGGCTTTTTAGCAATTCAGTCTCTTCGCACTTATTTTTTCTCTCACTAAAAGTGTTCCTTCCATCTTAAAGCAACCATTTAACTCCCACTCATCATTTAAAGGTAATTTTAAGCATTACCTTTTGCTAGAATTGTTCTGCGATGTCTATGTCTGAACTAGATGATTCAAATCTCAAATCCCATGGCAACCTTTGTGTGCTTTTATCATACACTGTAGGTAAAGGCATTTATCACTATATGTCTCCCTATAGACCAAATTTGGTTTACTGAATCCTTTGAGCTTCTTATTAAGATAAGAGTATTTTCCTGGAAAAAAAATTCTCTTAAGGAAAATCCATGACCAATTTTACATTGAATTTCACAAGTTTCATAAATTTTCCAAAATACCTTTGTGTACTGCCTGACATTCCATGCACTTAGATAAACATTCCAGATGTACTGCTTATTGTTACAAGGCACTCTACAGACATGCTCTGTGATTTATTTAGCCATAAAAACAAAACAGACTTCACAAAGAAGAGAGATGCCTTCTGGACATGTAGCTCTAGATGACACTCAAACAGAGAAATATCCTGTTGAATCTTAGAAACAAACATCTTCTTTGTGACTTTTTCTTTTTACATTCATTGCTTTTAATGCCTAAATAGAACTTGGCATCCTTGAGTTGCAGCCTCCTAGAGAAAGGAAGTGGAGTCAGCCAGCAGGTCAACTCTGATAGTTTTATAAGGTCCTGCCATCTAGTGTTCTGGAATGAGGGCCCTGTGATAGTGATACCTGTAATAAACTACCCTACTTCCTATTTTCATCTTGCCTATTGTCTGGTTCATAGTTTTCTATTCAAAGCATGTTTTGTTAGAGAATGTCCTTAAAGTTCACTCTGCCTATTTCACTCAATTGCAAGTTGGAAAAATTGATTCCTTATTATTATGAATTATTTTACATGTTCATAAGCTCTGTGTCATTCACTTTAATTTTATGTAAAATTGAAATAATATCTAATCATCAAGGCTACTGTAAGGTTTAGAAATAAAATATGTGAAATATATTCACTGAACAAAAAATTGTTAGGGTCGTTGCTGTTATTATTAGAAGCATCATTCATTTATCCATTCTATCAATATTTATTTGAGCACCAACTATCCACTGGGCACTGTGCTAGAGGGTGATTACGTATCTCTTGACTCAGTGCATTTATAAGCGGACCTGTTCCTGGTATGATCGTACATATGACCTTCTCTATGAGTATAGTCTATTAGTGTTACGAATGAACTTTTGAAATAAGTTAATCAGCCCAGGGGGTCCTATGGTTTTAATGTCAAGTCTTATAAAGAAAATGGTTTGTATTTTGAAGAGAAAATTTTCAAACAAATTAGGATTGTATCAAACGCAACTCCTTGCTTAGTAGGAAAGAGTTCAATGGCACATAGGTATCATTAACAAATAACGGAGGGAAGTTTTCTTTTATTCTCTCCATTTTATCGATAATACGTGTCACAGTCTCTGATCTGTAAGTGATGTTCATTAGATATTTCTTATTTAATTGAGGAATAACTGAATAAATGGCAATCGTAATGTTTAAATTTGTTACTGAAATTGTATGACTTCTGTTATAGGTAAATGTTATGATATCAGTTTGGTATTTAGGAAGCTGACACTAGGTCTATGAGAAGCCACACAGAAAACATACAAAAAGTTAATTATACACTAAATTTGAATACTACCACAGAATTGGCACTCTTAATATTACCAGAACAGATTGGATCTAACACCAGAATATTTATTTAGTTCACGTTGTGTCTGTACAATTTTCATTCTTTAAATGCCACTCGCATCAAAAATTTTTAAAAAGATGTATTTTCCCCTACATGAGTGAAAAAAAAATATTTTTATGAATTGCTTTATTTAATGTAAAAATTGAACTAAATGGTATTTTTGGATTTGAGTAAAAATTTCGGCTATTTCACTTAAAGTAATAGTAACATATTTATCAAGGTTTTACCATGATCCAGAAATGGTTGTATGTGCTCCAACACATACAACAATTCTTATCACAATTTTATGAAGCAGACTGTAATTTTCCTCATTTTAAAGATGATGAAAATAAGAGAGAGAGAATAATTAATTTTCTTGTAGTTAAACTGTTTGAGATGTAGAACCTGGATTTGGATCCAGACTCCTTAACTCCATGTTCTTAAACAGTATCTACAAACTTTTCTCCATTTTTATAGACTAGCTTACTTTGTGTTTAACAATATGCTGAGGATTTATAAGGATACTTATATCATACTACTAGGCTGCGAGTTAGGCTCTATTTTTACTCTTGTTTTATAGAAAACTAAAACTTTGATTCACTATTACTTGTAGAATCACAAAAATAAAATATCAAGGACTAAATACTAAATATGCTCCATGGGCATCACATTCTTATACATAAACACTAGGGTTTGCAGATTTTTTACATCATGAAGTCATGTAGTCATCTAATTAACAAATTTGTTCATTTATTTGGGGGGGTACTCATAGGCATGGCCTCATTCATCCAGTACCACAGATTTTAAAATTAATATTAAAACTTATAGGTGTTGATGCTTTTTAGACTCACATATATTTGTTCTTTTGATTATTTTACCCTTTCTGTATGAGCTCATTAATTTACGTTTGGACAGTCCCTCTTAGCAAAGGATTGGATAAAATGAAAGCTACTTTAATTTTAAATTTTACACTAGGATTTTCCAAAAGGACACTTTGTTTAGCCATGTGCATTACTGAGAATTCCTTTTCTACATGTGTCATATATAATTCTAGCCACAGACTCCACTGGAACATTTCAAGAGTGTGCTACCATAGCAAGGTCACTTATTCTAGTGCTGGAAAAATTTTAAACACCTGCTTCAGGGGTTGCCTGGAAACGACACTTGTCACACATTAAGTATCGGTGTTAAGGCACTTTAAGTTGGATTTTTTTTTCTCTCAGAATAAAGAACTTTGCACCATCCTCGTACAGAAAAAGCTGGCAATTATTTACTCAGATTTTTGTTCTGAATATTATTTTTGGAATTTTATTTTTAATGCATTTATCTAAATGAGGTAAGTTATAGGGATTTCTAAACAATTATAAATTGCATTCTTGAAATTAATATTTTGTGTGGATATATGGCTTCTAGAAGAAAATAATCTGAATATCAAAAAATGAGGAAAATAATTTAAAAAGCTACAACAATTTCTTAGCTTAAGTTGTTGTGCTCGAACACAGGAAGAATGCTACGAAATGTGCAGAATCGGCTCATACATTTAATATTGATCTTCACATATCACTTCCACCCCTGATCTTGTGATTTTCACATTCAAAATGAGGATAATAATTCTTCACTATATGCTTCCCAAGATTTATTTGACTCAACATATGACATGCTTAGAAAGCATTTATAAGTCTTATTAATGGAAAGTATTTTTGTTTCTGTGGTCAAAGTCATACATTCATTCATGAAAGTAGATGGTTAGGTTTCTTGTAACTCTGAAATTACCTGCTCTGAAAAAGATTGGTTTTAACAAAGTAAGACAAGATGATTGAACTCAGATGAACCAATGTACACCTACCCCTACAAATGGAGAAAAATTAAAGTACTCAATCACAGAGATTTAGCAGTATAATTTTTCGGTATGATGGATGACAATCTACTGAGTTTCCACACAGTGCCTAGCAACTAAGAATTACTCCAGAAAAGTTAGTTATTATTGCTATGTGCCAGATACTGTGGTAAAAATCAATAGATAATAATCTAACTTTTTTCTTTGCACTAATTCAGTTAATGTTCACAACAAACCTACACAAATGTTAAGTCCATTTTACAGCTGAGGAAAAGTGAGGAGTGAAAAATTTAAGCAAATTGCACTTTAGCATCCTTAAACTATTGGCATAAAACAACTATTGTTTCACTATATCTCACAATTTTGTAGTTATGAATATCATCAGGGATCAGATAGTATATTATGTGTTCCATGTGACATAAACTGGGTCACTCAGTAGCATTTAGTTGGTAGATGGTCTCTCCTTGAGGGTTCAAGGTGATGTTGCTCATAGGACTGGTGCCTGATAGAAACAACTATAACATGGAGCTCAAATGAGTTACCCTTTTCTCCATATAGGTCTGTTCAGCAGGATATTCAGACTCTATCTATGGTGGCTCAGAGCTCCAAGAGGGCAAGATAGAAACAACCAAAGGCTTGGATCTATAATGGCATCATTTTCACTGTGCTCTATTGGTCAAAACAATCATGTTTTCAAAGAGCGAAATGTCATAATTTCCCACTTTTAAAGAGATAGAAGAAAAATACTGCCCTTCAATGGGAGAATTTACAGCCATATTTAATTCACCACAGTGTTCAAGCCATTTTGGTCAGAATATTATTTTTCCCAAATGACTCTTTTATATATTTAGCGAAAATCTTTCCTTTACTTTATCTGAGGGATTTTGTTGGTTGATCCATTAGAGTAATATCTTTTTTCAACATTTTGTGTCATTTCCAATGTATACCCATGCATTGACCAAAGAGTATGCCCTGGTTTTCTCACAAACAAACCTTCCACGAAAACATGAAGTGATCATTCAAGTTTATTGGCCAAAATTTAATTGTCCTTAGAATTGATTGGTTGGTAAGAAAGATTTCTAAGTTAAATATTCTATACATTTATTTGTCAGTATTCCCCTTAAGGCCACGATTTGATAGAATGGTTTTCTCCATGATGCTTTAAAATAATATATTAGAAATCTAGCATATTTTTACTTTAAACATGAAACCTACTATAAGAATTCATACAATTTTTAAAATGCTCTCAAAGCTTTTTATCATTTAACATTTTCATTTCTTTTTTAGTCTCTGAAAGCAAAACTATAGGAAATTTTTAGATAAATTTCTATCAGATCAAATTAAATAAAATTAACATTATGTTTTTTAGTTTTTGTCTCACAAATTGTTTCCTAAACAAATCCATAGCTTCACTGCCAATGGTTAGCTATCTGTCATATACTTCTCTCCAAGTTAGGATTCTAAATTGTATTCTCTATTTCATTAAATCTTCAACCTTGATACAACCTTGAATTTCCAGAGGACAAACTTAATAGATTTCTTCTTTTCTTTATTGTTCTCCAATATCTTTCATCTCCAGAAAAATTATGATGAATGCAAAATCATATATTATGTTGTATATTACCCCTTGCCCAGTTTGAGTTTACAACTGAAGATAACTTTTAAGTATGGATTAGCAAATATGTAACATAATGGAACCTGAGGAAACTTTTCGATGTCACTTTCCAGACACTCTCTGTATAACTCCTCCAGGCATAAGGATGGCTACTGCTTTCAGAACTGCTTGGTAGTCCTTTGGGACTCTATTTCTGGAGACTGATATTTTCCCCCAAGTTATATATTTCTAAGTACTTATATTAGCAAGGGAGGCATTATGCAAACCCATATTCTTAGAGTATTTGGATATTCCATTTCTTTTCTGAAGTAAACAATCTGTTTATAGCACTGTTGCCCCAGCTATGATGTCTTCATTTCTATCAGCAATGATCAATTAACATGACAATTTAGTTTCTCTATGACTAGCTGATTCACTTTTATTTTTTTTGTAAAATAGGGTTGGTGATAATAATATCTAACTCATAGAGCTTATATAAGAATCAACTAAGACCATGATGCAAAGTTCTTAGCACAATACCTGCTGCATTGTAAATGTTTGTTATATTTTAAATAACATGATTGATAACTTGGAGCTCTCCCTCTTTTCAGCATGCTGTATCCCTTATGTCAACAAATTCTACCTCTATGCTCTCTCTCACAATTTTCTTTTCCTTTGTTTTCTCATTTACAGAGAATTTTACTAATTATTGCAAAGGCTATCTTTCCTAACTCCAAACTTCCCTCTAATTAAGCCTTCATGCTTAATTCAATTTCGCTTTATAAAATGAGAATCTAGCACATTTCTCACTTGAATTACAAATGTTTTAATAATGGTACATGAGTTACTTTCCTATTGCTACTGTAACAAATTTTCACAAACTTAGCAGCTTAAAACAACACAAATGTAGACTTTTATAGTTTTGGTAGTCAGAAATCTAAAACCAACATGTGTCAGAGCTGTGTTCCCTTCAAAGACTTCAAGGGAAAATCCATTTCCTTGTCTTCTTCAGATTCTAGAGGCTTCTCAGATTCCTTAGCTCTCGGTCCCTTCCTGGCATCTCTCTGACCTTTTGTTTCTGTCGTCACATTTCCTACTACTAACTCTGATTCTCCTGTTTCCCTTTTAGCAGGATCCTTGTGATTGCAGTTATTATAATTAATAACATAGGTTAATATATTAATGCTACATAAGATAATCTCCCCAGCTCAAGATATTTAATTTAATCACATCTACAAAGTTATTTTTACCACTCCAAGTAACATATTTATAAATCATAGAGATTACGGTCTGAACATCTTTGAGGGACCTACTATAATATATATTGAAATCCTTAGCATATTTTTCAGGTCCTTCATTATCTGGTCTCAAACTGCCTTTCATTGTTCTCCTGTCAGTCCCTGATATCCTGATTGTATTCTATTATCTTTATATTATATGGTTACATATTGAACTGTAAATACATTATCCACTTTTTTTAGAATATTTTTAGAATTTATTTTTTAATTTAAAAAATTTTTCAATTGTAGCTAATAATATTAAATTAGTTTCAAGTGTACAACATAGTGATTAAACTTTTATATAACTTACCAAGTGATCACCCCCAATAAATCTAGTACCTGACACCATAGTATCTGACACCATACATAGTTATTATAGTATTATTGACTATATTCCCTATGCTATACTTTAAATCTCCATGACTATTTCGTAAATACCAATTTGTACTTCCTAATTCCTTTCTCATTTTCACCCCCTCTCCAACCACCCTCACATCTGGCAACCATCATAATGTTCTTTGTATCTATGAGTTTGTTTCTGTTTTGTTTATTTTATTTTTTTAGATTCCACATATAAGTTAAATCATATGGTATTTGTTTTTCTCTGTCTGACTTATTTCATCCAGCATAAAATCCTTTGGGTTCATCCATGTTGTTACAGATGGCTGAGTAATTTTTTTATAGCTGAGTAATATTCCATTATATGTACATATCACTTCTTTAACCATTCATCTATTGAGAGACACTTCCATATCTTGGCTATTCCAGATAATTCTGTAATGAACATATGGATGTATATGCCTTTTTGAATTAGTATTTTGGGTTTCTTTGAATAAATTCCAGAAGTGGAATTACTGGGTTTTTCTTTGTTTTCTGTTATGGCCTTTGTTTTAAAGTCTATTTTATCTGATATAAATATTGCTACCCCAGCTTTGTTTGTTTATTTGTTTGTTTGTTTGTTTCCATTTTTATGAAATTCTTTTTTTCATTTCTTCACTTTCAGTCTGTGTGTGTCTTTCAATCTGAAGTGAGTCTCTTATAGGCAGCATATGTAGGGGTCTTGTTTTCTTAGCCATTCAGCCACCCTATTTCATTGAAGCATTTAATTCATTTACATTTTAAGTAATTGTTGATAGATATGTAGTACTGGTTTGGTGGTGATGAACTCTTTTCATCTCTTTGAATATTTCTTGCCAATCTCTTCTGGCCTGAAAAGTTTCTGTTGAGAAATCAGCTGACAGTCTAATGAGAGTTCCCTTACAGGTAACCAACTGCTTTTCTCTTACTGCTTTTTAAGATTCTCTCTTTGTCTTTAACCTTTGGTATTTTAATTATGATGTGTCTTGGCATGGGCCTCTTTGGGACTCTCTGACTTCTTATTTGGGTCTCTCTGCACTTCTTAGGATTGTATATCTATTTCCTTTGCTAGGGTAGGAAAGTTTTCACATTTTAGAAAATAATTTGGAATATGAGGGAAAAATTTCCATTATTACTTCAAATAGGTTGTCAATTTCTTGCTCTCTCTCTTCTCCTTCTGGTACCCCTATGATTCAAATGTTGATACACTTGATGTTGTCCCAGAGACCCCTTAAACTATCCTCATTTAAATTTTTTTTTTTTTTTTTTACTTTTTGCTATTCTGATTGAATGTTTCCCGCAACCTTATCTTTCAAATAACTAGTCCTATCTTCTGATTCATCTAATCTGTTGGTTCCCTCTAATGTATTCTTCATTTCAGTTTTTGTATTCTTCCTATTTAATTGTTTTTTGTTTTGTTTTCTATCTTCACTTTTATGTTTCCTATCTCTTTGTTGAAGTTCTAGCTGAGATCATTAAGCATCCTTCTAACCAGTGTTCTGAACTCTGCATCTAGTAGGTTGCTTGTCTCTATTTTATTTATATTTTATTTAGTTCTTTTTCTGGAGTTTTGTTCTTTTGGGGGGGGGCGTGTTTCTTTGTCTCCCCATTTTGGCTGTCTTTCTGTGTTTGTTTCTATGTATTAGGTAGAGCTTCTATATCTCCTGGTTTTGTCAAAGTAGCTTATGTAGTAGGTATTTGGTGGGGCCCAGAGCTGGGTGCTCCAGTGTGTCTCTTGTGTGGATTGTGTGCACCCCCCTGTTTTAGTTGAGCCTTGATCATTGTAGCATGTCAATGGGAGAGATTGCCCCTCAGGCTGATTGTTTGTGAGTATCTGGCCATAACTACAGTGGAAGAACTGTTGTGCAGGGCCTGACCCTATGGAGCAGGATTTACTTTAATAGGGCTCTGGTGCCTGAAGAGTCTTCCCTTTGGATGTGTCCTTTGTGGAAGTGGTTGGGTGGTACTCTAATGTGATCTGAAGCTAGCCACCAGGTATGTTGGTTCTGGGCTTCTTGGCAGGGGTTCTGGTGGAGGCCAAGCTCAGCCACTGATTATGTTCTCCCTGGGACCACTTGGTATGAGCTACAAAGTGATCTGCAGATGGTTCCCACTTGTGCTAGGCTTGAAGATATCTGGGACAGGCTAAGCTGTGAACTGAGGCTGGCTTCCACTAATGCCAGGCTTGAGGCTGCTTAGCAAGAGGTACAGGGTATACCAAAGCCAGATATTGCTCGTTTGGAGTTTATGAACCTTTGAAAGATTTTAGGAAAGTCTGTAGCATGAGCTAAGATAGGCAATTTGTATGGAAAAGGCCACTGGACTTGGCTTGGATGGGACTACAAGTTGGAAGGGTCAGGGCCACAGGGGATCACCAGGGAAAGACCAATGGTGTTAGCCAGGTTGATGGAGACTCAGATATGGCGGCTACCAGCATCTGCATGCTGGATAGGAGGAGGGCTCAACAAAGGAACAATGGCTTCTGCCACTATTTCTGTCTAGGAGAAAGCTGCCCCTCTAGCCCTCATTCATTTCCTCCCCATATGTCCCTGGTACCTTTCAAGCTGCTGCCCTAGTGCTGGAGCTCATAGCAACTAAGTCTATCAACAGGTAAATTTGTGTATGAGTCCTTTAAGAGGAATGCCTAGGACTCTAGCAGCCCTCCATCTCACTCAGCCACAATCTTTGCTGGTTTGCACAGCCAGAAGTTATGGGACTTCCCTTCCTGGTACTGGAACAATGAACTGGGGAGTCCATGTGGGGCTGGGACTCCCTCACTCTTCAGGGAACACCTCTGAAGCTGAGATATTGCTACCAGTTTTTAACTGCCACACATGGGTGCGAGACTAGCTCATTCTGCCTCTGCCCCTCCTACCAGTTTTAACATGGCTTCTTCTTTATATCCTTAGTCATAAGACTTCTGTTCAGCTAGAGTTCAGGTGATTCTTAATGATGGTGGTTCTGTAGTTTAGCTGTAATTTCATCATGGTTGTGGGAGGAGGTGAGCAGAGCATTTATCTCCTCTGCCATCTTGACCAGAAGCCACATCATTCACTTTCAATCTGTGAGATTTTTCCATATGTTTTCTCTTCATAAAATGTCTTTTCTATGTATTTTGCACCTGGTGAAATATACTAATTTTTCCAAAATCTAGATAAAACTTTTGGAGTCTTTTATGCTTTTAGAATACACTCATAATTGCATTATTGTAGGACATAGTATGCTATACAATAATTAAATATATCTATTTGTTTATTTTTGTAGACTTAACAACTTGAAAACTAGGGCTTTTTAAAATTTTCATTGTTTCACATTAAACACAGAACTGGGCCAAAAAAATGTTGTTTATGATGTTAACAACCCCACTTGCTGCAGCTTGCTTAAAATCTAGATAGGCAGTAACAGCTCTGAGGTCCACAGTTTATTGTTTGGTTACTATTTGCATCAGCTGGGGACCTTAGTTGTAAAAACAGTAGAAATCCCCTACAGATGGTTTGTCGAGAAAGTGACTATAATAAAGGATGTTAGATAGCCCTCAGGATCTCCCAAAAGACAGAGAAATAGGCTTAGGGGTCATGCAGCCAGGAATAATGGCCAAGTCATACCATTAGATGGCTCCTGTGGGGCCCAGTGAGATGCTGTTGCTACATACAGACATCTAGAATCACACACCACAAATGTTACCGCCAGGACCTTGGCCACTATTCCCTCTAGAAAATACACTCTTTCTGTCCCCTTTGCTAGGAAGGTGCTGGAGGGAAGAATTCTTCCAATGTGAGCCTCTGATAGGCAGAATCAATGGCGCATGCCTGTATGCCAGCTATATGGAGGCTGGAACAACTCTTTTTGGCTATATTTTTAGATGAGTGAATTCTTTAGGTGAAAAACACCTCCAGTTTGAAAGTATTCAGAAGTGTTAAGTAGTTAAGAGTTTGGTAATTTTAACTATGCCTTTTAGAGAAACAATATAGAACGAGGTAAGTCCTTTTTATAAATTCGCTTTAGAGAGAGAAATTAAAAAACAAAACTATAACATATGGAATAAGGCTAATTTTCATTTGAAAGGGCAGCAAATATCCAAAGAAATGTTTATATTTTTTGTGTGTGTTGTTGAAATGAAATATTCATTTTTATGTAATGGTCCAGTCAACTGGGTAATGCTATGAGACGTACACTTAGCAAAAGTATTGAACAGTGACTCATTTGCATTAAAAGATGATAAAAGTTGTCTGGTGTAGTAATGGATAGTTCATTAGATTAGTAATGGAACTGTGGTCCATTCTCCCTTAGGTTACCAATCAAAATCCATCACTATGCTTTAGACTTGAAAGCAACTCTCTTTCTGATGAGGTTAATCGTTTAGTCCTGTCTGAGCATAAAGAACTTCCTTTGTAAAAGACTAAAATGCAGTGGGGGAATAAGATTAAAAACACTAGGCTTGGAGTCAGGAAACCACTTCTATTGCTAGTGGGATACTGATTAGCTGAAAAAAAAAAAAACAGAGAAATCAAAACTCTCTTGCCTCTATGTTGTCAAAAGTAGAATTCAAAGGGTAGATTAAATCTCTTATGCCCCTGTTAGATTTAATATTCTGTGACTAATTGGGAAGATAAATTTCTAAGCATACATGTATAGAATGAAAAATAAAAC
>NW_011888786.1:11044256-11049852 GCF_000151845.1 Pteropus vampyrus
TTCTCTTCATAAAATGTCTTTTCTATGTATTTTGCACCTGGTGAAATATACTAATTTTTCCAAAATCTAGATAAAACTTTTGGAGTCTTTTATGCTTTTAGAATACACTCATAATTGCATTATTGTAGGACATAGTATGCTATACAATAATTAAATATATCTATTTGTTTATTTTTGTAGACTTAACAACTTGAAAACTAGGGCTTTTTAAAATTTTCATTGTTTCACATTAAACACAGAACTGGGCCAAAAAAATGTTGTTTATGATGTTAACAAACCCACTTGCTGCAGCTTGCTTAAAATCTAGATAGGCAGTAACAGCTCTGAGGTCCACAGTTTATTGTTTGGTTACTATTTGCATCAGCTGGGGACCTTAGTTGTAAAAACAGTAGAAATCCCCTACAGATGGTTTGTCGAGAAAGTGACTATAATAAAGGATGTTAGATAGCCCTCAGGATCTCCCAAAAGACAGAGAAATAGGCTTAGGGGTCATGCAGCCAGGAATAATGGCCAAGTCATACCATTAGATGGCTCCTGTGGGGCCCAGTGAGATGCTGTTGCTACATACAGACATCTAGAATCACACACCACAAATGTTACCGCCAGGACCTTGGCCACTATTCCCTCTAGAAAATACACTCTTTCTGTCCCCTTTGCTAGGAAGGTGCTGGAGGGAAGAATTCTTCCAATGTGAGCCTCTGATAGGCAGAATCAATGGCGCATGCCTGTATGCCAGCTATATGGAGGCTGGAACAACTCTTTTTGGCTATATTTTTAGATGAGTGAATTCTTTAGGTGAAAAACACCTCCAGTTTGAAAGTATTCAGAAGTGTTAAGTAGTTAAGAGTTTGGTAATTTTAACTATGCCTTTTAGAGAAACAATATAGAACGAGGTAAGTCCTTTTTATAAATTCGCTTTAGAGAGAGAAATTAAAAAACAAAACTATAACATATGGAATAAGGCTAATTTTCATTTGAAAGGGCAGCAAATATCCAAAGAAATGTTTATATTTTTTGTGTGTGTTGTTGAAATGAAATATTCATTTTTATGTAATGGTCCAGTCAACTGGGTAATGCTATGAGACGTACACTTAGCAAAAGTATTGAACAGTGACTCATTTGCATTAAAAGATGATAAAAGTTGTCTGGTGTAGTAATGGATAGTTCATTAGATTAGTAATGGAACTGTGGTCCATTCTCCCTTAGGTTACCAATCAAAATCCATCACTATGCTTTAGACTTGAAAGCAACTCTCTTTCTGATGAGGTTAATCGTTTAGTCCTGTCTGAGCATAAAGAACTTCCTTTGTAAAAGACTAAAATGCAGTGGGGGAATAAGATTAAAAACACTAGGCTTGGAGTCAGGAAACCACTTCTATTGCTAGTGGGATACTGATTAGCTGAAAAAAAAAAAACAGAGAAATCAAAACTCTCTTGCCTCTATGTTGTCAAAAGTAGAATTCAAAGGGTAGATTAAATCTCTTATGCCCCTGTTAGATTTAATATTCTGTGACTAATTGGGAAGATAAATTTCTAAGCATACATGTATAGAATGAAAAATAAAACATCTAATCCACTGTGAATAAAATGTAAATTTTACATGAGATATTTTCTATTTCTGGCACTTGGTAAAGCTGTTCCCTTTGTATTTCTAGACCATGTAGTTATAGGGTACAAAAAAAAGTTTGGTTCTTTGTCCTAATTCTTCTGACCTTATGTACGAAACTTATTTCTCCCCTGCTCAGTGTCCTGTACTGTAAGGTGGACATCATTGTGTAGCTTTCTCTATGGCACAAGTTTCTGGTGAAAACCAACTAAGTAATGCAAAAGGAAAGTTATTTTGTAATCTAAAATTCTCTATTAGTATTAGAATCCTTTCTGTGCATAATACTTTCATAGATCAGCTAATGCAGAGCTTCAAAGTCAAAGTCATACTCAAAAGGTTTTTAAGAATTTTCTCTGCAAAAGCCAACATATGAAGGTAGACTGTTACAAATAGTCCTCAAACACTTTTGGCTGACAGGGGTGTAGGAAAAGGGATGTGGGGGGAAATTACTAGTGGAATGATGTGAACATTTTATAATTCGACCTTTTACAACATAAAAATATAGTGAAATAGCAAGACACAAAATTAAAAAAAAATAGCACCTGTGAGTAACATACACACATATGTATGTATATAAGTGTGTATGTGTATGTATGTATATATAGAGATAGATAGATAGATAGATAGATAGATAGATAGATAGAAAAATAGAAAGAGTTTCAGACATATATACACACATATAAACATTTGATTTTTTTTCAGATTTGCAAATATTAGAAACAAAACAAATGCTCACCAATATGAAAATAGTTGACCACATAATGGCATGTAAGAATTTTGAATATTATGTAGCAATTAATAAATGATTTAAACTGTATCAGTCAGTTATACTTGTGTGGGGTGGGGCAAGAGGGAGTCATTCACTAATAATTGGGGTTTTTTGTTAGGAAAAAAGATGCAGAAAGAAACCGTCAAAGAAACGATTTTTTAAAAAATATGTATAGGTATATATGTGCAGGAGGCATACTGGGAAATCCTAGAGGGATAAAACAAAGTGATAAAGTGATGTGGGGACCAATTTTAATGATACATGACTAAACTTTAAAAAAAAAAAATGAAACACAATCAAATGGGAGGATATAGCCCCATCAGTCAGGTAGGGTTATGAGAGGTAAGTCTAAGTATTCTGTCAAGGACCATTCCAGTCCAGGTTGAAGGCAATGAGGTATCTGGTTGATAGATGAGAGGTACAGATTATTTTCATGATAGTTATAAAAAAATTAAAAGATGGGTTACAGAGTAGTTTTTAGTTCGTAAGATTCTCACCCTGGAATTATTAAATGGGTCAGGTTTCCCATTCTGTGAACTGAAGTTTAGGGTTGAGCTTTATATGCTGGTATTAAAATATGGCCTTTTAACATAAGCTCAAAATTTTGTATCCAAATCCCACAAACATATCTTGATTTTTTTAAAAAAATGATTCTTTCTAAGAAGTTTTGTGATTCAATGAGTACAAGCAAATCTACTTTTTCCAGAATGCAAGTTGAGCTTCAGATAGTGAATTCATTTATACTTAAGATTAGGTTGGCTCTCTAGTTGATTGCACTTTTTGTAAATGTTTAAAATTTTTTTTTAAGCAGAAAACTCTATTCTTTAAATTCTCCTAGAGAAAAACAGTTGATGAACAATTACTAAATGTGAGATAGGTAGCCATGCTTCATTTGCAATTATTGTCTGATATATGAAATAATATTTTCAGGAAATTTATAATTTTTATGAAATTAAAATTTATAATCTTTATAAAATTAAATGATATGATCAGTTTATTTTAGTAGTTTAAAGATCTTACTTCAGAAATATGGAGACTTATGTTCAAATTCTATCCCTATTATTTACAATTTATGTTACTTTGGGTAATACTCTTGATTTCTTCAAACCTGAGTTTTCTCACTAAAAATGGTGACATTAAAGGACTATTATATGTGATTTAGTAAATAAAATAGTAAACATTATTATTACTGTGTTTTCCTAAGGGGCTCATTTCACATATTTAAGGAATGTAAAAATAGTTTAATTTGGGACACGTGTGTAAAAAATGTTTTAGACCTAAGACACTGTGGTAATATGAAGGAAAGAGGGATTTGGGAGAAAATTTAGTCAAAGAAATTCTGTATGCATATTATATGGGGTAAGGCTTAAGTAGTCACTGATATATGCCTCAGTTTTTCATCTTTAAAACTGAAATTATCTACGGCCATGCTACCCTGAACAAGCCCAATCCCATCTGATCTTGGAAGCTAAGCAGGGTCGGGCCTGGTTACTACTTGGATGGGAGACCATCTAGGAAGACTGGGTACTGTAGGTGTTAAAAAAATAAAAACAAAAATAAAAATAAGAATAAGAGATTGTAAGCTGACAAGGCCCTTGCAGTCTGTGAGGTCAACCAAGGGGTTGCTTTGCCTAAAAAATAAATAAATAAAATAAAATAAATTAAAAAATAAGTAAAATAAAAATAAAATTGAGATGACTGGGAGAGTCTTCATTATCAGGTTTAACTTGAGAATCAAATAACATAAAATATGTTAAAGGATTTTTTAAATTGTAAAGTAGTTTCCAAATCTGAGCAATTATGATTATTTTATATTTCAAAATATCTCTATGCTGCTTTTAATAAATGCCAGATTTTTCAAGTCTTTAGGAAATTCATTTATTGGATTATCATATTTAACAAAAATAAGGGGTGTGTAGCACAAGAGAAACATGACTGTAAAACAAAGGCAGTGCAGCAAGCCTTTTATCAGAGCTAACATTTTCAAGATCGCAAGAGCCTGATTAAAATTAAACCCCAGTGGGGCCTTGAGAGAAAAAAATTGAATATGATGGTGTGCAAGAACTTCTTATCACTTCCAATTATCTATTTCATAAAAATATTTGCCTTCGAGTATTCATGTTATTTTAATATGGTTTTAATGTCTAATTATCTATTATTTTCAGGTAGCTCCAAATATTTTATAATACTTGCTTTGAAATGAATGTTAGGAATAATTGACTCAGTTTTTAAATGCCAAATATGTATGCTTAGCCACAATCAGAAA
This sequence comes from Pteropus vampyrus, assembly GCF_000151845.1. NCBI lineage: Eukaryota > Metazoa > Chordata > Mammalia > Chiroptera > Pteropodidae > Pteropus > Pteropus vampyrus. The sequence continues at coordinate 11,048,897 of NW_011888786.1, forward strand.
AGATAATTTAGCTGTATTGTCAGGGGGTTGCCCATTGATATGCCACTTGTGATAGCATTAGCACTAAATTAATCCCTTGGAAAAAAATTTTACGAATATAGATAAACCTTCTGATCTTGGATTGATAGACAAGTGATTTTAACAAGATTTTAATTAAAATTGACCGCAAAGTGTGTCTTCCAAAGCAGTGTGGAATATAAACAAGGAGTACCGAGAGAACACCAAATGAATTTGCTGTGCCATTCTGAAGGTCTTACGTTGTAATATAGAGTTTAATCACAAAACTCCAACAAAAACTCTTTGCTTAGTTTTCTAAGATTTGCATTATCATAATGCAAACAAGCAAAAGAAACACATTATTTTTCAAAGAATCCTTCACTTCTATGTATTTAAAAGAATGGATCTCAGAATTGACCTCAGCATGCTGAGTGTTGTAATTTGTTTTTAAATTTATTTATGGGTTATAGACCATCTTCTGTATGTCAAATATTGTAAGTGCTGGAGAAATTCTCCAATCACTTACCTCCTCTACCCTTGCCAACTCACGGACGGAACAACTCACAACATCAGTAGGTCGGTATTGTGATGTTGGGTACCAAACAGAGAACTAACCCATTTACTTCCATTCCTAGGCAGAAAAAAAATAGATGAGCCAATCTGGACCAATCATATACAATGCATAAAATGTCTGGCCATACCGCTTTATCTAAGAATTGATTGTTAATCAGTAGACCAGTCAATATTACTGAAGTATTATCAAATACATCAGTATCTTCATCTTAGAAGGTAGTAAAGTGTCATTTTCTTTCTAGAGGCCATCTATGAGGTTTTGAAGCTAATTTTGACAACTCTAGAAACAAGATTCTTTGAAGAAGAGTCTTGACAGAAATGTATTCCTAGTTACAATCTTCTTGACCAATCCACTTACCCTCCCTATTTATGAGTCAGTTTACTCT
>NW_011888786.1:11049902-11071411 GCF_000151845.1 Pteropus vampyrus
CAAAGAAATTCTGTATGCATATTATATGGGGTAAGGCTTAAGTAGTCACTGATATATGCCTCAGTTTTTCATCTTTAAAACTGAAATTATCTACGGCCATGCTACCCTGAACAAGCCCAATCCCATCTGATCTTGGAAGCTAAGCAGGGTCGGGCCTGGTTACTACTTGGATGGGAGACCATCTAGGAAGACTGGGTACTGTAGGTGTAAAAAAATAAAAACAAAAATAAAAATAAGAATAAGAGATTGTAAGCTGACAAGGCCCTTGCAGTCTGTGAGGTCAACCAAGGGGTTGCTTTGCCTAAAAAATAAATAAATAAAATAAAATAAATTAAAAAATAAGTAAAATAAAAATAAAATTGAGATGACTGGGAGAGTCTTCATTATCAGGTTTAACTTGAGAATCAAATAACATAAAATATGTTAAAGGATTTTTTAAATTGTAAAGTAGTTTCCAAATCTGAGCAATTATGATTATTTTATATTTCAAAATATCTCTATGCTGCTTTTAATAAATGCCAGATTTTTCAAGTCTTTAGGAAATTCATTTATTGGATTATCATATTTAACAAAAATAAGGGGTGTGTAGCACAAGAGAAACATGACTGTAAAACAAAGGCAGTGCAGCAAGCCTTTTATCAGAGCTAACATTTTCAAGATCGCAAGAGCCTGATTAAAATTAAACCCCAGTGGGGCCTTGAGAGAAAAAAATTGAATATGATGGTGTGCAAGAACTTCTTATCACTTCCAATTATCTATTTCATAAAAATATTTGCCTTCGAGTATTCATGTTATTTTAATATGGTTTTAATGTCTAATTATCTATTATTTTCAGGTAGCTCCAAATATTTTATAATACTTGCTTTGAAATGAATGTTAGGAATAATTGACTCAGTTTTTAAATGCCAAATATGTATGCTTAGCCACAATCAGAAAAGATAATTTAGCTGTATTGTCAGGGGGTTGCCCATTGATATGCCACTTGTGATAGCATTAGCACTAAATTAATCCCTTGGAAAAAAATTTTACGAATATAGATAAACCTTCTGATCTTGGATTGATAGACAAGTGATTTTAACAAGATTTTAATTAAAATTGACCGCAAAGTGTGTCTTCCAAAGCAGTGTGGAATATAAACAAGGAGTACCGAGAGAACACCAAATGAATTTGCTGTGCCATTCTGAAGGTCTTACGTTGTAATATAGAGTTTAATCACAAAACTCCAACAAAAACTCTTTGCTTAGTTTTCTAAGATTTGCATTATCATAATGCAAACAAGCAAAAGAAACACATTATTTTTCAAAGAATCCTTCACTTCTATGTATTTAAAAGAATGGATCTCAGAATTGACCTCAGCATGCTGAGTGTTGTAATTTGTTTTTAAATTTATTTATGGGTTATAGACCATCTTCTGTATGTCAAATATTGTAAGTGCTGGAGAAATTCTCCAATCACTTACCTCCTCTACCCTTGCCAACTCACGGACGGAACAACTCACAACATCAGTAGGTCGGTATTGTGATGTTGGGTACCAAACAGAGAACTAACCCATTTACTTCCATTCCTAGGCAGAAAAAGAATAGATGAGCCAATCTGGACCAATCATATACAATGCATAAAATGTCTGGCCATACCGCTTTATCTAAGAATTGATTGTTAATCAGTAGACCAGTCAATATTACTGAAGTATTATCAAATACATCAGTATCTTCATCTTAGAAGGTAGTAAAGTGTCATTTTCTTTCTAGAGGCCATCTATGAGGTTTTGAAGCTAATTTTGACAACTCTAGAAACAAGATTCTTTGAAGAAGAGTCTTGACAGAAATGTATTCCTAGTTACAATCTTCTTGACCAATCCACTTACCCTCCCTATTTATGAGTCAGTTTACTCTATATCTACCCCATATTAGTCTGAGATGCATTTTTTAGCACTTGAAATAGAAATAAATTAATAAAATTGTAAGCACTTTTGGCAGTCATTACTTTGACTTATGCAAAATAAAACATGTTAAAAATTAAAACATTCAACCAAGGTCTGTTTGCTAATTGTGAAGAGTGAAAATGGTGTTTGATTATACAATTTAGTAAATGACTATAATTCTGGTTATATATGTTTTTAGTTAATTAAAATATTCTATTTTGTGTATATAGCGATAGAATGAGAGTATAGACATTGTAGACCCAGCATGCTTGAGGGCCACGGTTTTATATGCTATAAAAAAAATCAGAAATGGCCATTAAAGAGAACATAAGCTCACTGTGCGTGACTGTGGGTGCTCTGTCTGTGTAATCTTCATCCCAGAATCAGTAATGCCAAGAACAGTGATTGCCGTGTAATACTAATTAAGGGATATTTTTAATGAATTAATAGGTAAATTTAATGGAATTAATTAAAAACAGAATGTTAGAAATCACAGTGATTGCAGCCTCTCTTGGGAGGCCTACCTCTTCTACTTGTTAGTTGTACGACTTTGGGAAATAAGGCAATCTATGTTTCTACTTTTTAACTTTAATATATGGATAAAAATAAAACTTAAAATATTAAGAGAAGTGCTTGCCATCTAGCAATGCTCAATCTATTAATCATTCTGAAACTAAATAAAAATAAATAAGCCATAAGGGGTGGTTCTATAGAGTAGTGGTTAGCACGTCTGCTTTATACACAGAAGGTCTTGGGTTTGAGCCCCAGCGGAGCCATGGCCCATACCCCGGTTGCACCAGGCCCCTGGTGCACCAGGCCTCTGGTGCACCAGGCCCTGGGTGTGTGCTGCGAGCAGGTGGGAGGAGACACCCCACCTTCAGAGATCCAGTCTTTAAGGGGAGACAGCAACATCCGTAGGTCAGGAGTGGAAGTGGGTGGGGGAAGGGTTTAAAAATAAACAAACATACCATATAGTGTAAGGGGGATTAAATAAACTGGCAAATAAAAAGTGCTTAAAGGGGGACCTAGAACATATTGATCATCAATACTTTTTGTTAATATTATTCTTTTTATCAATACACATTAGAAACTTTAAAGACAACTATATTTTACTAAAAAATTTAATTTCTGAACAGTGCGGTTATCACTCAATGAAATGGAAAAAAAATTAAAGAAGGGGAAAACATCAATAAATCATTGCATTCTAATATCTCTGAGGTCAGATTTGTCAACAGAAATACAGAATATGGCATGAGAGGGATTCTGTCACTTTTAACTTGATTCCTAGACATATAATTTGAAAAGATTATGAGCAAATGAGACATGTGGCCTTGGATTAAAAATCACAATTCTAAAACAGGCCTGGCCATTCATAAGATTTCTAATAATCTTCAGACTTTCTGTTTTTATGTGTAGAGTGAAATAGGGTTATTAGGTAAATAAATGATTATATGTAAAAATTGGCTCAATAAATTAGGTCACTTTTTTTCTCTTCTCCCTTTTCTCCTTTTAAGCAGAATTTTGGATCCCCCCTCACCCAGATGTTTCCCTACCCCTTCTCTAGAATCAGATCAGCACTTTAATGGAAAGTTAAAGAGAGGTGATCCAGTATACTTTAACTAGTTATTTTTATTTTTCTAGTGTACCAGTATAGAACCTACCCTAGAATAATTACAAAACAAGAAGGCTCTAATCCATCATATTTATTTTTCTCTTTGTATTAATTAATTAAATTTTATTGAGATATATTTGACAAATAAAATGGTAAGGCACTTAAAGTATACCACATGATGATTTGATATATGCGTATACTGTGAAAGAATTCCCCCCGTTGAGTTATTAACACATACATCACCTCACGTATTTACTTTTTTTTTGATGAGAACATTTAAATTCTACTCTTTGCAAATTTCAATTATACAATAAATACCATGTCACCAGCTATAATCACCATGTTACACATTAGATCTTCAGATCTTACTCATCTTATAACTTAGTATCTATACCCTTTTCCTAACCTCTTCACTTTCACCACCCCTAGCCTTGGCAATCTCTATTTTCTGTTCTCTGTTTTTTCTGAGATTTTGTTGTTGTTGTTTTTGTTTTTATTTTTAGCTTTCCATATAAGTGATGCCATGTAGTATTTGTCTTTCTCTCCCTGGCTTATTTTACTTAGGGTAGTGCCCTCAAGGATCATCCACGTGGTCACAAATGGCAGAATTTCATTCTTTTTTAATGCTGAATGATATTCCATTTCATATATATACCACATGTTTTAATTAATTCATCCATTGACAGACACTTAGATTGTTTCCATAAATAGCTATTGTGAATAATGCTGCAATGAACATAGGAGAGCAGATATCTCTTCAAGATATAGTTTCATTTCTTTTGGCTGTATATCCAGAAGAGGGATTGCTCAATCATACGATACTTCTATTTTTAATTTCTTAAGGAACTTTCATACTGTTTTCCATAGTGGCTATACCAGTTTATATTACCTCCAACAGTGTAAAACAGTCCCCTTTTCTTCATATACTTGCCAACATTTGTTATCTCTTGTCTTTTTTCATAATGGACATTCTGACAGTTGTGAGATTCTGATATCTCTTTATATTTAAAACTTCTAAATACATGCTTGATCCTATCTAACACTGAAGCTTACATAATCTAGGCAAAATTTGCTTTAGATCCTCACTTCCACCTACACATAGTTGAAAAACTGGTGGACGATAATGTGAAAAATCAGTTTCCAAACTTGTTACAGTGTTTAAAATAAGGACAATTATATGGACTTTGGAATCAAATAGACTTGAGTTCAAGTTCTACATTTGCCACTTCTGACCAATAGGTGGCCTCTCTAAGGCTCCGATTCTTCATCTGTTAAATAGGAATGCTAATATCAATCTCATGAATTATAATAATAATAATATATACTTGAAATGTATTTATAATAATAATAGGTGCATTATCAATATTTTTAATAACTTTTTCTTAAAAAGATGAGTGTATTAGTGGATAAATGAATGAATGAATCACATCTCTCTTGGTACCTGTTATCCAGGTTCCATTTTATATTTCATTTCTCTTAAAAGAAATAACTGTCATTTTTTTTCATCTAAGATTTGGGCAATGTATTGTTCTTGCCATGTGAAGCCTAGAGAATTCTAGTCCTGCATATGAATCTTGCTTTTTATACTATCATCTTATTCTAAATTAATAGATTTCTCTGATGTGAACTTCATTAAATTGTGACCATTGAGGTGAATACATTTTTAAATCTCTTTTTTCCTCTCTCAATGTCAACTACTCACTAGCATTAATTCCTAAAAACTATTTCTTGATACCTACTTAGACTTAGAAGTGCTGGTTGTTTTGTCCCCCAGTTCTGCCTCACTGAATTTTCACTCATGCCTACTTGTCCTATAGGAGTTAACCATTTATTATAGGCTGAATTGTATCCCCTCCTCCAATTCATGTGTTGAAGTCCTAATCCCCAGTGGACATTACTATATTTGGAGTTAAGATTTTTAAGGAGGTAATTAAGTTAAAATGGTGTCATTAGGGTGGGCCCTAATTCATTATTACTGGAATCCTTATTAGAAGAGGAGATCAGGACACAGACACACACAGACGGAACACCTGGTGAAAACAGGGAGAACATGATCATCAACAAGTCATGCAAAGAAGCCTTAGGAGAAACTAACCCTTCCAACCCCTGGATCTAGGACTTCTAGCCTCCAAAAATCTGAGAAAATACATTTCTACTGTTTAAGCCATTTAGTCTATGGTACCTTGTTATAGAAGCCATAGCAAACTAATAAACCAGGTAACCTGTTGGTGGTAACAGCAAAATTCCATTCAATCTCTACTTCTTTCAACAAGTACTACTGTGTCAAAGATGAGAATACTATCCAAGGACAAAAAAAAAAAAATTAAAAATGAATGTTGTTCTGCTTCTCAGGTCACTTATGGTCCAACCTGGATTAAAAAATAGAACTAAACTTGAGGAATATACATTAAGGGAGACGACAAGAGAAAACATTTTAAGAATAACTAAAATAATTCAAACTGTGCTCATGACCTTACAGAGTTAGAGGCTGCCAAGGTGCTTTAAAAATGTGTGTAATTTTCACCTATTACAGATAATTGTTTTAAACTCCTACATGTTGTATCTGTTTTTTTTTCTTTTACTTTTTAAAAACATTTTAAAAATGAAACTCTAAAGTTTTTGAAATTGAAAAGGCTAGAACAAATAACATGAAGATAGAGGTCAATTTTAAATGAACTATAAAGAATTTGCAATTCCAGATAAAACATAGTCCTTGTGCAAAAGAAACCTACAGATGTCATTTTTAGGTTGAGCCTGAGTAATGATTAAGAATATATAATTGCAAGATAATTGGCCTAGGATTTTCAAAAATACTAGTATCATGAAAAACAAACAAATAAAAAAGCCTTTTTTTGGCAAAGTATTGTAGATTAAATCAACTCAATAAACTATGCAATTAAGATGAACTTGTGCTCTTTTAATTCTAAAGATAGGAAGTAGCTAGGAAGATAATCTTTGTGAGGGAAAATGGAGACATTAGACATATTAGACAACAGTATTCTGTTGTTATCTCAGTGTCATAATTATACTGCAGTTAGGCAGAAGAATAACCTGATTCTTGGGTGATACATAATAAAATGTCAGTGAACACAACTAAATAAAAAACTTTCAGCAAAAGAAATGCATATATGTATATATATATATATATATATATATATATAGAGAGAGAGAGAGAGAGAGAGAGAGAGAGAGAGAGAGAGAGAGAGAGAGAGAACTCAGAGAGAAAAGGAAAATAAATACAGTATAATGTTTAAAAAGAGTAAAATTATGTTGATATTTTGTAAATTATAACAAGGAAATTCATTTAACACTTTAAGCTAAAGAAAATATTGTAATTAAGAAATTATCAAGAGGTAAATATAAATTTAATTGTTGAAAAATTCTAGAATACATTGTCAAAAATCAAAGTTTTCTAACAATATAATGAGTGTAGTTATCTATTAAATAATCATAGCTTGTCTTAATTGCTAAGAATATGTTGTACTATTTTTACTATATTTTCTTTTAGTAGGAAAATACCAAAGTCACATGTTAATTTAAATTCACCAAAACCTTTTTTTGGTAGACTTGTGGTTAAATTGGTGAAATATGGGATGTACAATAAATGAATTGCTGGAAATAGCTACAAACCCACAAATGCTTGTTCTATATTTTTCCCTTAACTCTGTCAGTAAATAGAATTCCTAAATTTCGTATCTTTACTGTTTTCTATACAAAAAGGATAATAACATTAATGGTCTCTATGAGACTACTTATTTTTAGAATTCTATGACTTATTTTACATGTGACATTTTTACCAATAGTAAAAGTACAAATAGAGAGTAATTATGATTTTGCTATTCGGCTTTCTCTGTATATTTGAATGTTCCAATAATGATGGTTGCATATGAACAAACTGCAAGAAAATCACATTTAACATATTCTTTATTGACCAAAAGACAATTAAAAGCCATCAAAATGACAAACATTGGACATAGCATTATTAACCTGAGCATAAACTGAAAAAAATCCATATTCAAGCAATTTAAAAATAATTTAAATGTGAAAAAAACCTCAGGCATTTAAAACCATTCTGCTTCAGCGCCAATAAAATCCACTCACATGGTAAAAAATAAAGAGACTTGATTATTTATTCTGCAGCTGAATAAATCCTCCTGGATTCTTATGCAAATAATAAACTAAGTTCTAACTTATTTAGGAAGAAAATAAAAAAAACAAAGGTTTGTTCTATAAATGTCCGTTTATAGAATGAAGAAATTGAGGCTTAGGGAGATTTAAAAAACTGATTAATCTAATTAGGAAAAAAACAAGTTTTGGACTTCATCTATTATGACATCAGTTTTTATGTCCTTTGTCATTGTAGCTTATACTATAGCAAGCTGTTAATGTTATGTTGTAAAATTTGAATCCTGGTTCAAACATTTACTATCATAAACTAGGAAAAGTTTCTTCATCTTTAAAATAAGGATAATAAATTTTATATTTTGATATATTTTGTTGAATTAAATGTGTATTACCATTATTAACAGTTGCAAATAATATAAAACAAAGCATACATAGCTAAAATAATTTTAAAACTTAAAATGTTCACTTTGATGATTATATCCACCACCTTCATTTTGCATATAAAATATTCTTAGGGAAACAGCCTTGTGATAATTGTTTTAATTCTTAAATACAGTGAAACAAAAGTTTGTTCTTGCAAATATAGAAAAAGATTAGGAAGAACACATTGAACAGTGTTTCAGGCCAACTCAGGCAATGAGTCATTTCAATAGAAAATGTTTTTAAAGTTATAAAAAGGAGATTTTTTTATAGAAGTCATTTTGGATTATTGAATGTGATACTTTAAAATATGAAACACACATGAGATAAAATATTAGTAAAATAATTACCAATAATATGTAACATAAGCTATATAAACACAATAGAGATAAAATAATATATAATATGAGTAAATAATAAAGTATTTAATGTATAAATATGTATATTATACATAATAATATAAAACTATATATACATATATATATATGTATATATATAAACAAAAATGGCAACAACTTAATAGAAAACTGTAAAATTTGGCCAAACATAAACTACTTTCTTGAGGTTCATCTGGACCTTCTTTTATTAGTCACCTATCCTGTCACTAGCCTGCCTCTATCAAAGTTTATCAATACTTTGTTTTAATTATTTTCAGTTCTTGTTATTAACATTGAAATTCTTTGCCACTCAAAGCCGTGCTGGTTGTCTTATAATTTCACAGAACTTTTATTTCAAGCAGGGGTATCAGCTGTCTACAGGAGAGTAGAAAATAAAATGTCTGTGTTCAACATTAAAAAGGAAGCAGAATTATAACACGGCTTCCATATTCAGTGTCCTCATCATCCTAACAACTCATATACAGTCATTGATTGAGTGGAGGTTACGTACGGGAAAAAAAAAAAAAGAAAGAACTTTTGATATTTGAGTTTTTCTCTTGGAATGACATTCTTCTTGTTCATCCTTACTTGTAATGGGATACATTGTCAACTATAGTCATTTTAAAAGACCCCACCCATATGGATCTAGGTATGGGGACACAAGTGTTTTACTGTTCTTCCTCCACCCCTGAGGTAGTAAAGATCGTATTAACCACGTTTCAAATGTGGGTATTGACCAAGTCCATTTTTAATAAGGTAATTATGTAATAGTCACCAAAAAGAAAGTATTACATATCCTAGAAAAAAAGTGGTCATAAAATTTATGGAATAATAGAAAAGAAAATATAATTATCTAAGTGCAATGGACTGAATATCTGTGTTTCCCTAAAATCCATGTGTTGAAATCCAAACCTCCAGTGTGATAGTATTAGGAGGTAGGCCTTAGGGTCATGAGGTCATGAGAGTGAAGCCCACATGCATGGGACTGTGCCTTTATCAAAGGGACTCGGATAATCCACCCTTGCCCTTTCTGCCATGTGAGGACACGGTGAGATGTCAGGACTCCACAACCCAAAAGTTGGCTCTCACTAGAGCCTGACCGCTCTGGCCTATGACCTCAGACTTCCAGCCTCAGAACCGTGAGAAATAAATTTATGTTGTTGATAAGCTACCCAGTTCATGGTATTTTCTTACAGCAGCCTGAGCTGACTAACATACTAAAGGAATAAAAAGGGAGTGAGCTATTGAGTAAACAGGGTGTGGATTTGAAATAAATTCTTATCGGCTTAAGTCTATTTGAGAATCACTTTTAAAGTTTTTCCAACACTTCAGGACTTTCACTCAACTAATATTTAATTAATAGCATCTATCCTAATTGTCAGTAGCGCTCTGTTCTATATGAAATAAAATTCTATATATGTTTGATATCAATATTCACTTTATATCTTTTTTAATGGTTTTCACGGAATTTCCCACAATGTCATCATCAAAGGAATGAAAACAAAAGTGAATATAGACTTTTCTGAGCATATGTATCACTGAGAACATTTTTAAAAACATGGTCAAAAGTGGCTATATTTCTATTATATTGCTGTTTTTATAGTTTTGCCTTTTCCAAAATTTTATACAGTTGGAATCAAACAGTATGTAACTTTTCAGATGGAGTTTTTTCACTTACTTAAATATGCATTTAAGATCTCTCATGTCTTTTCATGAATTGATATCTCATTTTTTTAGTGCTGAATAATTTTCCATTGTCTGGACAAACCAATTTATTTATCCACTCACATAGTGAAATACATCTTAGTTGCTTCCAAGTTTTGGAAATTGTGAACAAAGCCGCTGCTGTAGATGTCTGTGTACAGGTTTTTGTGTGAATATGTTTTCAACTTATTTAGGCAAATACCAAGGAGCATGACTGCAGGATCATGTGATAAGAATACATGTAGTTTTGGAAAAAACTGTATTCTAAAGTGACTGTACCATTTTGCATTCCACAAGCTATGAATGAGAGTTGCTGTTGCTCCACATCCTCACAAGCATTTGGTGTTGACAGTGTTCCAGATTTTGTACATTTCGATAGGAGAAAGTGGTACTTTGTTGTTTCAATTTACATTTTTCTAATGACATATGATATCTGTTCATACGCTTATTCGTCATCTGTATATATAGTCATCATTCATATATATATTCTTACTAGTAAATATGATGTAATTTTTTGTTTTTGTTTTTTTGATCATAGATGCTTTTTATCAAGTTGAGGAAGTTTCCCTCTAAGCTTACTAGGAGATTTTTATCTTGAATAGGTGTTAGATTTTGTCAAATGCTTTTTTGACATCTATTGAAATACATAATTATATGGTTCTTCTTCTCTAGCCTATTGACGCAATGGGTTACACTATTTGATTTTTTAAAATAATGAATGAGTCTTGCATATCTGCAATAAATTCCTATCAGTTTGTAGTGTATAATTTTCTTAAACATTGTTGGATGGGATATACTAATTTTTTGAGGATTTTTGCTTTTATATTCTTGTGAGATATTGGTCTGTAGTTTTCTTTTCTTGTAATGTCTTTGCCTGGTTTTGCAATTAGGGTAATGCTGGCCCCATACATTGAGTTAAGTAAGAAGTATTCTCTTTGTTTCTATCTTCTGGATGAGCTTATAGAGAATTGGTATAATTTCTTCCTTAAATGTTTGCTATATTTTACCAATGAACCCATCTGGGCCTGGTACTGTCTGTTTTGAAGATCATTAATTATTGATTAAATTTCTTTAATAGATATGGATCCATTCAGATGGTCATATTTTTTCTCATGAGAGTTATGGCATCTTGTGTTTTTCAAGGAATTGGTTCATTTTATCTAGATTTTCATATTTGTGAGCATATTTCTTGATTATCCTTTTAATGACCATGGAATCTGTAATGATGTCTCCTCTTTAATTCCTGATATTAGTGATTGTGTTTTCTCTTTTTCTTTTTGTTAACCAGAATGAAGGAATTTTTTATTTTACTGATAATTTCAAAAAAAGCAGCTATTGTTTTCCTTTAATTTTCTCTGTTGATTTCTTATTTTAATTTCTGCTCTAGTTTTTATAATTTCTTGTCTACTGCTTACTTTGTATTTTAATTGTCTCTTCTCTTTCTAGTTTCCTAAGGGGACTTTAGATTATTTATTTTAAGATCTTTTTTCTTTTTTAATATATACATTTAATGCTGCATAAATTTCTCTCTTATCACTGTTGTCACTGTAACCCAGAAATTTTTACAAGAATATTTTTATTTTCATTTACTTCAAACAAGTTTCTTTTTTAATTTCTAGAGATTTGTTCTCTGACACATGTGTTACTTAGAAGTGTGTATTTTAAACTTTATTTTGGTATTTTCCACCTATTTTTCTGTTATTTATAGTTTATTACATTGTGGTTTAAAATCATATGTATTTAGGATTTCCATTCTTTAAATTTATTAAAGTGTGTTTCATGGCCCAGAATGTAGTCTATCATGGTGAATATACCACATGATTTTGTAGAAATGTGTATTCTGCAGTAGTATGAAGTAATAAATAGATGTTGCTTATATCCAGTTGATTGATGGTGTTATTGAGTTCAACTAGTCCTTACTGATTTTCTGCCTGCTGGATACATCCATTTCTGATAGAAAGGTGTCGATGTCTCCACCTGTAATAGTGGATTCATCTGTTTTTTCTTGCAGTTATATTCTTTTTTGCCTTATGTATATTGTCATTCTCTTATTTGGCACACTCACATTAAGAATTGTTATGTATTCTTAGATAATTAACACCTTTATTATTATGCAATGCCTTTCTGTATTCCTAAGATTTTTGCTTGCTCTTAAACCTGCTGTGCATGTAATTAATATAGCTACTCCAGCTTTATTTTTATTAATGTTAGCATAATATATTTTTCATCATCCTTTTACTTTTATTCCATATGTAATTTTATATTTAAACTAGATTTCTTATAGATAGTGTATAATTTGGTCTTGATTTTAATCCACATGACAATTTCTGGTTTCCATTAGTGCATTTTGACCAATCGATGTTTAAAGTGATTATTGATATAGTTGAATTACTAGTGATCATATTTGTCACTGTTTTCTATTTGTCACCCTTGTTCTTTACTCCCAATTTTGACTTCCACTCTTTTTCTACCTTCTGTGGTTTAATTGAACATTTTACATGAATTATTTTCTCTCCTTTCACAGCCTATCAATTACACCATTTTTCTCTTTTTATAGTGGTTACCATAGTTTACAATATACCTTTACAACTAATCCAAATCTATGTTCAAATACCCTTAAATTGCTTCACAGGTAATGTAAGTACCTTATAATAACAAAAGTCTTAATTACTCCCTCTCTTCTCTTGTATCATTGCTGTCATTCATTTCACTTATATATCAGCTACAATTAACAAATACATTGTTGCTATTATTATTTTGAACAAACTCTTATCTGTTAGATCAATTAAAATAAGAAAAAAATTAAAGTATTTTACTATTACTATTCCTTCTCAAATGTTCTTACTTTATGTCAATCTGAATTTCTGATAAATATCATTTTCTTTTCTCTAAAGGACTTTTTAACATTTTTTTGCAAGGTAGGTCTACTGGCAAATTCATCCTCAATTTTAGTTTGTTGAAGAAAGTCTTTATTTCTCTTTCAGTTAATAAGAATATTTTAACAGGATATGGAATTCATGGTTGGCATTTCTTTTTTTCTCTCAACACTCCACTTTCTTCTTGCTTGCATGGTTTCTGAGGAGTCAGTTATAATTCTTATATTTGTTCCTCTACAGGTAAGGTGTTCTCCCCACCACCTCCCTGGCTTCCTTCAAAATCTTTCCTTTTTATCTTTGATTTTCTGCAGTTGAAATATGATATACCTAACTCTAGTTTTTTAGGTATTTATCCTGCTTGTTGTTTTCTGAGAGTCTTAGATCTGTGATTTGATATCTACCTGTAATTGGGAGAAATTCTGTGTCAGTAGTGCTTTAAAATTTTCTTCAGTTCTTTTTTCTTGTTGTTTTCCTTCTGACATTCCCGTTACACATATGCTACACTTTATATTTGTTGTCTCATGATTCTTCAATTCTCTGTTCAATATTTTTTCTTTTTTTCTTTTTAGAAGTTTTTAATTATATCCTCAAGCTCAGAGATTATTTTTTCTTTGCTGCATCCAGTCTACTAATGAGCTCATCAAAGGTATTCTTCATTTCTATTAGAGTGTTTTTGATATCTAGAATTTTTGATTCTATCTTTGAATTCCTACTGTTTTCAATTTCCCATCTGTTCTTACATGTTGTCTACACTTTCATTAGAATTCTTAAATTATTAAACATAGGTGTTTTAAATTACCAGTGTGATAATTCCAACATTTATGTCGCATTTGAAATTGGTACTGCAGATTATTCTGTGCATCGAAACTGTATTTTTGCCGCTTGGTATGCCTTATAATATTTTTCAAAAGCCTAAAGTGATATAAATGATAATGGATAAAAGAAACTCTAATAAATAGCACTTTAGCGATGTGGTGGTAAAGTGCAGGGAGGAAGAAAATATTCTATAGTCCTATGTTTATATCTGTCTTTCAATGAGTCTGTGCCCCTTAGAGTGAACTTTCACAAATGCTTTGCTCGGTTTGTCTCCCTCTTAGATGGGACAGGACGGTTAAAAGGGGCTGAAGTTGGAGACTTTCTTTCTCTTACATGGAAGCCTAGAGGAAACTGGAGTTGAATGTTTTCCTTCCCCTGGATCAGCTGAACTATAATCAAATCCCAATAGGTTAATCTCTGGTAAAACAGATTCTCTTCAGGTCTGGTCTCGTTGAGTTAAGCAGAATGCTCTGGCATATTTCAAAATAGTTTTCTCTTCCCCATGCCAGACACATTAGGGGATTTTCCTCTGAAATTCACTGTGTACCTGGTAGGGCTACGGGAGGTAAAACTCACTAACATGTGGTGGTCCCCATATGACTTGGCCCCCCTAGAGGTTTTAGCTCTCATACTTTTCCACACTTAGCCTCTGGCAATTTGTGAATTTCAGTTTAGGTTTTCCTGGTCCAGTACTACAATGTAAAATAAGTAGAAAAGATTACACAGAGGAATGTTTTTATCACCAGATATAACATATGTTCAAGCAGTTAAGCCACAAACTTATTAAGTGGGAGATATGTAGTACAATCCTGGCTAAACTTTTCAGGTTCAATGCTTAGGAATTTGTGTTAATTTTTCCAACTGTGTGTGTGTATATATATAAATACACACACACACACACACACACACACACACACACACACACACACACACACACACACACACACACACACCCCTAAGTGAAAGTCTAATAATGTTGACATTTTAAACAATATGTCTTATATTAAGTTGAAGGATATGGGTGAGGTTGATTAAAATATCCTAAATAGTTGTTATCTGGTTGTTACTTTGAAAATATAGATAATTTCTCAACTAACTTGTTTTCTTTAACTGAAACAGTATATGAACTTACTAGTTTATGTGCATTTTTTTTTCTGGCTTATATCTTAATCTCATTTAATTATCAGAATTATATTCTTAATATTAGTTTTTTAGGGCTACGATAACAAATCACCATAAATTGCTTGGCTTAGATCAGCAAAAATGTATTGTCTCACAGTTCTGGAGGCTGCCAGTCAGAAATCAAGGTATTAGCAGGTCCTTCTCTGTCTGAAATCTGTAGGGAGAGTCCTTTTTGGTCTCTTCTAGCTTCTGGTAGCCCCAAATATTCCTTGGTTTGTGACAGCAAAACTACAGTCTCCCTTTCCATCATCACATGGCATTTCCCCTTTGTCTCTTTACATCATTTTCCCTCTATGTGTGTCTGTGCACATAAAAACAAATTTCTTGTTTTTATAAGGATGTCTGTCACATTGTATTAGGCTCACCCTGATGGCCTCATTTTAATTCATTACCTCTGTAATGAGCTCGTTTCCAAATAAGATCCCTTTCTGAGGTCCCAGGGTCCTGGGTGTAGGAGGGGTGTGTGTGTGTGTCGAGGGGAAAGTTAGGGCTTCAACATGTCTCTTTTTGGGCAGGATGCAGTTTAACCCATAATACTTAGTATGTCTTTTTTGCTTTCTCAAGCTCTGTTAATATAGATAAAAAGTATTTTTTTCATTTTTTATTTCTCATAACTACATAAAACTTTACATAATTAAATTGTAAGAGATAGAAAGCTTGCTGAAAGCTAGGGTTGTTGTCTATAGAAAAAAATATATTAAATTAGCTTAGAAAGAAGTTTCCTCTTTCTGTGATGCTGAGTTACATAAAATTTCAGTTGAACTAAAAATTTTCGCTATTTCTCTAGGCAGTAAAATCTCAATTTTTTCCTAAAGCAAGTGCATAATGCAAGAGAGTCAGTGCATACTTGATAATGAGCAAGTGCAGGAAAAATGTAGCTCCAAAATGTATTTTTTTTCTTTTCATTATCTGTGAAACTTCACTTATTTCACAGTTCAGTTCAGAATCCTATAGCTTAGATTTCACATTCATGATCATCGATCTGTTTGCAGCCTGGGATGCCAACATCCTCTTTAGAATCATTAATTTCAGAATATCAATATTCTAGAGAAAAAATGCTTCTTATTTCTCTTTTATCTTTATGACCTACATTTTTATAGACTGGAATGTAATAATGAGAAATTGTAAGTAATTAAAACTATGATAGTTCCAACTAAATAAAAAACCTGTTGTAGTCATTATAATGATGTTTAATGCATATATAAGTTATACGCATGTTATATACATAAAATGTAAGAAAGGGGTCCATTTTGTTTAAATTCAAATAGAATATGATATACTTTTCATATATTAATTTTGTATTCTACTATACTGTTATCATTAAATTCATTTATCATCAAATGTCACTGAAAGCATAAGTTTAATTTTCTAGATAAATTCTCAAAATTTGAGTTTTTAAATATTTGTTTTAGTGGTTACCATCTTACAAACTGTATACCATCAATAACTACTGCAACATTTGAAATAACTTGTAGTTATTATATATGTACTATAAATAAAAAAATAAATATATATATATATATATAATTACTCCCAACTATTAAAATATGTCTCTCTTTTTAAATAGAAGACTATTGACATATTCTAAACAATTAGGCTAAAATGGGAAAATGCATAGAAACTATCATAGTCTATTAAATAACTTCTGGCAGTTGGAGTTAGCATCATTTAAAATTTGTCCATTATGGTTTCGTTCTTCTTATAGTATCTTTGGTCAACATAATATTCAACTTAACAAAGAAATTATATAGTAATGAGAGTCATGAAATAAAATAATAGAAACACTTTAAAATGTTTTCTTATTTTTTTCCCTATATTCTATGAAAACAAAAACATCAACATTTTATGTAGATATTGAGAGTCTATACTAGGTAAAATACATATCTTTCTGTCACAGGTCAATGCCCAAAACTCTTCTTGATGGCACAATATATGTCCCTCCCATATATTTTAGATAAAGCTTTCACATATGTAACAAATATAATTTTCCATACAACTAATAATGTGCAAAGAAAGTGTTTTTAAATATTTCTTTCAAATTAAATTATTTTTCTGATCTCTCCTCACTAAGGTGAGTGAGAAGTCCACTGTCAAAGTTTTGTGGTTTTTTGCAATTATTTTTATCATTATCTACCTTCCCTTTTATCTTAATATCAAAGCATTAACAATTTAGGAAAGCGTATGCCACCACGCCTACTTCTCCATCCTCCTTTGAAAATTATTTTTAATCATCTTCATCAGGCTAGGACTTCAATGACAACGGCTTGTTGACTGTCATCAGTTGTTAAAGAGTAATATCAGATTGTTCCATTCCCTGTCTTAAATCCTTTTCAAACTTTCCTCTCACATTTAAAATAAATTTTAACTCTATCCTAACCTTCAAAAACTTATGTAATCTACCAACCCCTACTGACTTTTTTTACTTCATCTCAGGTCACTCTCTCCTAGCCCACTGGGCTATAGTAGAACTTTCCTTTTTACTCTTGGAACAAGTTAAATGTATGTCTTTACAATATCTAGTTGGAGTATTTTTCTCACTTATATTTATCTAGTGATATAGTACATGTCCTTTTTGCCTCACACAGATCTTCCTCAGTAGGTTGGTGCATCTGTTTACCAGCCACTGTAGAGTATGGCTGATAATTCTGGAAAGTTGCCCTCAGCAAGGAAATTAGCTTGCCTAGATATAGCCAGGAGGTAATTACACCTTACAGGAGGGATAGCCTCAGCCAATGACTGATCGATATGGGGATTTGAAATCCAGCCTTTGTGTCTCTAGATAGTAAAAATCCTGGGGTGCCATCATGCTCCAGAGCTTCCTGTAGAATCAGGCTTCTTATCCTGTTCAATTCTAATTTCTTCTCTCCCTTTCCTGTTTCGCCTAAAGTACATCCTTGAAAAAAAAAAACTCTTGCACAGCAATTTCATCTGAGACAATGCTTAAAGAATAGGACCTAAAAAAGTCAGTACCAGACATACTCCAAGAAAGTGAACTTTACAGATGGGATTCTAGATTTGTATAATTTGTTTCCTGGATGGCAGTGACTACCCTACGACAGGTGCTAGGTAGAACACCGATAGTCCTTGGCATGCTCCAGAAGTGCAACTGCTGAAACATCCCCTTTTTGTAAAATAGGACAAGATAAAAGTTGAAGAGATGTTCTATCTTGTGCAATCTTTCTGATATTTGAGATATCTGAGGGAAATGATACCTAGGACTGTGGAATTGGGTGGATACTTTTAAGGCACTGGATTTATTGTTATCTATTAATTACAAAACAAAACAACCCCCCTACCCCTGCCAGAAAAAATGTGAGCATCAAAGGCTTTCTTTGAAAGCTTTTGGAGAGACCTTATTTCCTGTACCTAGGGGGGCAGATCTTGCAGCCACTTTACATAAATAGAATGGACCTCTACCCAAAATGTGGTTGCATTTTGAGGCTGATGAAGCCATACACACACCAAGAGAATATGAAAAGAATTATCACTTACGTAATAGGGCTTTTTGGAGAGACCAGTATAGCTTCTTAGCAGACCCAAAATTTCATGAGAGA
The DNA here is from genome assembly GCF_000151845.1 of Pteropus vampyrus. Classification (NCBI taxonomy): domain Eukaryota; kingdom Metazoa; phylum Chordata; class Mammalia; order Chiroptera; family Pteropodidae; genus Pteropus; species Pteropus vampyrus. The sequence continues at coordinate 11,068,490 of NW_011888786.1, forward strand.
CAAGGGGAAGAATATTGGCTTTGAATTTTTATTGTACTTAGATGTCAGGGCCAAGCCTGTGATTGGAGTCCCATCGGTATCCGTTGTGTGAGCACCCAGGCGTTTGTACCAGACTTCTCAAATTTAGGGCAGAAAGAAGGAGATGGGAGAGGTTAAGCTTAAACGATGTCAGCAGTCAAACTTCAAAAAAAGTGATTCGGAGACTATTACAGAAGACTAAGCTGAAAAATTGCACTTTATTGTAAGATTGACAGACACTGAGAAAAATACTGAATTTTCTACTCTTTCCTACCAAAGTCGGGGTTCTGACAGGGAAGAAGTAGGACGAAAATTTCTGTGTAGAGTAGATGCACTTGAGAAACTTAGAACTAAAGATTTTTCTGAACCTTCTGGATTTATAGAACTGACTTTCTCTGATTTGTTAAAAGAAAAATTGTCTAAAAAGCAAGCCTCTGTCACCCTTATAATTGAAGGGAAGCTTCAAATAAGGCAAATGCATCACAATAGTTGTCTTCCTAAATATCTCCCACTTTCCCTCACAGCATAAAAGCAATAACTAAGGTATGGTCAGATTTTAATGTTAGCTGACTGGGAAAGTACTGGATCTGCTAAAGGAAAAGAGGAACTTTATACCAAAAGAGCTGTAGGCCATAACTAACACATACTTGGAGGGTGTGGCTAAGTAAGACTGGAAGAGAATCCTTAAGGTTCCAAATCAAAGGTGAACAGAACATAAAGCTGGATAAAGGAAATTTTGTTGATATAGACACACTGCTTCATGTCTTAGGATGTAATGCCTTGGCAAGGGTCCCTGGAGCTTGTATGAACATGCTGATGAGATGACCCTTTGAAGGTTGTGAAAAGTAATGGTCCACATTAAATGCAGTATAGATGCCAGAACAGCTATGGCAGTAGGCTTTGGAGGAAAATATCAAAGAAGCTTAGAAAAATGGGAATTCCTAAATGAATCCATTCTATGGCTCTGAAAAATTGAATAGCTGTTATATTTATTCGAAAAGTGTAGACAAGAGTTTCTCAACCTTGGCGCTATTGACATTTTGGCACCCGTCATTCTTCATTGTGCTGGTGAACTATTTTGTGCACTGTAGAATATTTAAGAGCATCCCTGGCCACCTTTATTAGAGTTAAAGATTGAAGGAGAAATAAAACTTTCACACTGGTAAGCACTAAACTGTTGTCTGTGTCCACAAGTCTTTGTTTGTTTCTCATTTGTTGCTTTCAGTTTTATATCCCACATATGAGTGAAATTATATGGCTCTCAACTTTTTCTGTCTGACTCATTTTGCTTAGCATGATAATCTCAAGATCCATCCATGTTGTTGTAAAAGGCAGTATTTCATCTTTTCTTATAGCTGAGTAATATTTTATTGTACATATGTACTACATCTTTATCCAATCATCTATCAAAGGGCATTCCGGTTATTTCCATATCTTTGCCAGAGTGAATAATTCTGCAGTAAACATTGGGTTGCATATATCTTTATGGATAAATGTTTTCAAATTTTTTGAATAGATACCCAGAAGTGTTGGGGGAAGGTAGATAAGGGGAAAGGGGGTCAAATATAAAACAATTAAAGGAAATTTAATTTGGGTGGTGAACACACAGTACCACATACATATGACATATTATTGAATTGTACACTTGAAACCTATATAATTTCACTAACCAATGTCACCCCAATAAATTTAATTTTAAAAAACCACCTTCACAAACAAAATCTGTGGGAGTTCATCACTTGTAGACCCACCTTGCAAGAAATGTTAAAGGGAGTTCATCAAGTTAAAATGAAGGACAGAAAACATGAAAACATATGAAAGTATAAAACTAACTGTAAAGATAAGAATATAATCAAATTCAGAATAATACTGTAATGCTGGTACATAAATCAAACTCAGAAGCAGAGAGTCGAATGGTGGTGGTTACTAGGACCAGGGAGGTGGGAAAAATGGGAGTATTTGGTCAAAGAGTATAAAATTATGCAGTTATGTAAGATGAATAGTTCTAAAGACCTAATGTGTAAGCACGATGACTACAAATAATAATACTTTATTAAATACTGGAGGTTTGCTAAGAGAGTAGGAGTTAGGTTTACTCATCGCAGACAAAAAAAATGGTAACTGTAAAGAATTGATATGTTTGACTCTCGTAATTATTTCACTATGTATATGTATACCAAATCATGTCATACACCTTAAGTGTGTAAAGTTTTGATTTAAAAAAAAAAAATTTTTTTCCTGGATACTATGACCAATTAGAATTCTGTAGAAGTTCTACCTAATGGAATAAATTTTTGCAAAGTATAAGTGTGTCTGAGAAATGTTATTTGTTGACTGTTGTAGGTGCTGCCTGCAACCACCCAGATCGTTTCCTTGGCTTAGCACATCATCCTACCTCTCAGATGCTGAGTACTAACTACTAATAGCTCTTAGCTTCATTTCTCTCTTGAGAATTTCGCTGGCCTGGAACTACCTTTCTCAGAAATATTTGTGAGATTTTGCACCCTCAACACAGTTCCAAAGCAGTTTGAGTCAATGACCAACTGAAAAGGAGTTTAGCAGCCTGGTTGCCTTTCCTCAAAGAAGACATAACTCTTTGGTGACATTTATGTTCCAGAGATTCTTGCTGTATGAAGATGTAGGTATATTTAACCTAATCCCACCTCTTTATCCCTGTCCTATCCTGATTTCCTCCAGAAACTATTTCCAATGCTTCTAAAAACCCATTTAAAGACAATAGATTCCTTTTTATCATTGCATGAGAGCGAAAATTTATCCTCTTCAAATGACTGACCACCTGTTCTAAAACTGCTTGCTGGTGTAGTGTCAGAATACACTCATTGGCTAAAAATTGCTCTCCTACTGAATCATTAGAAAACTAATTGAAAAAAGCTAAGAGGTGTT
>NW_011888786.1:11072019-11083597 GCF_000151845.1 Pteropus vampyrus
TATATATTTAATAATATATTCTGTGTGCCATAATACATAATCTCCCTTAAGAAATGATTGCATTCAGAGAGACAATTTAAAGGTTTTCATGATTTAAAGCAACATTTCTCAGAGTATGTACCATGGAATACAAGTTTCACAAATTAATAGATGTTAGCACTGATGCCTCCCCACCCCCACCCCCGCTAACCCTCCCTCTAAGAGATGGGAATATTATCAATCAATACTTTAAAGAAAGAATTAATTTTATATTTTTTCTTAGATATTCACAATGCCTATTAGTATATTAAAATCTGGTAAATTTTATACCAAAGAAACCTTTAAACTTTTAACTTTAATTCAATGTTCCTCTATTTGTAATATCATAGGCCCAACCCTCTTTCAGACTATGCATCTGGTAGTTTTTACTGAATTAGTGTTGTGCTTGAGCTATTTTTTTAAAAATATTGATTTATATCTTTGGTCTCTATCTGAGGTGCATGTAATTAAGTTAATTTTCTTTGCTCTAAATGTTGTGCCTAAATACCTTTTCTTTTCTACCACTTTATACACAGTGTTAGAATTATCGAAGCTAGATTGAGAGCACTCCATAGACGTCATGTATGCAGCAAAATATCTTAAGTCCCAGATTCTAAGAAGGGAGTGGTTGAGCTACTGAAATTTTATTAAGTCAAATTGAGACTCCTGTAAGATTATAAAAAAATAATCATTTGCATATTTGTTGAATGCAACGAATGCAATGAGATTAATTTATAATTGAATTAACTTTCTCATTGACAAATACTTAGAAACCCATTCCTTTTTGATCATAAAATTAAATTTATCAACTTTTATCTAATATGACAATCCATCCTAATATGTCATGAAAAGGAAACTTGAAAGTACTTTCGAATATAAAGGTTTACAGTAATATTACTGTTTTATAAGATGTGATATTTTTCAAGAACCCTACAACCTTTTAAGGAATCTGTAGTTGTTTATAAAAAATCACAGTAGAACTGGAGGTAAAAAGAGAAAAAGAAAAAACTGGAGGTAAAAATAGAAAAAGAAAAAACTGGAGAAAAACTGGAGGTAAAAAGAGAAAAAGAAAAAACTGGAGAAAAAGAAAAAACACACAATCAGGTCTGTTGGGCCATATAAAAATATTTATCTGGCTTCTCTGCTTAACACTCCCACACACTTGCCTTAGCTACTGTTTCTGATGGGTTTATTGACACTTGTTTGAGAACAGTTACCACCTATGGTGCTAAAGTCAGCCTTTAGATAAGGCTGGCAGTTCCTCTTGACTGGCATCTACTTGCAAGAGCAGAATTTGGCCTGCGGTGATTGACATGGATGGGGGTGAACAAATGATCTTCAAAGAACTAAAGTGGCCATGAAGCTAGGGCTCTGGAGAAGAAACGGTGAAGAGGATTAAGTGGATGAAAAAGGGATTTTGTAGAGCAGCATTGTGGGATCTCTTCCTTACACTTGTTAAACAGGAAAAACATTGCAACCCCCCGGAGTTCCTAAATAGCATACTTAACTATGAAGTCAGACTTCTCAGTCATTCCTTGGGCAAAGCAGTACTGGCTTAAAAGTTGTCAGTCAATAGAAGATGCCCTTTAAGTAATGTCAATGACTGATGCTGAGGTTTTTTCATTACGAGAGAAAAATACTATCCTTGTCCACAGTTTTGACTAAAATCTCATCCGGTGTAAAGTGCCATAAGATAGGAAAGAGAGAAATAAGGAGCCTATCCATACTGTCATTCTCTCCCTGTCTTTTATATTCTATTAGAAAAAGGGCTCAAATGTGTTTGTACCTATCAAACGTCTTCCAGAGAGAGTAGCTCTTCTGGAACCCCACCTGGCTGGGTATACTTCTTTTGTAGCATCATTTAGAAAAGTGGTTCTTTTGAATTTGGAGTGCCTTTATTTTTTCTGGGAAAAGAAATTATTCTCTTTGAAATGTTTTTTAATTTAAAGCAGGCATTTTATGGGATTTTCTAAAGCCATTTTTAATGTGATGTAGTGTGAAGTATATTTTGTAACTTCTAGTTTAAAAATACTTCTTAACCATATCATCCCTTATTATCCAAACAATTCTGTGATTAGATCTTACTATACTCACCTATACATGAAGAAACTAAAGCTTTGTGAGGTTAAGTCATTTTTCTAAGATCCACAGCTATCGAACAGCAAAACACAGACTTAGACTTAAATCTAAGTCTCTAACATCAAATTCCATGTGATTTCCACTGTCGTGCATTGTTATATAGAAAAATGGAGTTAAAATATTAAGTAATTTTACAATGGTGAAAAGATATGCTCACATTCTTTACAGAGAAATTAATATAATATATTCATTTGTAAGGATTTTGGAATCAGATCTGGAATTACCTCAAAGCTCTTTCCCATTTTAAAGAAACTATGAGAAGTTAATCACTCTTAACTTTGATCGTTTCATGTTATATTACATATAGAATATATAACAGCAGACCCTTTTCCAATAAAGCCCATTAATGTTATATTTTTTAGTTTCCAAGAACTCTGATACTACCCCTCTCTCAATCTCCCTCAATTTTTTATTTTTAATGTAACAGCAACCATCTCTTCACAAAGTCGGAACTGTTATGTTATTCTTGTGTGATATAAGCAAAGTGTGTGTGTGTGTGTATGTGTGTGCACATGCTTGTGTGTACTAATATTTGGTCATTGAGAGTCTCAAGATCTGAAGAAAAATATTACTTTAGGGAACAAGAAGAGTTAGGAAATTATGGAAATTTAACCATGGGACTCAGAGACTTAGTACCAAGAAAAAAGATGTGGCCAGGTGGGGGGATGGGGGTAGGTGAGCATAGAGAAAAAGACTTAATAATGTTTGGGAGGGGAGAGAGCCAATACTGGAGAAAGCAAGGATCTCCCAGTGAATTGATCATTCTGTTCTACGTCCCTTTACTGTCCAACTCTATACCGGTAATCTTACCATTGTAGATCCAATTCTGGACTAGCCCTGAAGAGAGCTTAGAAGTCTGGATAGATTGGAAGTGAATAAACATTCTTGCCAGAAATTATCTAAGAAGAAGAGGGAAAAAGAGGATACTGGTTATATTAAGTAACAATATCGGGGACAAAAGCGAATGCCAATACTTACCACAGAATGATTTATATTAAATTATTTTTATTTTTTTACAGGTTATATTAATGGTCTATTTAGGAATCCTGAGGTTTCAATGGAGGTGCTTCAGGTACAAGTTGGGCCTACTGGACAAGGTACAGGACCTTTTATCCCTTTCTTTAATTTTTTTCTCATTTTATTTATTTGTGTTTGGCATATACAATTTTTAATGACAAATTGTTAACAGCAAAAAAAGAGGAAGAAAGGAAAGAAGGAAGAATGGAAGGTAGATAGATAGAAAAAGAAGGAAGAAAGAAAAGAAGGTAGATCTCTACTCTACATGTAGACAGCACATATTAAAAACCAGCTCGTTGGTAGAAGCAACAATGTCTCCATGTTTAGAAGGGGAGACCTCGTTATAATGGAGCAGATGACAGTTATGAGGAAAGTTTTATGGAGAAGGTGCAACTTGAGTTCAACTTCGAAATCAGTTTAATATTCAAATAAGTAATGAGAAGGGAAAGTGATTTGAAGGTGGGGGGAATGAATTCCTAGAGATGGAGATAAAAATAATTCTTGAATATGCCTGTTCTTAAAATTTTTGAATGCTCCTCTGATAGTGACTAATATTTGTCCCTCTCCTTTCTCACTCCATAAAAACCAAGGAGATTTTAGTAAAGTTCTCTATTGGTCACCAATCTTCCCCAGGTCTGATAAACACGTTAACTTTGTGCACTACCTCTGAAATCAACTTTGAAAAATTGAAAACAATTCTGTTGTCATCAACAGAATTGAATTACAATATAAAATATTGAATGGGAATTTTAATTTGATAAATGGGAACATTCTGGGTTCCATATTGAGTCCAGATGGTTGCAGTGTCTTTAATACGTGTATCCATTTGGCATTAGCACATTTGTGTATCACGGTCCCTTTCTCATCTATGTTTAATGATGGATAGCATCCAAATGGTACAAGATGTTCCACAACATGTTAAACTTCTGGTGAGTCTGCACACAGACGACAAGCTCTCTTTTTCCTGATGTTCCTCACACTCTCAGTGTAACTGGTCAGGGATGATTTTAACTTCAGACTGGCTAATTGATGTTTTTCACTTCTTGGAAAAAAAAAAAAAACAGAATAAAATGAATAATTGTTTCCCTCCAAAAGAGAGGAATGGACTTTATCTGGACTACAGAGTTTGAAGTGCATCTACAATTGCAGATAATTTTCTTTAGGCTACTACTGCCAAATATTGAGCTTTGGACAGCTGTCAGTGAGGTCTAGGTTTTTTGCGGAACTGGCTATTTTCAGAAATGGCTACAGTTAAATTAGGGAAGTAAACAAATGTCACCTTCAACATAGTTCAAATTTACTTATTACTTTATCTATTACCTGTACTATAAATACTCACCTACCAGGTGTTCCTATCTTCATTTTTTTTTTCTCTTTAAAGCCAATAACACTGTTTCCAATTTGTTTTCCTTGAGTACGTCTTAGCTTTTTCAACCTACTCTAAAATTTGATGGTTTATCATTTCCCATAAAATAAGATTATTTGGTCTGGCATGAAAGGTTACTTACATTCTTTCTCCATCCTAGCTCTGCAACATTATCTCCTTTGTTTTGTTTTGTTTTCCTCTTCTTTTCTTTTTCATTGATGCACTTTGTATTCCATCCAAATTAAAATATTTTTCTTTGTCATACTTCAACAGACCTGAAGACAAATCCTACTGTGGATGGTTACACCCAGTTGAGAAAGATTGCCAGAAAATGCCCAGTATTTAAATAAAATACCTCTTACCTCTTCCTATAAACTGTGTGGAAACAATGTGAGAAACTAAGTAATGAAAAACTTTTAGTATCTCTGAGAATCTTTTGAAAATTGCCAACGTACAATGAATAAATACTTAAATTCAGTTGTGTCTAATTAGACATCTTAGAAATGACCTATGATGAGAGTAGCTCACACCAATTTGAAGGAAAGTGTTGGCTATAGGTTGCCGAATAAATTATTGAAAGATTTATAGATGGATGGAGTCACTGATTTTTAAAACATGCTACCATAGCCCTCTCTAACCTGTTTCATGTCCATACTAAAGGACTTATGAAAGCTTAACGCTGGAAACGAAATTCTGGAATTCTGCTTTTGAGCCCTTCATACCCTAAGGCAGTAGGATATATGAGCGAGTGTAGTTTTGAGAACAGCAAAATATTTCTCTATATGTGTTCAATAAAGAATGAGCATATCTCAAGTCTCTTGAATATCTTAAGATTTATGGGGTAGATATTACACGTGCTTTTATATTTTTTCTCTTTTCCTAGGGAGCCTCTCTTGCTGTTCTTTTAGTGCATCCTCTCTTGCTTAAGAAAATCAAGTCTGAATTTGAAATTTTCTTCCTTCCCTTTTTTTTTATCATTCAACCTAGCTTATTTACTTTTTGCTTTCGACAATTAATTTTATTTTGGGTTACCTTTATTTATTTTTTGATTGTATTTGTCTTATTTCAGTTTGTTTTTCCTGTGTTGCTGCTTTTATTTTATGTTCAGAATTGTTTGTCAGCCTTTTGGTTTTTTCTACCTTTTATTTTCCCTTTGTTGATTCTCTGGTGCTCTTATTTTGCTGCCAGAGTCAAAATGAATGTGAAACCAGTGTCTCCCGTGAATTTACTCTGTTCTGCACATTTTTCTTTTATGTTTTTGTTTGTTACAAATTATCATGGTTTATAAACCCTTCCAGGCTTTTCAAAGGGTTTTGTATTACTAACAATGAAAAATAAAAGGATGTAGCAGTTTCAGAGGGACAAATTCCCTTTTAGAAGTCACAGAGGATGTTAAAGTAAAGCAATAGAATGGTGATTGGATACATTTTCCAACATCATGAGGTAATGTGGTTGCTCTTATAATGTCACAGAAGTTAATGAGGCATTTTCCTGTAGAGAGACAGGATGGAATGGAGCAAACCTCATGGCATGTTCTGGACAGAAAACAAAGGCCTCCTTGCTTACTGGCCATTATAGTTTCGAAATAATTCTGATGAATTATACTCATGAAAAATTGAATCGCTGGCCCAGGTTTATCTAAGGCCTCAGATACCTAGTAGGTGTATGGTTGGCTGAGTATATTCTTTTCTAAGTACCTTGTTGGCCCAAAACTTAAAAGAAAAATCTTAAATAGCCTATGTCCATCTTCAGATCTCATTAGATTGTATCTCACAGGTTTCTTACTGGTGAGACCTAGGAATTGCCTCTGGCTTATTAAAGAGAAGACATTACTGAAACTGTAGTGATTTACACAGAAAAGTTCCAGGAGCCTGGTGAACTAGGGTAAAAAAACAAAAAAACAAAAAACAAAAAACAAAACAAAACAAAGAAACACCTCAAGGTCCAAAGGAGGCTAGCCTGCCAGTATGATAGCCAAAACCTTGCTGAAGAAAGATACTTGTCAGTGGGCACTACTGTCACTGAGAACATTGTGTTTTGTAGCTGCATAAATTTTCACTGCCCAGCCTTCACTTTAGACTGGAAGTTTGACTGCCTGAAGGTGGTCTATATACTCGTGACATAGATGTCAGGATGGTGGCAGAAGTGTTAGCTTCTCATGTATGGGCTGGACATACTAGGTTTCTCTTGGTGGGAAATTTCTTCAACAGAAGGAAGCCAGGATTCAAGTCAGCCAAAAAAAATGACATATCTCTTATGCATGTTTTATATATATATTTCCGAGCACTATAGTTTTGCCTGCTTTCGAATTTTATAAAATGGATTCAAAATGTATGTCTTTTGGAACAATATTCTTCTTTTATTCGACATTGTGTTTGTAGGGTACACATTGATATGTGCAGCCAGATACGTTTATATTCAGAGTGATATTGTATTGCACTTTATGAATGTATTACAATGTATATACTTATTTATTCTATTCAGTATTTTTCCAGTTTTGATTACTACAGACATTTTGAACCTTCTTTTAAGTGTATCCTGACTTCATTTACCTTGGGGTAGAATTTCTGGGTTTTAGGGAATATATATACTTATTTATATTTTTATAAATAATAAAAACATATGTCCTTCAATGTTGTACCAATTCATACTGTTATGACCAGTTTGTGAGAGTTCCCATTGCCTCTGGATTGATCGATTACTGCTACAATAATGCTGTTAAATCACCACCTCAACTAAGTTGCTAAACATAGCAATCATTTATTCTCATTATTATAATCTGTAGGTTGTCTCTGATTCACACTGCAGTTGTGTAAGTCTATGTTTGTTTCATGTGCCCCTCATCCCATTGAGATCAGAATGCTGTCAGGGTTATGTTCTTTCTGTGGTGATAACAAAAGTGTGAGAGAACAAGGATAATGGCACACATACTTTTGAAGCTTCTGCTAAAATTACATTCATTAACATCCCACTGGCCAAAGCAAGACACCTGGTTGATCACAATGTCATGAGTGGGGAAAGGTGCTCCACCCACAGTGGGAGATGCTACTTGGTTATATGGCAAAAGGTGTGGATGTAGGGAGAGGTGAAGAATTTGGGCCAGGAATTTATTATATCTCTACATTCTCATCAAAATTAGTATTTTCAAATTTCTCCAAATAACATATAATGGTATTTTATTATAGTTGTAATATGTATTTATCTGATTATTAGTGAGGCTGGAAATATTTTTATGTCTTTGTTGGCCATTTTGTATTTCTTTTTTCATGAAGTGCCTGGATAAGTTTTCTGCCACCTTTGTTTCTAAACGATTCATTGTCTATGGCAGTCCCCCCGCTTACCTGTGGAGATATGTTCCAAGACCTCCTGTGGATGCCTGAAACTGAAGATAGTACCGAACTTTATGTCTACTGTTTTTTTTCCTATACATGAATACCTATGATAAAGTTTAGTTTACAAATTAGGCACAGTAAGAGATTAACAATAATAATTAATAATAAAGTAAAGCAATTATAACAATATACTATACTAAAAGTTATGTGACTGTGGTCTCTACATCTCTCTCTCTCTCTCTCTCTCTCTCTCTCTCTCTCTCTCCCAATATCTGATTGTACTTTACTGAACATTTCACTTAAAGGAGGCATTTTAAGGCTTCTTTAGCATATCCAAATTGCCATAATCACTTTTCTTGCATTTCAGGGCCATTATTAAGTAAAATAAGGGTTACCTGAACACAAGCACTGCAATATGGTGACAGTTGATCTGAAAAATGAGAAGGCTACTAAGTGACTGATAGGCAGGTATGGTATATAGTGTGGTGGATGCACAGGACAAAGGGATGATTCATATCTTAGGGGTAATGGAGCAGGACGGTGTGAGATTTTATCGCACTACTCAGAATGGCATGCAATTTAAAACTTATGAATTGTTTAATTCTGGAATTTTTTATTTAATATTTTCAGACTAAGGAGAGCAGGTAACTGCAAATAGGGGAGACTACTATATTTTTCTTGAGAGTCATTATGTATTTTGATATTTCTCTTTTTTTACCCGTATGTATTCTTACCAAGTATTTTTAGTTCCTTTATAATGATTTTTATCAAGAGTTCTTACTTGTAACATAATCAAATCTATTTTTGAAATATGGTTAATAGGTTTTTTGTCTTGTTTAATAAGTCCTTTTCAAAGTGAGGTTATAAAAATATTCTCTATTATATTATATTCAAAAAACTTTATAACTCTCACAAATTTAGGTACTCAGTGTATCTTGATGTGACAGGTCTTTTTATACTTGATCTTTTCTTATAGTGTCTTGGACTATCTATCCCTCTGTAATTGATATAAAACTTAAATGAGAATCCCACGTTCCAGAAAATACTGATATATTTATTTTAATTTAGAGTACATCGATTATGACATGGATTAACACAATATGTTTTCAATAATGAATTTAATGAGTTTTCAACTCAGAAAATGATTTTGATCTTTAATTTTGCTACATAATTTTGTAATTTTCTCAAAAAATGTCACATATTTAAATTATTTATTACTGAACAATTGGTATTTTTTGAACTATCATAATGGTGTCATTAAAATTTTTTTCTTTTCTTTTTTTTCTTTTTTTTTTTAGGCAAGACAACCCTTGGTTGACCTCACAGATTGCAAGGACCTTGTCAGTTTACAATCTCTTATTTTTTATGCCTATAGCATCTGGTCTTCCTAGGTGGTTTCTCATCCAAGTACTAACCAGGCCCAACCCTGCTTAGCTTCTGAGATCAGATGGGATCGGGCTTGTTCAGGGTGGCATGGCCATAGACAAATTTATTTTCTAACCATTTTATTTCTAACCAATTAAAGCTGAATGTAGCATTTTTTTGTGGGGTTCTATATTTATTTTTTTGTCCAGCAACACTGCTGAGTTCATTCATTAATTCTAATAGTATTATCTATTAATTGGAATTCTGTGTGTGAAGTCATATTGTCTGTAACTATGAAAGTTTTATTTCTTCATTTCAAATTTTGTAGCATTTTAATTACTTGTCATAATATATTAGTTATGTTCTAAAGTAAAATGTTGAATAGAAATGGTAATAGCAGACATTTGGGTTTTAAGTTGGATATGAAAGAGAAGAATTCACACATTTTACTATTAAATATGGTTAAGTTTACTCTTTATTGCTTTGAAAAGACCCCTCAGATTGCTGTGTTTTAAAATAAATAACTACTTGTTTAATTTTAAAATATTTTTATTGCATTTAATAAAAGGACAATTTTTTGACATGTGATATTTTTATATTATTTAGTTCGAAATATTTGCTACTTTTTATTGCTTTTTTTTTTTTCTCAAATTGATGTGTCATTTAGAAGTATTTTGGAGAGCGGAAGTGGGAAGAGAGGAAGGTTTAGTTATTTATTGACTTGGTTTGCTTTACTGGTTCTCGAGAAGTCAGTGGCCGGATTCCTATACCCAAGGTTGCAACTCTCTTCTACAGCAAAATCCATTGCTGCTCTTCTCCCCTTCCACTTGTCCTTTCAGGCCTGGGGACAGGAATGGCATTCCCACTCCCGCTCAACATTAGGCACCTCATCATTCCTTCTCTTTTAACTCTGTTCACAACTTTTTATATTTCTTTATATTAACACTTTTTATTAACCTGTTAGGTACCTACACAATCCTGACTAATACAGTGTGTTATTCTATTTTTCAAATAAATGTTAAATCAATTCATAATTATAATTCATAATTCAAAAGTATTCATTTATATAGCACCTAAATAAATCTTGTCCTATATACTATGTAAAATTACTCAGCTTTCCTAAATATAACTAAGATTTGGTTTCTAAAGAGGATGTGGAGGGACCCTCCTTAACAATACTTATCCCAGGAAAATGACTTTTATAATACAGAGAAGAGATATAATCTAATGAGAGCTCTCGCTAGGGACAAAAATATATTACTTCCATGTAATAATGTCTGGTAGAACTGAGGAAGATTAATAAATCTACAAAAATACTCACTTAAGACTACATATTAAACGTCGCCCACGGCAAATATTTGGTATGTTAACTTCTCAACAAATACTTTCAATTACTTCGAAATTTATTATTTTGATCATGTTTCTTTCTGTTTGCTTTGGAGGAAAAGTTATTTTTCATGCTTCTTAAATAATATTACTAATATCTTAAAAAACAAATTATAGAAAGTTCAGATTATGTTCCAACGTAGTATAAATACAGCTGGATATAGGTAGACAATTCTGTGAGAAAAGCTATCAATTACAGATCAGGTCTTTTCCCTATACTTACCCAAAGATAAGACTTTAAATTAATTATTCCAAGTGAGAATGAGTTAATCATAGTAAAATGAAAAAAGGGAAAGCAAGAAAATAGTTCTAGATTCTGGAGATGTTACCCTTAGCACCTTGACTGAGACAGATTTACATTTGAAGAATCTTAGAATTTGAGTAGTTGAATTTTCAGATAGAGGATTTTAACTATCTTATTGGCTCTGTATGTACCAGGATCCAGGAGTTCGGAATGATTCTGAATTTAGGAAGAATAATATTTGATACCAGAGTGATAAAGTGGAGAGTTAGACATTTTTCATAATGTATTTAGTGTAAACACTCGTTTCTGTCTCTCATGGTATTGGCTCTTTTGGAAAGCCCTTTTAGAAAAAAGACTGGACTACCAATAGCTTAGCAAGTTTAAATACTAAGAATGGACTCATCGATGAATGACTTCTTAGTGAGGAGCCAATTTAGAACAGACAGGGACAGGCAAACTGCTAACGGCAGGGCAGTCTGAGGTGTATAAGGATACAAGAGAAGAACAGCATGTTTTTATGTTAATTTGGTCTGTAACCTTAGCACTAAAGTGATAAGGGAAATCTCATAAGGTATAAATGAAGGTCTCCAACCAAGCTACTGAGGATGTTACATAATACATCAGGTATAAAACCTCTTTGACTACATATATATTGAGTGTTTCGTTGCTAATAACACTTAACCTACTGATATTGTAGAGTAGCAGAAAAAG
>NW_011888786.1:11083647-11094125 GCF_000151845.1 Pteropus vampyrus
GTTATTTTTCATGCTTCTTAAATAATATTACTAATATCTTAAAAAACAAATTATAGAAAGTTCAGATTATGTTCCAACGTAGTATAAATACAGCTTGATATAGGTAGACAATTCTGTGAGAAAAGCTATCAATTACAGATCAGGTCTTTTCCCTATACTTACCCAAAGATAAGACTTTAAATTAATTATTCCAAGTGAGAATGAGTTAATCATAGTAAAATGAAAAAAGGGAAAGCAAGAAAATAGTTCTAGATTCTGGAGATGTTACCCTTAGCACCTTGACTGAGACAGATTTACATTTGAAGAATCTTAGAATTTGAGTAGTTGAATTTTCAGATAGAGGATTTTAACTATCTTATTGGCTCTGTATGTACCAGGATCCAGGAGTTCGGAATGATTCTGAATTTAGGAAGAATAATATTTGATACCAGAGTGATAAAGTGGAGAGTTAGACATTTTTCATAATGTATTTAGTGTAAACACTCGTTTCTGTCTCTCATGGTATTGGCTCTTTTGGAAAGCCCTTTTAGAAAAAAGACTGGACTACCAATAGCTTAGCAAGTTTAAATACTAAGAATGGACTCATCGATGAATGACTTCTTAGTGAGGAGCCAATTTAGAACAGACAGGGACAGGCAAACTGCTAACGGCAGGGCAGTCTGAGGTGTATAAGGATACAAGAGAAGAACAGCATGTTTTTATGTTAATTTGGTCTGTAACCTTGGCACTAAAGTGATAAGGGAAATCTCATAAGGTATAAATGAAGGTCTCCAACCAAGCTACTGAGGATGTTACATAATACATCAGGTATAAAACCTCTTTGACTACATATATATTGAGTGTTTCGTTGCTAATAACACTTAACCTACTGATATTGTAGAGTAGCAGAAAAAGCGTAACTTTTGAAGTTAGATGAGTTGAAGTTAACAGAGTACATTGGGTGAGCCATTTAACCTTTCTTGCTTTTGGTGCTCTCATCTGTAAAATGAGGACATTCAATCAGATTATCTGAATGGTCTCGTTGGGCTCCATAAAACCTGTGGCTTTACATATATTTAATGAACACACTCCAAGTAAGGTAGATATGGTATAATAGGAAAAGAAGTGGATTTATTTCAAGATAAAACAGACCTGATTTTGAGGTTTAGACCTGCTTAGATCTTTTCCCTCTGACCTTGTGATCTTGAACTTGAAATGTAAGTGCTATGAGACTGCAATTTCTCTTCAAAATGTGTATTTATTAAAAAACAAATGGTCTATGGCCATGCCACTCTGAACGTGCCTGATCTCGTCTGATCTCGGAAGCTAAACAGGGTCAGGCCTGGTTAGTACTTGGATGGGAAACCACCTAGGAACACCAGTTGCTGTAGGTGTTAAAAAAAATGAGAGAAACCATAGAGATACCTTTTCTAAATACTACATAAGTGTAACAAATGAACAGTTATATATTGGATATAACTAGGTCTCAAAAAAAAACCTAAAACGCCCAAAATTAAAACTTATTTTTTAAATACATATCCCTAGTTCCAGGCACATAAGAACAGATATAACTTCTTGCCACCTCTTCCCCAGCTGGGCATGCTGTTGTGTGTTAATATATTGATGGTAGATCCTCTGTCTTCTTGGGTCCTGGAATGACTAATAAAATAAGTCCCCGGCAACCCAGCAACCTGGACTAAACAGAGTCAGTGAGAAATATTAAGCCTAGAAACAATCTTTGTTGAATATTTATGCCACAGAGAAATCACTATGTTGAAGTAACAAGACCAAGTATGGATATTAAGCATGCTTGGACTTTAAGGAATACAAAGATTAGGTAGTTAAGTAATAAGAAAACATAGTGGAAGCAGCTAATATGATGCATTTTAAAGTAGAATGGTCCCAGAGGGGCATGTTTAGTATTGGAGATCACCAGAAATTGAACCAAGTCTGTATCAGTAACCAAGAAAGTTTAAAATAGGAAAAGTATCTATTCAATAGAAAGTGTGATTCTGGGGTATCCCTTTGTGTTCCTGTTCTCCAGAAGCTCATCATTCTGACAAAAAAAAAAAAGAGAGAGAGAGAGAGAGAGAGAGAGAGAGAGAGAGAGATGTCTATCCTCTTGGGAACAGAAAATGACAAGAATAGAGAAAGTATTCTGACTTCATTCACGTAGACAGGGATTTAAGGCAGTCCTCTCTCTGAAGTGAAATAGCAGGATTTATATGTTCACGTGTATGTATTTATAATGATATCATATGCTCATATAATTTGTATATCTGCTTATGGTAGTCTACATAACTAAAATTTTCCATGAAGGCTGAATTGTCTCTGTCTTGCATGGCTCATGGTAGGAACTCAATGAATATTTGCTTTACTTAGTCATAAAGTGAGTGAATAATTAAAAGCAGTAGGTATATGAATGAATGAATGCCAGGTATAAAGATTAGACACAATGTATTTGAAGCAGAAAGCTGTAGCTCGGTGGCATGCGAATAGTAATCACTTGTATTAGAAACATTGTAAACTGGGTTTAGGGCAGCAAAATATATGCTAAGCCATATCTTCATTGGAAAACACTGGGCTTTTAATATCTTTCCCACTTTAGTCTCAGGACCTAGTAGGGTAGATGAATTATTTTTACACCCTAGGATTTAGTGAACTTCTAGTCTTAACCCTGACATTCTCTTTTCTAGCTGTCCTCATTTTGCTCTCTCTCCTAAGCAGATTCTTCCATATTCTACTTCGTTTTAACTCCTCACCCCACTACTCCAAATGCCTTTGTCTGACTATATCCTATTCATCTTTTAGCTCTCAAGAAACTTTCTTTTCATTCTGTGAAAACTTTTATTTCTTTCTCTGTTGACATTTCTGTGTGTTTAACAGTGATCATACTTTTCTATTATTTAAAATCATTTTTCCTTTAACCTCTCTTCATCTGGAAGTTCCTATGACTTGCTTGATTGATACATAACAATCATTTGATAAAGATATAATGAATGGGTAAATAAAGTAATAAAACTAAATCTCCTAATACTTGAAACCTGGAAATTCAGGGACTGCAACTGTTTTATTTAAAAGAGTCATTTTTCACACATTACCCAATTGCCTTTTCAATGCAGAACTTGTGGGTTTTACAATACTCCAAAAAATAAGGAAATATATATATATATATATATATATATATATATATATATATATATATATATATATAACACTTATGCCTTTTAAATAATTTTTTAAAACATATAAATTGTATGATTCTTGGTGAAATTATGTAGATTAAAAATGATTGTTTTAGATACTTATACTACTCTACAGTTGCGAGCCTAACCAGCAGGAATCCACAAGAAAGTGAGCTAGGAGAGATGAAAGAGAATATCAACTCAATCTGAATCTGGTAAGAACAACGGTAGCATATCTGCATGTGAAATCTACATACAGGGGTCAAACTTTCCTAGGCAATGCAATGAAAGATGACAGAATCACATCCCTGATTTTTAGGTAACAGTTATTCAATGATTCTTAATAAGTATACATATGTTTACAATATAAAATAGTCACAAGAGTATGATCAATGTGTCAACATTAATTCAAATAATATTTAAAGGATAGCAAAAAGAAAACAAAGTAAAAATAAAAGGAGTAGAAATTATCCAAATAGAATTTCTTAAGAACTTCCTTTCTGTCTTTCTGCAGAAGCCTTTAAAAGAATGACTTGAAAATTCTACCAAAAATATTGTAGACAATAGGTAAGGGCAGAATAAATGAACAATCGATGTCTGCAAAAGAGTAGGCATATTGTACGTGGACAGATGCAATCAATCTTAAATCTTCGTTTTGTAAGGAGATCCACTTTCTCATCTGCCTAGTCCCAGCCAAAGAATCTTAAATATAATTGCACACATAGTAGGTACAAAATAATAGCTAAGTACACTATATGAGTTTGAATCTTTGCTTAGACAAGTTAAATAACTTCTTTATGTCTCAATTTCCTCATTTCCATAAAGGAGGAAAACAATACTAGTTATTTCCTAAATTTTTTGTAGAGATTAAATAAGTTAGTACCTATACATATTAGAGAACTGTGTGTGTGTGTGTTTGTCAATTACCAGATATTACCGTGAATGTTCGTACAGAACTATCACTACGGAAACCTGTGTTTGACAATCCTTTAAGGTTGTTTTATTCACTGCTAGTGTGCAAGCTCATCTAGGACACTCACCTTTAAGAACTTTGCTCTCTTCTTTGTTGTATTCTGTAAGATGTTATCCTGAAGATAATACTAGCTAACATTTGTGGTACAGTTACCATATGCCAGACACTTTATGTATTAATGCTTCTAACTATGAAAAATAAATAAATATGTGACTAAAATAAGACAGAGGTACTCATACCATTCCCATTTTAAGTTTTTGGAAACAAACATTAGCAAGGTCAAGTACTTGCTCTATCGATAAGATTAGATGCAGAATTTGGACTCATACACCTCAAATCCATGCCTTAACCTTCACATCTCTATTTCTGCTTCCTAGCAAAGGAGCTCTTTCCTTTCTTCCCCGAAATAATCTTCCTCTTCCTCCTTTTCCTCCTCCTTCCTCTTCTGTCTTTTTTTTCCTCTCCTCTCTTCTCTTCTATTTAATCCCAAATGCTTTCTCTCTCAAAATTTTTTGTTTAAATTAACTCAAAACTTTTTCTCAGGAGAAAACACTTCTCAAATGATGAAGTCTGAAAAATGATCCTACATTTCACAGAAATATTTAGCTGTAACTTATTCATTTATTTATAAAATATTAATTTTTTCCTACTATGAATCAGGCTATTTCTACATGCTAGAGACAAAACAGTGAAGAAAAGATAGGATCTTTTATTCTAGTACCTTAAACAAAAATACTAACTAAAAGTTATTCTAGTCAGATGGTGATAAATGCTGTGGGGAAAGATCAAGGTAAAAAGGTAGCAGGACTATGAGTGTGTGTGTTGATGTAGGGGGTGAAGGGAGGGCGTAAAAGAGAGGGAGGAGGGTGATAGGGAGGTAGGATAGAGGGAGAGAGAGAGAGAGTGAGATTAAGGAGGTGGTGTTCATTGTAAAGCAGTTGAGCCCTATAGTAAACCTCACTAAGATGATGATATTTGAACAACGAACTGAAGAGCAAGCACAGGAACCCAGAGGAAGGGAATTCCAGGAAGAGAGGAAAGGAACAGTAAGTGTAAAACCTCTGAGCAGATGTGTATAAGGAGTGGAGAAATAAACTTCATTTCTTGATGGAAAGAATGTCAAAATTACTTTACAAAAAGGGCATGCATATAGAGAAGGTAAACATCTGTGGCCACTTTTTGCAACCTATACTGTATGTAGGCTATTTGCTGTTGATGCTCAATGTGTGTAGAATTGAAAACTTTTGATGGCCATTCTTCTGTCTTTCTGCTTTAGTGTCACACCTCTCAGAGCACATTCTTAATCTTTACAACTTCTATTTAGAGACGAAATGCTCTCCTCCCACACTTTCTTATTTTTATGTCTAATTTTTAAAAATTATTGATCAGGGGAAAAATTCTATTTGGCTTAATGATTCTATGTTACCCTGCTTGTCACAACACATCCCTAGAGTTACATTAAGAAGGTGACAAAATGATATTTATTTTCAAAAAAGTGAAAGCATCTTACGGTATTTGAAAGTCAGTGACTATATGCTAGAATTCCTCCTTATCACTGTGATTTATGGATTGTGCATATGCTCAGACTTCTTTGGAGAATTTCCAGGAATCTACTGAATGATGTCCACCTTAATTTTTCTAATATCCATAAATTTGAAACAGATGGTCAGTACTTACTAGCAAACTGGATGACATACAGAGTCTCTACGAAGTTTTTAAATGCTAGGAATTCTTCCAAAGCAATGGGACTAAATGATATCATTTTGTAATATCCTCTCTGGAGATGGGGTGAAAATCAATGACTGTGCTCTTTTAGTTCTCAGTGAACTGATGTCCACTATATTATGATCTTGAAAATTACACAGACTCACACTATCAAATTGCTAACTATGACATCAGAGAAGTAAAGAGGAAGGAAGAAGGGTGAGAGATAACTTACTATAGAATCTGATGTTTACCTAAGGCATGGTTTTCTAAAGTATGTTTCACAGATGATTACCCTTAAAGATAATTGGAGGATAATTTTTGAAAATTAAGAAAAAAAACATGGAGTAACATGAGGAAGTAAGTTTGGAAGATAATACCTATAATTTCTCTTCTTTTTAGATATTTACAGTACACATCAGAGTAATTAAATAATCAGAGAAAATTAAAAAAAAAAAACAACTCACCTATCTGTGTTTACTGCTTCCTTTTTTAAAGAATGCAGTAGAGCATTTCCAAAATGAAATTGATCAGAACAGCTGGTCCCATTCTGAAGAATAGGAGCTAGACTGAGAGTGGGGCAGGTAGTGAATGTTCCTACCTAACCAGGTAGCAATAATGGTCATACTAGATTTCCTTTCCTAATGGTACTATGAAACCCAACCTCATTCAAGCTCTTTACAAGCAGGAAAGTTAAAGACACGTATAGAATCCCTATTCAGAGGGAGCCTTTAAGAAAGATTTTGGTGATCCGAAGGGAAAGAATGTGGAAGAAAGGGATGGTTAGAATTTTAGTCAATTTTTTGGTCCCACCATCCAATACACTGGTTTTCCTCCCACTTTTTTACGTGTTTGTTTTAAATTATGCATAGCTCTGTAATACTTTAGATTCTGGGAGGATTTATATAAATATGTATATAAACCATTCTCTAATAGTTGCTTACTCATACTGCATAATTAGTGAATAATTAGGAAAAAATGCCTATAAATTAATGCAGGACTAATTGAGATACAAAAAGCATGTAATGTATTCATTTGTTTAAAAAAATGCATAAGATTTTGGTATTCAAAACTTCTGGTTTGTGCATCATGACTTACTTGAATTAATTTTGTATTAAGTAACAGGACTTTAAACGTGCTACTAAATATGAAGCTCTAGGCCATCACTGACCTTCCATCATCCTCATTCATCTCACATCTAAATCTGTATCCAGGAACTAAATACAGTCATCCCTAACAAGACTGTCCTGACCAAACCTCTACTCCCATCTGATGGCTATGGGCACCTTTGGTCCCACACTGACCTTCTCTCTACACACATATATCAACTATTTATGAGATTAAATTCAGGAAGAATTTTTAAAAATAGTAAAGATAACAGGTTTTTTTTTTTTTTTTTTTTCCACTCTGACTCATTACAAAGTGACTTCTATACTTTAGCTAGGTCTCCTTTAATCCTTTCGAAGACAGCTTAAGTCAATTTATGTTATAGTAAAACCAGGAAAATATAGTTACATATTGGCTATCCTTCTTTATCCCTTATTGCTGGTCACAAGTCATAACATGCTAATGTTTCAGAGCTATCAGTGAACACAATGTTAGTGCTTCTTGGATTGTGGTTTGGTATCATCGTCAGCTTGGAAAGCTTCCTGCTCACAGAAAGTTTGAGGTTTTGTTTGGGTTTAAGAAAACTTGTGAAATCAATAGGCAAGCCAGCACATATTCCTCTTCTCTATTCTGAGATTAGCTTTTTCTAGTTTACTCCTTTACTTCTTCCTGTATACTTTGTTCCTGTATATCAAATCATGATAGACTCCCTCTGGTCCATTTTCCCAAAAGCTTATAGCAGAATTGGAGTTTATTTTTTTATTTTTTTTGGCTTATTTACTCTTAAGGGTTGCTCAAAAAAGGTAAGAAATCTAATCATAATTGTCTTGTATGTTTGAAAAATTATAGATTGACACATTTGGTAATATCTAGGAATCGAATATTTATAGGAAGTATAAATATTCCTATAAAGCAGTACCAGCTTCATCTGTCATTGTACATTTTCATCCAATGCAGATAAAATGTGGTAATTTATTTTAATACTCTTCTACTGCTACATAGAAAAATAATTACAAATTCTGTGGGAATTTTTTCATTTACAGGATGATCTATGTCATCTCTTCATATCTAGATTGATGATCATATAATATTTCTCCATACTCTACTTTTTAGGCCTTTTCTCAGTTAATCTGTAAAGATGCACATCTGCTCACAATGAAAACAACTTGTCATGTTTATAAAGCACATTTAATATATCATTAACTACATCATAAAAAATATCTTATTTCACATTATAAAAGTCAACAGTATCCCTTTTGTATTTTTTCCTATATAAGAGAGCTCTCAGGCCCACATAGATGGACTCAAGCCTTTAAGTAATGTAGTCACTGAAGCTGTGGAATTGCACTTCATAATTTTTTTCATAGTTTCCAAGATTTGTGGTTGATAACCTAAATATAAGTTATGATCATAACACAAGCACCTTTTTCAGAATTTTTTAAAAAAATAGATTTCTAAATAAACAACCTGATGAAACAGCGGAGCAAGGAAAGCAATAGGTCTAACACTACCTCTTAAACAAATCTAAATGGTCAGATTTTTTTTCTGTTATATTTTAATTTCTTATTCAATGTACTTTCTTAAGTCAATATAATTTTGCTTAGAGTGTAAATGCAACAGAGGAGGAGTTTGTAAGTAATCAATGCTATAGGTTCAATATTTAAAAAGTCTGAAATAAGGACCAGATGTACAGTTCTCTCACTTATGTTTTCTAAGAAGCCTGTGTTTGGCTAATACATTTCAATGGATCTGGAGAACATTCTAGCTCCCAGCTCCCATCTTAATCTCTGTTCCAATAGTAGCCCATTTGGAGAGATCATAGAAAACTCATAAATATGTTGTTACATATTGGAGATTATTGATATCACAGAAGGATTCCTATACTGTGAGTCACCCCTAATTACGAAAGTGTTGAAATAAAATTTCCTCAATCTAAAACTATATCTCCATTCTATTTTGTGTTCAAATGATCTCTAAATACTTTTTTTTTTTTACTTTAATAATAATCAGTTAAAACTCATGGCTGACACAGAATATGTACTAAATTATATCAAATGCTTTAGGACTAGAGAACATGTCCATATTTGGTCTTTTAAGATTTCTTCGAATCATCTAAATTGTATTGTATAAACTATATTTACCTCTAAGGTAAGGCATTTTAAGGCTAATTTCAGTTTAAGGGTCCCTATAAAAATAGAATCTATATTAAACCTCAGGCAAGGGCCTAAGGATACCTTTGCTAATGGTAAATAGTGTACCTAACAATACTATTTATCCATCATTTTCTCTTTTATTGATTCTTTATATTTTAGCTAACAGTCTTCAGCAAAAACATTTTAAACACCAGGATTACGAACCACTGAAAATGACATATTGAAAAATGCAGTGTGTGTGTGTGAGTGTGTACGTGTGTGTACTTTTTGACTTTTGGCTTTCTGTCTGTGCAATCCATTCTTCAAAATAACATGGAGAACAGAAGTTTCAAGGAGAGTTGTAGAAGCCTGGAGAACTTTATTGAGACATTTTTACTGCGAATAGTCAGTAAGGAAAAAAAGTATCGCTTTTCTAAAGACATACCATCTTAAACTGTGATCTTTTTAATTCTTAGTGGCTGAGTAGAGTCGGTGCCACTGTCATTGGAATGTGAGATCTCAGGATCGAATAAAAGATCGAAAGGAATGTAATTCCTTTGTGTTTGTAATTTTTTAATGTTATCAGTTTATTATTCTTTTATATTTCATTCAAGACCCACAATAGAGCTAAAGCAACTATTGGTCATGTTAAATATTTTTTTCTAATTAACAAAAACATTTTATTAGAAATTTGTGGGTATTTTGGTGGCGTTCATTTGTGTTTTCAGGGTCATTTATAAGGTAACGTGTCATTATTACCTCTGGCGCATTAGACACATTCTCTTCATAAAGTTTTATATTCTGCATGCAAAATAGGTTTAGAATAACCATATTTATACTCTTTTTTCCCTGTCCCTCTTATTTCTTTTACCCTTTACCTGATCACAAGGGGAAAGTAAGGCTATAACTAATGTTTTAGAGTATATGGGGGAAAGTAATACTGAATCAAAACATAGAAGTGATACTGAAACTACGTAATGACCTGTTCGGACATGTGCTGGCCAATCAGAGCGCTTGCCAACTCTAAACAGCAGAGCCAGGCGCACAGGTGCACATGTGGTACACATGAGTCCAAGCTTCAGGCCAGTGGCTTATAGTCATCACTTCCTTTTGGGTAACTTACTTTGTTAAAATAGGAATGGCATGTGGTAGACTTATTCTGGTAATCATTTCACAATATATACATATATTTAATCCTTATGTTGTGCTCTTGAAACTGATATAATGTTGTATGTCAATTTCATCTCAATAGTTAAAAAAAAATGGTTTACCACCTTCTCCCCTTCAACTATACTTTAGTTAAAAAGGAAATAAGAATAGCACTCTTGTTATCTTTGGTTTCTAGTTATAGATCTGTGATGAGCTACCTTTTGTGATTAAAAAAGGAGAAAAAATAAT
>NW_011888786.1:11095638-11115520 GCF_000151845.1 Pteropus vampyrus
TCATGTATCTTATAGCTTTGTTCTGAGGATTCACAGAGGTAACCTAGGAACAATGAATGTCTCTAATACTCAATGAGAGTTTGCTAATATTTTTATTACCCAAATCTTGTTGTAGAGACTGGTATACAATTATGTCTTTTTATATCTTTTAAAAACTTAACACAGTTCTTTTCATAGAGTAAAAGCCCAATAAATTATTGCATCAGGACATTCTTTTCACAAATCTTTATTAAACTCCTTTGTACATATAAAGCATTTCACCTTACCTTTGTAAAACTTTGAAGCCCAATTTCCTGCCCTTTCAAAAGGGAGATGAAATACTACTTAAAGAGGAAAAAAATGTTTCTTGGGATTGTTTATAAATTCAGTGATCCAGATCATTAATCAAAGCCACATCATTTGGAGTACGTTTCCTTTTTTTTTTTTTTTTTTGGCCATAAAATAATTAAACCGAGTCTAGTGTAAAATAAATTGAAAATAACCTTCTTTCCTCT
Organism: Pteropus vampyrus; assembly: GCF_000151845.1. Lineage (NCBI taxonomy): Eukaryota > Metazoa > Chordata > Mammalia > Chiroptera > Pteropodidae > Pteropus > Pteropus vampyrus. The sequence goes on from NW_011888786.1 coordinate 11,096,133, forward strand.
CCTCTCCCCCAAAAAGAAATTAAAAAAGAAAAACTGTGAAGTTTGAAATATGAGGGACCGCGTCAGGCTATGATTCTTTTTTTGCATCCATACATTTGATTCGGACCATGAGGTGAAGGATATAAATTGTAGGGAAATACTCCTAAAGGGGGTCATTCCAAAGGCTGTTAAAAGTGTCTTTCAGGTTGGCAATTGCTCTCACCTTGACTTCAGACTTAAGTTTATCCCAGAACAAGTGATATCAAACTCATGCATGCTCTCACAATTTTGAGCTTTAGTCATTAGATTTCAGAAAACATATGCAAAGTATTCTCCAAAAATTAATTATACAGCAGAATAATACTGATATTGAAATATTAATAAAGGTCCTGAGAGACTATTCAGTTATTTTTGCTCCAAATATAGTAAATTTCTCCTCATGTATTATACATTGTTTAAATTTGTGTAACATAAATAATACATAACTAAGTAATTTATTTATAAGAAATACACTTTTTGTTCACCTTTTCTACTTCCACAGCACATTGCTATTCATATTCCTCAGGTAAGCTAATCACCTATGTCCTCTGAGTATTGGTCAATGTGCATAAAATGTGAAAGCATTAAGATGACTGATATCAACTTTTGATACAAGCTAAGAGGCATTAAAATGTTTGATCTTATCATCCAATTCATTTTTTTGGTGTGCTAATGCACTTTATTATTTTGAATTTAGTATAATGGTAATATAGATAAAAGTCTACTGTTGAAAAAATATGTAACAAAGTAGAAATTCTAAGCTCTTCACAGAGTAAGAGTAAATCAAGTTCTTCGTTTGACAACAAGCTTTTAGAAATAGGATACAATGTCTTCACAGACACACTTTTTACAATGATAATTCTCATTACTTTCAGGGGTTGGTTCCAATAAGGATTCCAGAATTCACCATGTTAGTCGGTGTTAATCACAGTGTATCTAAGATTTCTTGATGTAGGAACTAATCTGGAAGAGTCTTGGAGATTATCATTCGGGTGAAATTCTTCCATCTCTTTCACTCTCTGAGAGTTAAAAATAAAAGCAAACTGTGTTCTCCTTAGTCTGAATGCAATCAGATGAGTTTGTTTATTTGAACATGATTTTATTTGCACAAGGCATGCTAGAGAATAAAATTAGAAATAAATTGGCACTGTATTTGTAATTCTATTCCCAGCTTTTAACAAGATGTTCATGGAGATTAGTATTTCATTAGATGTCAAAAATGGACAAAATGTAGGTTAATATTTTTTATTTCTTGTAAAATTAATTAAACACATAGGCATAACCAAGTGTGTGGGCACGGAGATTTTTCTTTTCTTTACTCCTGTTCTGGGTAGATACCAAGTCAAGAAAATGAACATTCGCTCTATGTCAAACACTACTCTTCTAAGTTCCTATTCATATTATTTTTGTTGTTGTGACTTCCCTCAGCCCAGAAACTGACACAGTTCTAGGCATCACCACATAAAACCATTATGGGATAATGTGAGTGACAATACTATCAATTAATTAGCAACAATTTATATTTATTAAGTAATTCTAAGATAAAACTACATACTTAACATAAATTTTTATTAAAAAGGATTTAGTTTGTGGGTTAGTTTTCATTTAAACCACACACACAACACTATAAGGAAGTTACACTTATTGTCTACATTTTACAAAAAAAGAAACTAAGGCTATTAATGTTAAACCAATGCTTGAAAAAACACCAAAAGATTCTCTTAATTATTACATTATATTAATTCTTTACCTCATTTTTGCTATAATTTCTAGAGATCAAGGACCAAATCTTACTTACCTTTAACAACCCCAGTCCCAAATTGCCTTGTAAAACTCATGGTTGATAATACTCTACTGGTGGAAATCTGAGACACACACACACACGCGCGCACACACACACACACACACACACACACACATATATATTTTTCTCCTCAACAGTTGTTCATTATCAACTATGGACTTTGCAATGACCTTGTTTAAGTAATTCTCAGTGATCAGTTTTGAAGGAAGTTTTGGTACTTCGGCAGAAATCTGTTTGTCTATTTGTTCATTTGCTAATTGTTTAGTTTCATTACTGGCCCCTTGCCTACGTGGCAGCTGACATTTCTTCCTGAAGGCTGCAAGTTTCCCATTGGCTAGTTAGCATTGTCAGCCAGCACCCTGTCTCTTCTTTTTGTTTGATCTAAAATTCAAATTCCCAGTTGAGGAAAGATCTCTAGGAGAAACTCATAATGAAGCAGTAGAAACCCAAATATCTTGAATCGCAGTGAAGGGTCAAGAGATTTGGGGGCCAATTTTGCCATTTTCCCAGTTTTCCTGGATGATTCTTCAATCAGATTATCCCTATGAAGAACAGTTTTCCAGAATGTACTTTTTGCTTGACATGCAATGTAAAATATTTTCCAGTTTTCTTGAGAACATAATGAAACTCTGAGTAAGAGGCTATGAAGAGCAGTTATTATGGGGAAGCTGTCAAATCATCTTTATATGACTTGCTCGTCCTTGTTTCTGCTCCTCTTCCTTGTTACTCCCTCTACTCTCCCCTCCTGCCCCAGTCCTCTACCTCTTCATTCTCTTCCTTCTCCTGCTCTTCCTCTTTCTCCTTTATCCATTTCCATCTCCATTTGTTTATTTATATACACACACACTTGCATGTTACCAAATAGCCATAAAGATAGATGGATTGATAGGTTTATGAATAATAGATACAAAGATACATAAATATATAAATCAGGATATTCTGTTGTTTCATCACTTCTGTAGAGTCCTACGAAGATCAGGATAATCCAGTAAATGCCAAGTATTCATGCAACTTAAGACTGACTGCTTGAATGATATCTATGAAGAATAGTCTAAAGGTTGTGAAACTGTTTTTGCTAGCAATATTTTTTACTCTAACCTAGGCTACTTAAGTAAAGTTGAAAAATTTACTGGAAGGTTGAAAAAAATGATAGTGAGAATTTCTTTAGAAATATCCAAGCGCATCGTAACCACTTTATAGATTTTGTGGAAACAGGAGTGGCATTTGGTATATGCCAGGAAAACATCTCAACCATGTACTGGCTAGCTCAGCCTGAACAAACAGAGCAAAGACAGACAGGATTACATTTGGAAAAAGCTGAATGTATAGGTTCTGCCAGGACAAGCAGCAAGCATGTAATAGAATTTATTGTGTGTTACATTGGGGAGAGAAAAAAAATCCTATCCAAAATATCATATTTGTAATATTTTGTGACCTCATCAGAAAGTAGCTTGAGGTGGAACGTTTGATACAGAGCTGATAGGTTGTAAGGTACCAGCTAAGGTGGTATTATTCTCAGTGCCAAGGGAGCTGCAGGTAAGAGAGATGTCCCTATTCTGTGTGTGTGTGTGTGTGTGTGTGTGTGTGTGTGTGTGTGTGTGCGCGCGCGCGCGCGCGCACAATAATACAAATTGCCTTAAAGAAAGGGATAGATATTTGGTATCAGTCACACCCAGATCACAACTGTAGCAGTCCAGTAAAAAACATTTCTGTCTCCTTTTTCGTTTCCCACAGCTCAACTCCTGCACAGGACTTGCTTCAAACAGCAGCTAAGTGAGAGGGAGAGGAGATGAACTGAGAAACAGAGAAGAGCCATCTTTACTTTCTTCCTAAACGATAGGTTTCTCAGGCTGAGGTTGGCTCAGGACAGATAAGTATAAGGATGAGATTGTGAAGTTTTTGTATTTCACTAGAGTGAAATTTGTACCTGGCAAAGAGATGATTTTCTTATTATGTGAGAGTAATGAGAAAATTTATTAGACCTGCCAGAGATTGGAAGTGTAGGATTGGAGCTGAGTAGTTGAGGAGGAAATGAAGAGATGATCAGCAAGGGAAATAAAGCAGCCATAAGAAAGGGCAAAGAATCACTTCCTGTATGACTACTACAAAGCACACTTCATTCAGTTATATGTATAATCATTATTACTATGTGCTGTTCACTGGGCTAAGTATTTTACATTCATTATTTTCTTTAAAGTCATTTAAATTTAAATCTAAATGGCAAACATTGCCCTATGTGATCATCAAAATAGCTGTGTGAAAGAAAATCAACTAGAACACTATTAGCATATTCTTTCTTGGCAAATGCTGAGCATTGAAAATGCTCCGGAGGAGACTTTGAAATTGAGGACAGAGGAGGGAGTTGGTGACTTCAGCCAGAGGAAGTCTACCCATGCTCAGCTAGTTTAAAAAAGGAGCATAGAAGAACTGTTTTCAAGAACTACTAGTCCTTGTTTGGGCAGTGTGTATCAAGAGTGGTGAAGATGAACAGATTGTAGAGTCACGTGCATGAGGGTTTGGGGAGAAATCACTGCAGGGCACTGGAGCTTGTGAAAGTAAAGACTTCAGAGGAAAATTTTCAGGTCCTTCAGTATCTTTTACACATGATTTGCATATCAAGCAAAACTTTAGTAATTATTTTCTTATTACCGAAAAAAAATTACTTTGGATGACTGATTTTATATTTCAGATATATGGACAATTGAGAAAAAGATTTTGTGTGAAGACAAATTTCTTTTTTTCTTGGTATATTTTTCAAAACAAGTTAGTTTTATTTGGAAAACCAAAACTCTATGGATTCAAAAAAATTCTTCCATTCTTGGTGAAAAAAGGTCTGAAATGTTAAGGGTGCAGATTTTGTGTTGTTTACCCCCAAAACAAACTCAGAAATTATTTTATTATCTGTGAGTTATATTTTGGAAAATATGTTATTATAATCTCTAGTTTTTCAACCATATTCTTTATGCCATCTTAAAAGAGAAAAAAAGCATTTGAATGAATTTTTCAAAACAAGACATATCCACTTAAGCAAAGACAAGATAGGAAAAAAAAAGGAAAAAGAACAAGTATGCAACACTCCTCTGTTAGGTGGTTAGTCAGATATGAGCGACAAGGGACGGAAGGAACAGAAGGCCCAGCCCAGAGAGCACCCAGAAAACACTCTATTGATAGTTAAAGAATCACTCCCGCATCCTGAGAGACAACGGACTGGAGGGCCTTACACCTATAGCTGGTTTAATCTGGCCAAGATGCAGGTACAGAAGGTACTACCCTAACTTGCCCACAACCTCAGCCTTGTTATACCATCATTATAATATTCTGTCTCTGCCCGGAATTTCATGAATCTAATTATAACAGACTGAATTCTGGATAAGCACATGTGCAGTAGGCAAAGTGTTATATAACAGCCAAATGTTAATCAAAATGACCTCACGTGCCAATCACCTAGGAACACTTTTGTAACCACCCATCTTGGTTACAGACCCTCCCAATTCTGGGTTGTTACAGAACTTCTTTCTTTGCCCTCACCTGCTCCTCACAGGGAGCATATTTTCGTTTCCACGTGGTTAGCTAGTTTAGGCATGACCCGTTTTTACCTCAAAACATGCCTGTAGTAAATATTACCTTTCATAACTCTCGCTGTGCTGGAATCATCTCTGAAACAGCAAAAAGAACCGAGAATCTCTAGTGTTACTGAGGCAGTGCCACAGTTCAAATCGCCCCCACGGTGACACCTCTACCTTTTTGCAAATATTTAAAACGTGAATTTACCCCAGAGTATGGAGAAAAACAAACTAGGAGTTTTCTGGCGATTTGCAGAGATGATTTGCAAAGATAATTTCTATATAAATAGTAAGGACAAATATTATGGAAAATTTTTATCTATTTCTATGCCTTACAAAATAAAAAAAATATATATATGTTTCAAAAATTGTGGTAGATATTTTATTGTTCTCTACTCATTCATGGAGTCTAACCGTATCTTATTGTTGATCTGGAAAAAAGATGATAGTTACAAGGTGAAGTCTCAAAGAAACAGCTTTCGTCAAATAAAAGAAAAGATTGATTTTGCGATTCACCATTATTCTAGGAAATGATAGAAAACACTGGCAATTAAAATATGACACGTTTTCTTATTATTTAAAATTTTTATTTCCTGTTTATTGAATGAGCTCTTTTAAACTCATTTTGAAATGTTTCGAATACAAGTAAAATGAAAATATAAGTGAAATAAAATAGTTGAAGCTTTCTGAAAACATCTGCTCATTCAGAGTTTGATATTTCTGAATCACATTAAATCTCAGAGTGGTCATAGTTTGTCCATAGAGCATCATCCTCTGTGCCATCAAAGCATCTTCAAGGTAGCTTTTCTTAAATGAGTGTTTCGCTTTTTCTTCAGGACATTATTTCAAACTGATAAAACCCATGCTGCAAGTCTGCATTTGCAAGCACCTGCTTCTGCAGTAGCAAACACCTCAATGACTGCTACCCTGATAGTGGTGATAGCATAAATGTTAAATGTGAAAATGTGTACCTTGGAAATTACAAAATATTGTAGGAGAACTTAATAGCGGCTTTCAAATGTACCCTTAGAAAAAAAGAATCTTAAATGTCCTCAGGATTTGTTTAGGATGTAAAATGATGGGAACAAAGTAACATTTGCATTTGAAACATTTTCATTTAATTCCTCACATTAGAAAGCAGGGAAAAGGTACTGAAACCTTATGCATTCTGTGCTTTATTACACTGTGGCTCTTTTTTTTTTTTTTTAACATTATTTTTCTTCTCTTCTTTGCTTAGTTGACTTTGTTTCCTTTATTTTTCTTTTTCTTAGTTGTGACACTTCCAAAAATCTGAATGCCTTTAAGATGGCAGGTGCCTTGTGAGAGTATTAAAAAAAGTCTCTGATATGAACTAATTAAAATAATTATTAAACATGAAAAACTACCCTCATCATTAATTTTTAAGTTAACCCAGTCTTTTTTCTTCTTTGGTTTCTAAAAAGAATTCAACATTTCTTTGTTCTGTCTCCTCCATTGCCAAACTCATGAAGTTTAGCCTTATTTGTTTGTTAATTCCTTTGGGAAGGACACACTAAGAATGAGTCATATAAACTAGGCAGATTTTGAAAAGACAGGACTGGAAACGTTATGCCACATGCCATGACTTCACATGCTATTTACTTAAGAAGTACCATTGTGTTCTATGTATTTCCACTCTATTTGGAAAATATCTGTAAGAACCTGGTTTCGTTGTGAAAGTGATTTGGGTTATTTTTTATATTGTTTGACTGATACATTATGATGAGAAATTGCCATATGGGTTACAAGTTTGTAAGTGGTACTAAGAATCTCAAATTTAAATGCATTCAGATAACAACACACAAGAATAATGGGTGAAATGTTTCCCTTTAGTAAAACATGGTGTGTGCAGCAAACTGGAAAGGACACGTCCCAGCTAAAACTATTCAAATTCAAACATCAACACTTTGGACAAACATAATTGCAGCCTCAATTCAGCTGAGGGCAGGCAGTGTGAAACTTCAACATGGCATATATGATTTAAAAAAAAATAACTTTTGACTGCAGTTGCCACGGGCTACAAATAAACAAAAAAAAAAAAAAAAAAGAGAGAGAGAGATAGAGAGAGAGGATTTGAAGCTATGGTTTAAGGCCTAAAATTAAGACCTGATTTTTATGTATGGCTTGGACATCTGGTAAAAGGAAGGCAGGGGCTCAAGTGGCCTAACCACTAGTCCTTCTCCTCACTCTGCTCCGGAGGATAAGGCCCCCTCGCCAAACAGCCCTCCTTATCAAGGAGACCAGGTGCATGCAGTTTCAGCTTATCCCTGAGTAGCAGCTTTCAGTTCCCTGCCAGCCTGTGGAATTAGTCAAAAAGCTAATCATACCCTGTGTGGAAACCCCTTGATTTTACAAAATCTGCCTCGGTTGTTCACTGACTCTGAGTGTCACCCTCATGTTGCCCTTTGTGGCGTATAGTGTCCTCCTCCCCTAGGCTGTGAGTATATGTGACAAACTGCTGTTGATCTCCTCCATGCTGGTTGGCCTTGGACTGGCCATCATAATCCTGAGAGGTGGGATCCCTCCTTCATCAACAGAGTGAAGAGGAGTCAATTAAAGCAGGGGTAGTGGCCTCATGCAAAATAAATGTTCAAAAAACTCCGTGTTGAAATTAAGAACAGGTATAAAAGTTCACACACAAAACTTTGTATATGGCCAATTTCTCCTGTTTGGAAGGACTTTATATGCTTCCAGATACTGAAAGTTAAGTAACCAAACTTCACAAAAGCAGCAAATCTCTACTCCATGAAGGAGAAAATGTTTTGTATCATTTAGAGTGTTGAAATAAGTACTGAATTATTTCGGAAGGTCTGTTTTTGCAAACATTCTTAACTTGGGGCTTCAGGAGAGTTTGGTTTTTAGCCCCAGTAGTCTGAAACTGCCTCAGGACAGAAATGTCTTTTTGTGTTTCCTCGTTTTATTATCCTGCCTCTAGGCTGTGTTAAGAGGAAAAAAGTTGTTATCTCAGTTTGCTATAACTTATAGAAAGTCTGACTGTCGGGTCATATAAAGAAAAGCATTAAGGATTTGTTTAAAACGTGTGTTGCTTCATATGTTTTACCTTATTACACTTTTTTAAAAATCAGATAACTCGCCCTGTGTATATATCAGTGCGATGTGAGCACAAGAGGGCAAAATGCTTGTTGCTTAATCCTTGCATTTGTGAAGCTTTGCATGTTTAAAGTAAAGTAGCTACTTAATAAATATTTGCAAATCGAATATAGGTGCTATAATAGCCTAAGAAATATTGCGATAGAGTGCTAGAAACCATGTGCTAGTTAAATGAATTATGATATTATTATTATTATGCAATTTTACTTATATTTTTTACTGTTTCCTAGGAATAATCCCTCACAATGTTTGCCGCTGTAATTAATACATTTCATAGTTGCCATTTCATTTTTTTCCTTTCTTTTTAGTTGTTTTTTTATTAGATTATACACAGTCTTAAATGCTGAAGCTGTAACAGTCTACTGTTGTCAGTTCATAGTTTATCACCACAGATAACAATAGCAAAAGTACTTTAAATGGCCTTTTCACAAATAATGACCATTTGAGTTGGTAAATGGCATACTATCACTTTGTGCCTTTGTCACCAATAGCTTCTTTTTTCCAGGCTTCTGTCTTGGAATAAAGACTATAGAAAGATAAAACTCTGTAAATGTCCAACAAATATCTAGTGCATATAAAAATTATGGCATTAGATTATATAGTAAAAAAAATACTGATTAAATTCCAATGAAATAACAATTTATTAAATATTTACAATGTCCAGAGAGTATACTAATGGGACATATAGCTCTGTTTAATTTTCACAATGGTTCTACAAGTAAGTTGGATCAATTCTACTCTATAGGAAATTAAACTGAAGCTAAGTAAAATAATTTTCCCTTATAAGGGACATAACTCCTTAGTGGCTGTAATGCTTAATTTTATTTGTCAGCTTGGCTAGGCAACAGTAGGTATTTGGCAAAATATTATTCTAGACGTTTACGTGAAGCTGTATTTTGGATGGGATTAATATGTAAATCATTAATCTATGGGTAAAGCAGATCGTTTTCCATAATTTGGATAAATGTCATCCAATCAGTTGAAGGCCTTTAGAAAAAGACTGATCTTCCTCAAGGAAGAATGAACTCTACCAGCAGACTCCTTCCAGACTCATTCCGCAGATTTTCCCTGGGTTTCTATCCTGCCAGCCGACTCTACAGATTTTGAATTTGCCAAGCTCCACAATAACATAAACCACTTTTTAGTCTCTAGATGAATGGATGGATGGGTAGATATATAGGTTAGTAGTGTGTGTGTGGAGAGAGAGAGAGAGAGAGAGAGAGAGAGGGAGGGAGAGAGAGAGAGAGAGGAAGGAGATACATAGATATACATTCTGTTGAAAAACAAAATTCATCTAAGTAAATCTGAAGACCTAGTTAGCTTTATTTGGCAGCATTTTAACTAGCAGATAGAAAGAAGCTCTAAAGAGCTGTAGAAAAAAAGGATTTTATAGCAAGGAGTTTCAGATTTAGGTCACCATCCTGGGGGTTCTATTGGTCCGATTACCTAACTAGTGCTGCCAGGTAATTCCAGAACGACTGGTTAAGATTACATCCCTGGGGAAGGCTGAAACTACAATTGGGTTTTTAGGTGTTAAATCAGTTTGCTGACATGAGGATTAGCATCAGTGACTCCATTTTGGGTCTGGTTTTGTTGTTGTTGTTGTTGTTGTTGTTGTCATTGTTTTTAACAATGCTATTGCTTATTTTATTTTATTTTTTTTCTCTTGAGAATCCTGATTAATAAAGTGGCAGAAGTGAAATCTGAAACAGATTTTCTGATTCTAAAATTTGAGATTCCTAGAACTCTAGGGATAATGTAAACTCAAATTATGCCATTCTGTTTTCTCTTTTATTAAGTGCTTATCTTTCTTTAATGCATATGAGTGTTTGTCTGCTTGACATCACTTTTTTCTACCATCCATCCCCCATGTCCAGTGTGTGTGGCTCTGATCAGACCCACTTCATCCTTGGAATAGGCGAAAGCACATGCTTCACATCTGCCAAATTAGAATAGTGCATTGTTCTGGTCACTGTAATTTGGTTTAACAATGAGCTCAAACAAAGTGAGGCCACTGAAAGTCTTCTGAGATCTCTCAGGAAAGAGGTATTTCCTCCTAAAATGTTTTTTCACTGAGGACAATGTAGGCATTCATATATTTTCAGAGCTGCCAGAGCATAAAATGTGTAGAAAATAAGGCAGAGGAAGGGAGAGACTGAATATTGATGAATCATTGGATCTCTTAAAGCCAACCTCATTTAACTACATTTAGTTTTCTGATGTTATATATTTTGATAATGGGAACTAATTTACCATTTAGTTTAAATTAGCTATATTTCTGTCACTTGGAAATACAAGAACTTAGTTAAATTAAAACTTAATTAAAAGAACTTAAAAGAATAAATATTTTGTAGCAAATTGTCCTCTTTTTTTTTTTGTGATTCAGAAAGTTTTGTCTCACTCAGTATACTGACAAACATCACCATGGGAGAAATTTTAGCATAGACAACTATTATATGCAAATATCTATTTACTTATTCATCAGAGTAATATATTTAATTCATCTTCACAGGGGTGAATCATGATTATTACAGATACATGTAACTTTCATCTTTATAGAACCTTTTAGTTTTCCAAATGGTATTCACTGGTTATCTGATTTAGATATTTATGAAACCTTTTGGCATAGTTTGAATAGGTATGATGATCCCAATGTATTGTCAGTTTTTAAATGACTTAATATTATACAACTAGTTAATAGCAAAAAACTATATAATCCGATGCATACCAGAAGTGCAAAGATTGTCACATATTCACCAAACCATAAATATCAAATAAGTGATTGCTATATGTTATAATTTATATTCATATGTTTGAATATATGGATGTGTAAAAGCTATTGTATCACATACTTGGGTAGGTTTAGTTCAGACTGAAAGTGTTTACATTTTCTAATTCAAGCACTTACTGTTTTAAAATTTTTGACCAAGGGAAGACCACAAATAGGTTGGATCTGTTATAAAAGTCTATTGGGAGATTGTATGAGAGCAAAATAGGATTAGAGAGTTAGAGTTTTTTGCTTTTTTAAAAAAATATTTAATTCAATGGCATAGAGATAAAAAGAGAGGAAAGGAGCAGTTCAACATTATCACAAAAGTTTTTCCACTCCTAATATGTACAGAGATCTGAATCATATTCGTTGTTGAAAAATGAGGAATCGCATGAGAACGATTTTTAAGTAAGTCCTGACACATGCAGCAGAGACAAAAATGTTTATAAACCTTTAATAAGGAACTATTGATTATTATATTACAGAAAATGTTCTTTAGCATTTAAAAACTTTTAACAAAATATCTAATTTGAAAGATTTCTCTATAGCCTAAAGTGTCCCTGTGTGCAAAGTGCCAAAACTCATTAGTCAAAAGAAAATAAGAATATCCAATAAATAATTTCTTGGTGGATGGTTTGAATATTATGAAGATTCTATAAAAGATGATTCTAAAATTAATTCAAGATATGCTTTTGATAAGTCCTCTATAAAATATATAAAAGAATATGATAATATAATAATGTAATATTATTAGTACCCAAATACATTTAGAGGTAATACTGTATGTTCAGAAAAGTCATCTCCTGCAAAGTGATTTTGTTCTAATCAATCTAAAAACTAAATCTCATCAAGTCCCAACACTAAGAAAAGAAGTCCTGGCTTTCTTTCACTCACAGGATGTGTGAACTCTTTATTATTATTTACTTTCTTACAATATTCAGTTCCATCCTTTTAGAATGCACAATCTGGCCATTTAAAATATTATCAATATTTCTTGAGTTCAACGGGGCCTTTAAACCTGTGCAATTTTGTGCATATTATTTTTCTGCATTAAATGCCCTACCTTTCCTCTTTTTGTTTTTCTAACTCCTAATCATCTATCTAGACCTTGCTAGCTGAAAATTGAGTTCTATCATTAAGGCTTCTTTGGCTCCCTCAAAAAGAAAGTAAATAATCTTTATTGTCATTTTATTTTACTTATATTAATATTATATTCATTTCCCTGGGCTATAATAATACTATAATAATACCTGCTTATTTCCCTTTGTATAATAAGACGTGAGTCCAATAGCGTTCTAAGTGTATTTAAGTTTTATATTCCTGGTATCAAGAAGTATGACTCAGATATAGCAAATGCTCATTAATTATTTGTTAAATGTTTGAATGAATATTTGAATGAATAAATGAATAAATTATATGCATATTTTTCTAACTTCCTAATCTATACTTTCAGAAATATATCCTTTATTTTGATGGTGTATTAGGTCTAATGAAGAAAGAGACAAAAAATCTATGTGTATACAATTTAGACAATATTATCCCCCTCTGAAGCAAAGAGAATATATTGAGAAATTATTAGACATTTAAACTGAAACTTTCATTCTCCTGATATACAGTTAAGTGCTCTTTTGAAGGCCTTTTGAAGATTTCCATTTTGTCTCTCAAGATAAAAAAAGAATAAAGTGAATTTTACTACAGATTGACAGTTTTGAGAATATCTTTTTCTATCAAAGAACTTGATGGAAGCACAAAAGTATTGATGTTAATTCATCCCTCAATTCACTTTATCTACAGTTACACTAAAATTGTCCTAATAAAATACATAAATATTTAGTCATTAGATTTAAATAAGTTATAGCACAAAAAGTACTAACTATAATAGAAAAATGGAATAAATTTGACTGTATTAAAATTAATAACTTCTCTTTATCAAAACACACTGCTGAGGGAATTAAAAGGCAACCCACACAGCAGAGAGGATATTTGCAATGCACATATACAATAAAAAACATTTATCTAGAATTGTAATGAATACTTGCCCATCAAGAAAAAAAAAATAGAAAAATGGGCAAAATACCAGAACAGACACTTCACAGAGATGGCTAAATGCCCATAAATCATATCAAAAGGTGCTCATAAGAAAATAATCATAAGAAAATACAAATTATAAACCGTAATATGACATCTGTTTACCCACCAAAGGGCAAATGGAAGATGAAAAAGATCAGTTGTTGATGAGAAAGGAGAGCAAGGAGAATCTTTGTTCCCTGTTGGTGAAAATGTAAATTGGTACAACTAAATGCATATACTCTGAGACAAGAGATTCTACTCCTAGTTATATATTCAATAGTAATGTACACGTGTTCACCAAAAACACATGGAAAACAATGTTCATTGAAGCACTATTTGTAATATCACAGATTTGCAAAAATCTAAATGTCCATAAATAGTTAAATGACTAAATACCTTGGAATACATTCACATAATGAAATACCATAGCAACTGGAATGAACAGTCCAAAACTTCGTACAAGAAGGATAACTCTCACAAGTATAATGTTGAGTGAAAAGCAACCAGACCAAACTATCATAAACACAAATGAAAACACGATTCCATTTTCCTAATATTAAAACAACAACAACAACAGCAACAACAACAAACGGGCAAAGATAAATCTAACCTATATGTTGCAAAGATAATCTAACCTATGTGTTGCGAGCAAGGAAAGCAGCTATGGAAGTAACACCCTTAAATGTGTTTCTGTCTTTCCACAATGCCAGGTTTATTGAGTGGAACCTTCTCAGATGAACTGATCAGGTACCCACTCAGGTTAACACACAGCACACAGAGAGGGGAAGTGCAGCGTCTTACACACCAGAGTGAAGGGACGAAAGTCCTTAGTGTCTCCAAAGTATCCAAAGCGAGCACTGTCGACTGGTGTCATAGCTGATGCCAAGTCAGCAGCTGTGAAGGGTTCGAAGGTCAGAGTCTTCGGCTCTAGTGTACCCATCCATCTATGATGCTCTTGGGTCAGGCTTGAGCATCGTCTGTCTGAGGTGCTCAGCTTACATGGACCTTATAAGGTGGGATCCTTATGCTTATTGGCCCCTACAGATAGAGGCTTATCCAGGACAGTTGTGGCTGAAGTTTCTGTGGTTTAGGGCATTCTGGTCACACCCTAAGGGTGTTGCCATTATGTGCCAGTTGACATTATTGTCGTGGCTCCCAAGGAATCTGTTTTGTAAAGTCCAAAATGTCTTCATTTCTTTATGCCCTAGATACAATGTTATTAGTTGTGTTATTAATTTCTTCTGTTGCAAGTAGTAACTGGAAGAAAAAATAATAGTAGCTTTTAAGTGTGGCAATGCTCTCTGTTCCTTGTTCTAATTCTGTTTTGTTGGTAAATATTCTTGAGCTGTTTACTTATGACATTTGCACTTGTCTGTGATTATACTATATTTGATATAAATTTAAAGGTTATACATTATTGCTAATATTTTTATTATGGTATTTTAAAATAAAATACTTCACAGTCTTGCTTCATAGTTTACAGTATAGATCTTAGTCATTCAATATACTTTAGTGTTTGTAGCATCTGTCTTCTATTATCCCTTCTCCTAAAATAGTCCTGTCATAATTTGGGATATTGCCATACTGATAAAATTGTACTCAAATTATGAATTCTTAAACTTTAGAAATATGAGCCTATGAGAATGTGGGGGATTATTCTGGGAGGAATACTGATGATATATACCTAATTATAGCTGACACTTAAAAAGTATTTAATAGGCTATTACATACTTTTCAAATTAGTCATGACAAACTTGTCCTGATTATTTTTGTGCAGAGGTATATATTAAAGAAAATTCAATATGATGGATGGGAGACCTAGGTGGTAGGTGACACCCAGTGTCACAGTCATTGTTGGTGTCATTTCAGTAGATCGATTCTTTCAGAATAGAAGTTTGATAAGCAAGATTACATTCCATAGGGAGAGCATGCTCCTAAAAATCCATTAGGTGAAAAAGGACCTGAACAAATCAAATATTTTCAGGAAATGACTCCAGTTTATATATAAAAAGATTTTGCTGTACAGACAATAAATGTCAAAGATCGTTCACATAATTTCAGCATGGCAAGGTAGAAAAAAAATGTATTATCTGGCCAGCAAGTCAGTGTCAGGGTTACTGCAAAATATTTCTCACATGGCCAAATTCATTGGGTGGATTCTTTTCTCCTTGGTAACAATAAGAAACAAAAAAAATATCAAGGAAGACAACTGCAAAAATACTTGCATTTTGGACAATTCACAAGAATAATATAAATGAAAAATAAGGTACAAAGATACTGAGTCTTGGGATCACCTTCCCTGCAGGAATGACCATCAGTAGAGCAAGTGAAGCAGTGCTATGACAAGCCTTTTGTATTAGTGGGGAGACACTAGCTGTCCAACAGTTGATCTACACATGGGTTACAGCTCAATTACAATACAAGTTTATGTATCTTTATTTTTTGAAGTAAAAATTAAAAAAAAAAAAACTAAAACAAAGTTTACTCCCCAAAAAACACCATTCTGATAAGTTACTCTTTAATGAAAACTTATGCAGTACCTTACTGACATCTACCAAGAGAGTTGCTGTTTGCTGTTTTCTCCTGTCAATAGACTTATAAATTGATTTTCTTTAAATATCTGTTATATATTTTGATTTTCTTTAAATATCTGTTATATATATTTTTTTGATTTAGAGCTTTGATTTTCTTTAAATATCTGTTATATATTTTTTTTCTTTGTAGAGCCAGTCCTAAAATCTAGACGTCTTTGCAAAATTTTGGAAGTAATCATTCTTGTCTTCACAACTTTGAGTCTTCTTTTCATAGAAATAAGTAAGTGAGATAAGCAATCTTGAATTCATAATGCTCTATAAGTAGTAAGCATTCCCTGTTACTCAAAGTGAAAGGGCTATAATAATGTGTCTATAGGGCCATTTGAGTAAAGATAGAGGAGAAAATAACTAGATTTTAGGATTATGAGAGAAGTCTTTATAAGTTACAGGAGAAATATGAAGTGTGTATGAGAGAGAGAAAAACAGACAGAAAGAAAGAAGGGAGGGAGGAAAAACAGGAAGGAAGGAAGAAAGAACTACATTTATACAAGCTTTTAAACAAAATGGAAGGGAAATCCCAGGAAGAGGCAAAATGGAAAGGGAAATCCCAGGAGGAGCAAAGGAGTTTGATGTTTTAACTATATTTTCTTTGTAATTATCCAGCAAAAATGGTGGGATACTGTGTTAGTATAAGTTCTGCTCTGGAGACAGTAGGTTGTCTTTATCAGGAGTGTCAGCTAGCATTTAACTGGAATAAGGCAACACTCTAGAGGCATCCACTACAAGCATTTCACCTATCTTTGTGTCCGATTAAAAGTAGATGCTTCATTAATGATCACAATGATGGTTAGAAATCAAATTTCATTGCTAAAATTACTTTTTACTAAGTATAATGAATCTTGAAAATGGACCCTCTATGGTGAAATCAGTGCTATTCAAGACATATAGTTTATTTAACATCGTTTTGAGACACATCCCATCCCTACAAGTATCTGGTAGGGCCAGTGGCCTGCTCCCTTAGGGAAAATGATCCAAGCTTGATTCTGTCTGGGCCAAGGGCGGGTCACTCCAAGACATCCCACAATGGCATGTTGATTATTTTAGATTCAAGTTACTTAAAAAACTGCCAGAGCAAGAAGAACTCTATGATCTCCGTTTCCGCCCTACAAGCAGGTGATAAATCTCCCATGTGAATGGTGTCCTCTTTGCACCAGGAAGACACCCCTTATTGCTAGGAGTTATTTAACTCAGAGTCGAAGAATTTGTATAAATAAGATTTGTTGCCTCTTTTCTAATTTACTACTTCATTTAAAGTCCTCATTAATGAACGCCCAAACTTTACTTCAATTCCTCTCTAATGAGCACTAATTTTTTTTTGTCCTGTCAATTTCTCACAAATTTATTATTTGTCGAAAAAATATAAAAGGTACCTGGTTCAGTCATCTCTCTGAGCCTGCATTTATGATCATATGTGTTATGATTATAACACATATGTGTTACAGCTCAATTATAATAGAAGTTTATGTATCTTTCATATATATATTCCCAGATGTTTCCAGGGAGATGGAAGGCATCGGATCCAAAAAGTCATACAGGGTCACAGACTCATGGGATTATTATCTTTAATGCATAGCTTTCAAATTCAGTGTTGGCATTCATAATAGCTAAGAATGAAAGAGTACAGAAAATAGCATGTGGAAATGTTTTTTGTTTGTTTGGTTTGGCCAGAATAGAGTGGTAGCACTGCACAATATTTTTGCTCACATCATATTTAGTATAACACAGTCACGTGGCCACATCTAATTGAGAGAGATGCTAGGACTATATAGGATAATTTTTCAGGAAAAAGAAGTAATTTTTGAAAGCTTGCATTAACTATTACATCCATCTAGTCATTTGTACTTTTCTCTCCCTGATAAACATCAGATATTTATAAAATCCCTGAAATGGGTATAGTATACTTCTTTAGTTTGCACATGAACTCATCCTCTTATGATCCCAGCCATTGTCTACTTCTTGAACACTCCGAACTCTCTTTTTGTTCCATCAGTAGTGACAGATAAATCACATAATTTAACTCTGAAAACTCACTGTTTCTTTTGTACAAAATTTTTCTCATTGTTGTATCATGAACATGATGATAGGATCCAGTCACCAAATAAATCAAGGTTGGTTCTTCCACAGACCAGTCTTTGAATGATCTTACCAAGTAATAATAGCTATCTCATGATGTTGTCTAATGCACTTAGAACATGAATTCAGTTTCCTTGGTCTATCACATTGTCTTTGAAGGCATTGCTTATAAAGTGGATCAGTCTTATTATGGCTTTGATAATGTAAATATTCTGTCCTCTCTTTTGAGTTTGTCCCCAAAATCTTCCAATTTCTACTAGTTAAACTAAATTCACTAATTTGATGCATTTCTTTTATATTAATTAAAGCTGATATGTTTATTTTCAATACTTCTCATCACTATTATAAAACATGCACACATAAACTTAAAACTAAAATAACCATTGACAGTAAAGAAACATTGTTTTCTAAGCATTATGAAAGATCTGAAGAAGAAATAAAATTATGACTATTTTAGATATAAGGACATGAAGGAAGGAGGTCCAGCAACTTGTTTCAGATCACATAACTAACAAATTCAGATCAGGGTTAGTTAACTTCAACACATATGGACTTAACCACCAATCTTATTTTAGTCAGTAATTTCAGGCAATGTTGACTATTGCACTGCAGCTTCAAATATCCATGGGAGAAGTTGTGCTGAACCACATAGTAGATAGAAACAGAAGTGGCTGTATCTTGTGAGACCTTCCTCTTATTTTCTGGATTATTTTCCCTAACTATGTGTAGAATGTAGTTTGCCAATATTTTCACTCTATATCTATTGTTCTGGAGAAAAGCTAATGCAGAAAATGCCAGGGTTTCTTTTTATTAGGAAATAACGGCATAGACATGATAATGTAAATCTAGCAGCAAACTCATTTATTTAAGCAAAATACCTTTTTACCTGATTTGTCTTCAGTTTCTCTCTGGTACCTGTTCTGCTAACTGTACGAGCTCTGAATAGTACTTAGGTGGTTTGTGGGAAGAAAATTATTCCATGTAAGTAGTACATTCTAAGTTAATTATCCACTAAAGTCTGGATAACCTTCTTCATTTGTTAAATTATATTAAAAATTATCATGTCTCTATTATTTTTCTTCTCCTTAGAATTTTCTTTCAACCAGTATGATACCTTTTCTTTGATGTAAAGCCTGATATGTTAAAGTTAAATATCTTTAAAGATGATTTTACTCACCTTCCATATGTCATTGGAAAACATGTAACCACTAAGGAAGAAGGAAGAATGATCAATTTCACTGGTCTATCACAGAAATACATTGAAAGTTTCACTTTTAACATTTAGAAAACTTTGCTAAAAAATATGGAACAACAAGAGTCCTTTTTATCTCTAGATCCTTTTCATAAGAAATCTCAAGAGAAAACTC
>NW_011888786.1:11121595-11123832 GCF_000151845.1 Pteropus vampyrus
ATTTTGTCTAGCATATACTAAATAATCAAGGTTTACCAGATCAATTTGATAAATGTAAAATTAGTCACAGCTGAAGGAAACACTTTCTTAATGTAAATTAGACATTAAGGAAAAAATACATTAGGAAAAAATACTTTTCTAATGTAAATTTTGACAAACTTATAATTAAAAATCAAGGATCTCTTCCTATGTCATTCAGCCCAGTCTCCAAGGCCTCCAATTATTAATTAACTAATTTATTTGCACATAATCTGGTTTATGAGGACTTAAGAGTGATTCCTTGTTTTTTTTTACTTTGTCATATGCATTACAGGTAAAATCTATATTTTCAGATGTGGTTTCTGGTTCTTTTTGCAAAATATGCATTCCAAAAATTTGCTTTTGTTCAAATACATCCTTTTGCCCCAATGCTTCACAAGAAACTGTATCTTCTTTTCTAGAAGTCAGTGACTAATCTATTTCTTGATGCAATTCCTCACTATCCTATCTATATAGTGTGCATTATCTAACATGTTAGCATTCATTCTATATGCATTACCATATAGTACTATTTATGGATTCTTAGCTCATCCTACATCTGCACATATTTATCTTATAAGTTCAAATTATAGCACTCAGTCTCCTGAGAGTGTAAGAGGAAAAATGACTTGCAATGCCAAAGCTGTGTGCAGTTATAGATTACACAAACAGCTCAGCCAGCTTTTCCAAAATGCTTTGATCAGAATAGTCCTTAATACATTTAAAATATAAATATATTCTAGGATGAATTAATAAATTTAATTTGTTATATCAAACATTCGTGGAACTTTTTCCCTGTGCAAAACACTCCCTGGAGTTCAAAAGGCATGACATGGTACTTGAACTCAGCCAGATGGAGAGTTACATATGGAAATACAGAAGCAAGTGCTCAACAGGCCCTCCCTTATTTTTTAAAGTTGTACTAAATTATCAATACATTGAGAAAGTGTTGGATAACACATTGTAAAATGCCTACCTATAAGAATCTTTAGGAAGCATTTATGACTTTTCTCCATGAATATTAAGACTTTCCATGAACTTCAATTTTATCTCATCAATTCTGTGAAATTCTGTGAAATATTGAGTTTTCTTCTTCCTAGTGGCTGTTAGAAAACTTACAGACAAACATTGGCTTATAATATATATGTTCAATCAGCCATTAAATATAATTCGTAGATAACCTCCAACAAGCACCATTTTCTGCCTTATTCTTAGGTTCCTGGTGTCTCATTTTTCTTCATTAGTTTTAACATTTTAAAATTATTTCTATCTTTGTAATTTTATTGTAATTAGAACACAATAAGACATAAATAAATATTTTATGAGTTATATATGTTACCTTGAGAAACAGAAAATACCTTAATCAATAAGATATTAAAATCCATTTCATTGGAGTAAAAAGTTGTGTTCAAAACAAGACCCCTGTGTTATCATGATTCAGAGATAAAAAGAGAACACAAAAGTATTGTTTTAGAAAACAAACTATTTAAAATGGGAAACAAGACATCCTTCCTGAGAATTCTGTCCTTTGCTAGTTCAATCTATTATCCAAACAATGGAAACACAGTATAATCAACAAAGTAAAAATAAAATATCTTTGAGCAGTGGTTCCACTCACAAATGTAAAAACACCCAAGTGCCTGCTATTAGGTCCATGTTGTTATACACACTGTTAGAGAACACACAATAACCTGCAGTCTACTGTTAGGTAACCACTCTCCCTAAGAACCAGTTGAAAAACAGGGTACTAGCAACCATGGCTGACAATACGCTAGTATAAGCAGTATGTGAATGTCACAAAGTATTGTGCTTAGTAATGAAAACCCTCATAGAGCCCTGCCCATTGAAATGAGTGTTGAACATGGCACTGAAGCCTTTGACAGGCTGCCAGCTAGTTTGGCAAGACACTTCTCAGTTCATGTGGTTCAAGGAAGGGTCGGGCCTATTTCAGTGACCTAGAACAATACTGCTAAAATACATATCCTTCTGTAATGGTCCGTTAATGGGTAATCAGAAAGACAGAATTTATACGTGAGCTTCGTTGTGATGAATAGAAGCTTCGATATTGGTTTATTTATTTTTTTTTCCAAATGTCATTTCCTTTTTCTTTGTTCATGCTTGACATTAATGTGCCTGTTATTGAACTGCAGAGTTTAAACCTTCTGGGAATTTGTTGCTTTTAACTTTTCTTTACCCACATGGAAATTGATTTTTAAAAA
>NW_011888786.1:11123882-11126586 GCF_000151845.1 Pteropus vampyrus
TTTCATATTTAAGAATGGATCAATAGTTCATTCCTATTTGTCTAAATCAGTATTCTGTTGTTAGTTATACTACATTTTATTTATCCATCCACTAGTTGATAAACATTTTTGTGTTTCCACTTTTTGGCTATTATGAATAATGCTGCTATGTACATTCATATATAAGTTTTTGTGTGCACATATATATTTTATTTTTATTGAATATGTAACTCATAAGTCTATATTTAATATATGAGGGGCAGCTAGATTATTTCTCAAACTAGTTTCATCATTTTATTTTTTCCACCAGAAATATAGAAGGATTCAAATTTTTCCCATATCCTCCCTGACAGTTTTTATTGTCTGTCTTTTTGACTGTAGCCACCCTATTTGTGAAATGCTCTGTAATGCTTTTGATTTGCATTTTCTTGGTGATCGATGATATTGAGCATCTTTGTATGTGTTTATTGGCCATTTATATATTTTCTCTGGTGATATGTCTATGCAGATCCTTAGCCCATTTTTTTCATTTAGCTATTTATCTTTTTGAATTATAAGAGTTCTTTAAATGTTTTAGTTACAGGTCCCTAATCAGATACATGATTTGCAAATATGCTCTCCCAATCTGTGGGTTGTGTTTTCATTTTCCTGATGGTATCCTTCGAAGCATAACATTTTATAATTTAAAAATTTTTTAATTTTGATGAAGCAAATTTTCTATTGCTAAGTTATTGCAAATTACTGCCTCAGTTCATGTCTCCATGTCTCTTCCCAATACCATTGCAGTAATCCCAAAACTAATTTCCTTGTTTTTAGTCCCAGATTTTTCCGGTGTATTCTTCATCCTGTGACCAGGTTGATCCTTTCAAAAATTCAAGTTAATCATTATCCTTATTTCTAAAGCAGTATACCTTAGGGAAAAAAGTTCGTATTCTCTTGTGAGGAAAAACAAAATCCCTGTGTGAAATTACTTCCAGTGGCCTCTCCAGCATTTCTTTCTGCTGTTGCTCCACCTTGCAAGTGACATTCCAGATATCCCATATCTTTCAAAGTGCCATAGATGTAACCAATCTCACCGTATCCTCTGCCCCTCCTACTAACACACATATAAACATACGCCTGTACCTTCTAACTCAGAGGACACAAGCTGGTTCTTCGTGGACTGTCTCCAGATCACAGTTATATTCTCTGGTAGTACTTGAGACACGTTATTTAATTTTAATTAATTTTCTATAATTAAGCAAGAAGAATTGATAGAAAAACATGAATTTCTACCTTTTCTTGAAAAACAAGAAGATCTGATATTATCAGGCGTTTGTTCTTGTATATTTACAATCAACTAGAGTTGGGCAGCTATTGCCTTTATTAAATAAGGCCTGGGCTCTTTAATTACCAAGGCCAAACCATGACTTTGAAATCTTCCACAGGAGATCTAGTGCTGTCGTAATTTATCCATTTGTATCAAGTATATTTCACTCAGATTTCCTGACTGGCGCCTTAATACATTTTATAGTAATCTCTAGTTTATATGCTTCTCACGCGGAAATAATAGTACTTTATCGTGTATATCTATAACTCATAACAACATGGTATTGTGATAAAGAGTGTAATTTCAACTATCTGGGTTAAATCCTGACTCTACCACTTAAAAACTATGTAAATACTTTTATATTACTTAAATTTTTATGCTTCAGTTTCTTTACTTATATAAAAAGTACAACAGTGATAAATATCTCAAAAATGTGTCCATCTGTGTGTATAAAATTATATAAGTCATCATGTGTATGGTCCTTGAGCATTATGGAAGTACCTCATAAGTGTGTATTTTTGTTACACCTCTGGTTCATCCAAATAGGCTAGTTTTTTACTTATTTTTGTATGTGTTGTACCCAGCATTTTGTCTAGCATATACTAAATAATCAAGGTTTACCAGATCAATTTGATAAATGTAAAATTAGTCACAGCTGAAGGAAACACTTTCTTAATGTAAATTAGACATTAAGGAAAAAATACATTAGGAAAAATACTTTTCTAATGTAAATTTTGACAAACTTATAATTAAAAATCAAGGATCTCTTCCTATGTCATTCAGCCCAGTCTCCAAGGCCTCCAATTATTAATTAACTAATTTATTTGCACATAATCTGGTTTATGAGGACTTAAGAGTGATTCCTTGTTTTTTTTTACTTTGTCATATGCATTACAGGTAAAATCTATATTTTCAGATGTGGTTTCTGGTTCTTTTTGCAAAATATGCATTCCAAAAATTTGCTTTTGTTCAAATACATCCTTTTGCCCCAATGCTTCACAAGAAACTGTATCTTCTTTTCTAGAAGTCAGTGACTAATCTATTTCTTGATGCAATTCCTCACTATCCTATCTATATAGTGTGCATTATCTAACATGTTAGCATTCATTCTATATGCATTACCATATAGTACTATTTATGGATTCTTAGCTCATCCTACATCTGCACATATTTATCTTATAAGTTCAAATTATAGCACTCAGTCTCCTGAGAGTGTAAGAGGAAAAATGACTTGCAATGCCAAAGCTGTGTGCAGTTATAGATTACACAAACAGCTCAGCCAGCTTTTCCAAAATGCTTTGATCAGAATAGTCCTTAATACATTTAAAATATAAATATATTCTAGGATGAATTAATAAATTTAATTTGTTATATCAAACATTCGTGGAACTTTTTCCCTGTGCAAAACACTCCCTG
>NW_011888786.1:11128316-11162310 GCF_000151845.1 Pteropus vampyrus
TTGAATTTATAGGATCCAGTTTAATTTCTGGTTCTTGATAACTTCTGGTGAGTGGTAAAGCCAATGCAAGATAGCTGTTGTTCCTGGAATATTCAAAGCACTGGTTCAATCATAATCAGAAAAAAATTCTGTAGTTTTTATTTCTGTACTTCAATTTGACACACACATGCACAATTACAAATTGGCCCTAATTCCAGTGATATACAATCATATTGAGGTTCAATTGCATTAGAAATTTTTCAGGGTTTAAATATGATGAATTATGTTTACTTGCAAAGGGACTATTGCCATGTTCTGCTATATGTTCTAGGTCACTGCAAGGTTCATTTGTGTGTCAGATTTGTCAGACTGAGAGCTAAACTTTCTATTTTATTCTGGCATTGAATGTACTACAGATTTGATATTTTAGCAGACACATTTCATTATTAAAATCATTATGTTGACTACCTAGCAGAGCTTTACAATTTCTTTTAAAAGAAACAAAATTCATATTCTTCATAATTTGACATATATTCTGTAAGTAGATTGCCATGGTTAACTATTTTTTAAAAAATATAATCACTTCTCAAGGAATAAATTGTCATATAGAGACAAACCGAGTAACTGACTTTTCTTCAAACCTCAGCTTTCAGTGTTTTTTTCTCCCACAATTCCATTATTTTCAAAATTATAACTGATATAATGACTCCTAAATTTATATGCACACACATACATATATATATACATGCACATACATACATACACACAAGTATATATCTATATAATTCAAGGCCATATTGTAGCCTTTTAATTTATCTTCAGCTGACTTCTTTGTGTACTGCCCACTGTGTTTTAATACTATCATTTATCTAAATACCGACATAAAAATTCTATTTTCTTAGTTTTCAGTCACAGAGGAGGTTCTCAAGATTCCATGCATAACTGTTGAGGTGACAAAGTGAGGGTCCCAGTTATAATCTCCTTAAGAAATGGCTATTTATGAAAAAATATGAGATATGAATTAGGCTCTATCTCATGACTAGTTATGTGATTCTTCCATATGTATTTTAAAAAAGAAAAATGTGGTAACATAAAAAAAAATATTTGGCATTAACTACAGAAAACACACCAGATCCACCCCAGTGATGAAGTCACTTCTCGGTAGCAAATTAAGTATAAAGAGAGATGCATTTGCCTCTACACTATGAAAATGATAAGTTCATGCATTTCTACTACAAACTAGTGCACAGAGAAATTTTATAGGCTTGGCAGAATTTTTAGATATTTCCTCATTCATATGTAGTCAGCGCAACTCTTGTGGCATATGGCATAACTAGCTACAAGGTCAGTTATAAGTAATCTGTATCTGGAAATCCTTAGAATATTAGATTTTGATTAACTTTTAAGTATATTGATAGAAATAATTTAAGATTGTTACTTACAGCTTTTTTTCCTCACTTAGTCACTGACCTCTACATTTACCTGAATGAGAAAAAAGGGATGGAGCTGTTGCTAAAATTGTGTGGAATTGTACACAATTCCCAATTGATTTTACTTATATTAAAGTAATATGAATGACCGGTACTATGTTCACTTTCGTAGATAATAAAAATAAGTCTATATAAGAAGAAATATGCTCAAGGCAGAGCTGAACCACATACCTCTGACTAGGCATTTTGTGTTTGCTTTTTATCTGCACTGCATGACACAGTTTTCAAACATGAGACAGACCATCGAGAACTGTGAAGAGTCTGATATATTATTACCTCACTTGAAAGCTGTCAAATTAATCTGCCACAGTTTCATCAAGGTGGCAGAAGAAACAGGTGTATGGAATCTGAGACTAAGAGTTTTATTACTTATAGCACAGCAGAGTGCATATGCTTCCTGTTTACATTGGGTTCCCTTGTACCCTCCTCCTTAGTCCTACAGAGATGACGTGGAGGTAGATGCCTGTAGCTGCTACTTATACCACATCAGCTACAGCCAAAGAATGCTGAGCTTAGAAACCCAAAAAAAAAAAAAAAAACTGCTAGCAAACCTTTCCAACTGTTATCCCAGAGGAAGACATTATCTTTATCATCTTTGTGTGGAGCCAATCAAATTGTTTCTTTTTTTTTTGATAAATAGACAGGTTTAATGATACATTGCTCTTCAACAACATATGGCTACAGAGACAAACTAGAATCCAGGAATATACAACTATGCAACACAGACCAATTAGCCAGATTTAAGATAAACTGGCTTCTTACAACTACGCTGTAAACATCACAGCACTTCTTCCATCCAAAATGACCCTAATCTCACACAAAAAAAGTTATCGTAGGGGAACAAGAAACCTAGCTCTGTGATCGAAAGAAAAAACCAAAGGAAAAAACAGCAATTCAGTGGTTAGTTGCTGAAAGCAGGGAATCTGGTGCAGATAGGGATACTCCATTCATATTTTCCAAGGCAGCTTGCTATATAAACAGTCCTGAAAAGCTAGTTCAAAACAAAAGCTAATATAAGACATGCAGAAAAGCCATGGTTCATTGTCCCTCAACAGGATTCCATTGCAATGTGATTATCAAGGGAGCTGCAAACTATGGATGAGATTAGATCCTGATGGGAGGGCCCACGTAAAATATGCCTGTCATATAACTGCAATACCATGATAATGGTCAACTCTCCAGCTAAATAATCACAGAAATATTAATTTCATCATTGTCCTTTCTTCTATATGAGAACTTGTACCTACAGAAACTGCCTGCATTTACTCTGTGCTGAGTTTACCCTGAGAACTTGTCTAATGTTGGCACCAAGAGAGAAGCTGGCAGTAGGCTCTTCCCGGCACACAGGAGAGAACATGCTCACTGGTCTTGTTATCTCTGCCTACATGCAAGTCTGTGCTGCCTGCAGTAAGATTAGACAGGTCAGTTTGTCACAGAATGTCATTTGTCAGAATGAATTATCCATCATCAACTAAATTTCTTTCTTAGGTCTGCTGGTAAATGTCCCTAGGTAGAAACTTTCAGTCCCCAATAATGATAATACCATGAGATTAACTCTTTCCTTTCAATATAAAATCAGTCCATTTTAATTGGTTCAGACACAAAGTGCTAGAAGAGAAGAAGGAGCGTATAGGATAGTGCTCAAAATTACACCCACATGGCATGGCTTCAATGATCCTTTCTCTTCTGCCACTATTGTCTAGGATACATAAGATTCTTTCTGAAGATTCTAGTTAGGAGAGTGGAATTTTTATATTCATTTTGCTACACAATGATATCTTTCTAACTAGGAGAACTTCCTTCTTCAGAAGAGCATCTAACAGAATATTAAAGGACACAAGATCTAATAATTAAATCTGTTTTCTGTATTATTTATTCATTAAATATTTAATATGTACCTATAATGTGCCAGAGTAAAAAGTAGTAAATACAATCCACATGGTCTCTGATTTCATGAAGCTTATCTTTTTTGGGAAAGGGAGACCTGCCCAGAAAGGCCAATAAGTAAAGACTAAATAAACAAGATATTTTCAGAGATTAGTAAGAATAATAAAAAGAGAATGAGTAGTGGCTAGGAAATGAGAATTGGGCCATTTTTGATTACATGATGAAAGAAGGTATTTTTGAGATATTTAAACAAGACAGGAATAGTAAGTATAAGAATACAATTTGAGGATCACGGGTAGAGATGATGAAAAATCCTAAGGTGTGAAGTTGCTGGGCATTGTGGTGGGACAGAAAGCAAGTCAGCATGGCCTCCATAGAATAGACGTCTGAGGACCAGTGCTTCACAGAATGAAGAGTAGTTCACACTTTATCTTCATTTAAATAGTGGTTTATACTTTCTCTTGATTTTATACCCAGGTTCTAGAAAAAGTGGTTGGCCTTATATAAAAGGCTCACAAGTTAATGTGATTGTAGCTACAGAGAGAAGAGGGATCCCTGACACCTAAGAGCTAGCTTGGTACCGTCATCTAGACTATGATGTTGCTTTGAACTGAGCTGGCTCTCATCTAGATCTTCTTATCCACTTTTTGAACACAAACAATTTCACACATTGAGATTAGTCTCAGACACTCTGTCAGCATGGTGGATCAAGACAAAACAAGACTTCTCCATCGTCATGTGCAAATGCAGAAAAGATGACCAACATCCTCCATCCTAGGCTAATTTAAGCAATAGCTACTTCTTTTCCAGTTACAGCTTTAGCTTTTCTTTCTTGTAGGTTTGATTTATTAAGATGCCAAATTGCACAATTATCCCTGCTTCTCAACACAATCAAATCTAGAGCAAATGTCCAATTCCTTATATTTTCCCTCAAATTGTCTAACACAAGACAAAAATCTAAGTCCTTTTAACATTCTCTTACTGAGATGCCCTACAATTCCTCATGCACATTACACCTTTGTAGTCACACTGCAAGCATCATTTAGTCCAAGGTAAAGTCCCATGCCTTCCAAGACAGCAAGTCTATCTCTCTTGAAGACCCATGCCCAGAGCCAGACTGAATACACAGACAGAACAAGCCCAGAGTGAAGTCAGCCCCAGGTTTCAGCATGTTTCATGCTTACCCAATAGCCTTTAAATTCTTTTCTTTTTGGTGTGGGATTTGGGAGGCTAGGAAGATGTTCTCATCTGGGCCCTGGGAGTTGGTGGAGGTGGGATCTTGGCTTCATTGAGAAGCAGATACTGCCTTTAACAGTGATGGATACCTTTTTACAGAGCATTTTAAACTATGGGTTTTTCACTGTGTAAGGGACTTTAGATCCATTTAATAGGAAATTGAGGCTCTCTCAGAGCCTCAATTTCCTATTAAACCCAAGATCTCATGCTGATAAGAATCTCGTTACATTACCCTCTCCAGGAGATTTCCAGTTAGGGGAGAATTTGGGATAGTTAAGTGGGGAGGGAAGATGCTTTTTTGATTGGCAGCACTTGGGAGCTAAGGAGCTCTAGTGTGAGTCTTTCCTCCATATATGCCATGGATAATAAACTCGATGTGTTCAATCACAGGTAACTTCCTACTGGTCTTTGTCTGAGAGCATTATATCACAGTGGCCATTTCTTACATCTGAGAAAAACACAAGAGTAGCACAATGATTTTGTTTTTTGTGTTCCTCCTTGGTAAGACATGTTTTACATTACCTTTGTGAGTTGGATCTGGGCATTGAGAGGAAAGGAAAATCATTTCTACACTGGCGACTTTTTATTATATTAACTTAATAGTAATATTACTAAAAATTTAACGTATTGTGTCCCAAGCACATTATTACAGAGGTCAAACTGGTCTTGCATTTAATGTAAATAAATTATAAAATACTTAAGTGGAAAAATAAGGTTATTGAGTCAAATTCAAGATAATTTTTTTCTCAAGAGTAAGTAACATTTTCTAGAACCCCAATTTAGGTATAATTATCAATTAGCCTATGAGAACATAATAACAGTATAACATGGAAATTGTCTCAAAATTATAGGGAGTTGGCAGTTCCTACTTATATAGGGGGGTTGGTGAAAAGTATTCATGCAAAATGACTTCAATTAGAATTTTGAGAGCAAAGAATGTTTAAAACATTTACTCATTAAAAAAAAAGAAGGATAAAAGTTACTCAAAGATTAAATGCTTGGAAAAAAATTGACTTAGCTTTAAAAAAAGTTCAATGTGACTCTATTAATATTGAGAATTATTGAACACCAGGAAGAGTCTTAGTTGGGAAAGAAAAATTCATTCAATGTAGTTGAATCAAAAATGAATGAGTTACAGAAATGGGGTGTGCTTTTACCTTCGATCTATTTATCCATGGACAGAGAAGGTTGCATGCTCAGACTAGTGACTGCTCAAGAAATGAGAGCATAAAATTAAAAACACGAAGACTGTTTAGAGCAATTTCATAAATAGTCACAACCTAGAGTTTAGACTAGATACCTATAACTGTCAATATTTATGTTCCATTCAACATAATTATAGTCACATATACTTAATTTCAGATGACAGAATGATATCTGTCTCTTACTTAGATACCACGAGTCAAGCAAATTGTATAAATTGCACCAAAATATCATGATAGAGATAGAAAATTGTATTTTATGAGAAAGTGTTAGGTTAAAAAAATAGTATGTCTGTTTCTTTTTTAGAAGTATCCAATTCTGGAAGTCCTAAGAAATGAGTTAGGAGGCAGCCTGTAGCCATTTATTCTCATTTCTGAATGAAGGACCCAATAAAAAAAATTATCTCCTGCCACATCATTTTTCTTCCTAAAAATTGAATAGAAGAGAAAATGTATCAAAAAAGTCAATTTTCTTGATTAAAAATGAGACTCAAATTTGAAAATGTGCCCTCAAATGACCTAGTCAGCAATATAAGGCTTTTATTATTAATCACGATCCAAAAGCCCATATAAAATTTGCAAAACATTAATCCCAACTAGTTCTCTTTTTAAATATGAAACTTTTCAGATACTTTTTGAGTAAATACTTTACATTCCTCCAAAATGAATTATTTTGAAACCCTTTGCCCTATTATCCATTTTGTGAAAGAAAAATAATACATATCTAGAAGCATATCTGGATTTGACCAAATGTATAAATATAAAAAGAGAGTCAGTTTAGCAGATTATAATGGTAACCAAACATGGAAAAAAATACAGTAAGATATGCATGAATGTATGTGCGCATGTGCTGACGTGTGTGTGTGTGTGTGTGTGTGTGTGTGTGTGTGTGTGTGTGTGTGTTTCAGCCATGAGATAATCTGGAGCTATACAAGCAGGACTTTGAGTAAACAATTGGAGAGTTCAGTGCTCTCTTCAGAAAATGGATTAGCTTTTAAAATATGATGTTATCAGTCATCAGAATGAATATAGAACTTTAATTTTATATTGGAAATGTAATCAGGGAATTTTTTAAGTTCCTGGGCATTTCAAAATTTTAAAAATTTCAAAGTTTTGAAATTTTTTCTTGTAGCAAGAAGTTATATACTTCAGCTATCCAGCACAAAGAGAGTGTGTGTGTGTGTGTGTGTGTGTGTGTGTAATTTTATTTACCAAGCAGTAAATAATTATTGAACATTTATTATGTGCTAGACATTATATCAGCGGTCCCAAACCTTTTGGCACAAGGGACTGGTGCGCCTATGAAAATCTAATGCCGAATGATCTGAGGTCGAGATGAGATGATGCTAACCCTGGGAAGTGGCTGCAAATACAGATGAAGCTTTGCTCCTTCACCTGCTGCTCACCTTCTACTGTGTGGCCTGGTTCCTAACATGACAGAGACCAGTACAAGTCCATGGCCTGGGGTTTGGGGACCCCTGCTCCATATTATTTAAGGGTACAACAGTAAACCCACAACAATGTTGTATAGTAGGAAGTAATGAAATAGATGTATACAACAACATGGATAGATCATAAAGAATGTGTATTGAGATTAAAATGTTGATAATAGAACCTTGTATCTATAAGGATGTGTGTGTGGGTGTGTGTGTGGAGAGGGAGAAAGTGGGGAGAGAGACAGTGAAAGAGAGTATACTGGGGAAGTAGGAATACAAGAATGCATGTATAAGATGAAGTGGATCGTAAGAAATAGCACCATGTATATCATAATATTATTTATGAAGACTAAAATTGCATACCCTCAAATAAAAACATACATTTTTCCAAAAAAATATACATATGAATAGAATGTGAAACAATATAATATTAGCTCTGATAAAGCTTTAAATAATCTCCACATCCTGTTAGTCATACTCTTGGGTAACCCATTCTCCTTGTGTGGGATGAATCTAGGACTTGTCACAAATAGAATATGGCAAAAAGTAATGAAGTGTGTCACTTCTGTAACTAGATTATAAAGGACTGGGACTTCCATCCTGCTGGTTATCTCAGGATAACCAGCCAACTGCTCTGTTAAGGTGCCTGCCTAGAAAGGACCTGGGGGTGGCCTTCAGCCAACAGCTAATGAGGAACTGAGGCCCTTAGTCCAACAATTCTTGAGGAACTGAATCCTGCCAATAAAGATGTAAATAAGCTTAGAAGTAGATCCTCCCCCAATCAGAACTTCAGATGATATTATAAATGTGGGAATCCAGGACAAGTCACCCCAAAATGTACCTCTGAGGTATGCAGATTGTTTTGAGCTAAAGGCAACATTAGCAGCAGACTCAAGAGAAACTTCTGCCCTCTCTCCTCCCTTTAACTAATTCGAAGAATTTGAATTAGAAGCCTTGCCCATAAGAGATTATCAGAGATAACTTCTATTGCTCTATCTGCAGGCAGGGCAAACTTCTATTTACTAAAGTTCTGCTCTTATTATCCTGCAATGACCTTCTGAAGCCCCCAAGGTACCTTACCTCATGCCTATCTCAATCTCCCTTTCTATCTCTGAACCTCTTACATATGTGGGGTCTCTGACTCTCCCATGTATGCAGGGTTCTCATACATATGTATGTATTAAATTTGCTTATTTTCCCTTGCTAATGTATCTCATGCCTATGAGATCATGAGACTAGACAGAAGGACTTTGAGAGTAGAGGCAAGTTTGTTCCTCCCCAACATAAACATTTAAGAAACAGAGAACCCAAGTAATCAGTGTGCTTGGACTCCTAACCCACAGAAATTCTGAGCTAATAAGTATTGGTTTCTAGAAGCCACTACGTTTTAGCATAATGTGCTACCCAGTGTGAAGGCTAAAAAAAGCAATAATTTTCTAAATTCTTCTAGCTAGATTAACAATCAAATTAACAGAGACAGATTAACAGGAGAAGATCAAATTTTAATATCTATACCTGGGGAATTTACATAAGCATAAAAATTACAAAAACAGGCAGAACAGGTATCATTTTGGACAAAAGAGAAAAAGTAAGAATGAGCAATTTACTTGTAATTGAAGAATAGCAGAATTCAGGGCAGGTAAAGTTTTGCTAGGCAGCCCATAAAACAATGGGACACAGGGGGCAATCCAGCTATAAGGCCCCTGCCTAGAGCCCTCCCATCCACCATATGATTCAAACCAGGCTAAGGTGAACAGCTTAAGGTTTCATTCCTGAAGCAGGCCTTTAACCGAATCTCTTAGGCAAGAAATGGGGGGAAGGTCAAAGGTTCTTTCTGAGGCTTTGTTTCCAGCTTAAAATCAATAACCAGCTTAAAATCAATAACCAGCTTAAAATCAATATCCCAAAAGGCAGCTTTAGGGTGGCACAACTTTGGGCCCCTGCAGCAGCAAGAGTTAACATGGCAGGAGGATAAAGGGGAAATAATTTTTTAAAGATAGAATAAACTCAAGACCAACAAACAGCTGGCAATAAAGTGAGATGTATGATTAACTTAATGCGTTTGCATCTTCCACAAATGCAAATTCTGAAATAGTAACAAACTGGGGAGAGAATGGGTGTGGTCTGTATGTTAGTCTGCTCAGGCTGCCATAACAAAATACCATAGCCCTAGTAGCTTAAACAACAGAAATTTATTTTCTCATGGTTCACGAGGCTGGATTTCAAGACTGAACATTGGTTTTCTAGTGAAGCCTTTCTTCCTGGCTTGTAGATGCAACCTTCTCACTGTGTCCTCATAAGGCCTTTCCTCTGTGAGGTCTCTGATGTCTCTCTTCTTATAAAGTCCTATAGGATTAGGGACTCCCCCACACACACCTTGAATTCATTTAACTTTAATGACTTCCTTTAAACGCTGTCTCGAAATATAGTCACATTCGGGATTAGAGCTTCAACATGTGAATTTTAGGGAAACATAATTCAGTCAATAACAGTAGGTCATTTTGTTTTCCCTTCTTTAAAAGGTGTCCCGTAGTATAGAGATTTAATATTGAGTGCTCTTCAGGGAACAAAGATCTGTGTGTTTCTAAACATATAGGAACAAAACATTCAGATATCATGTCAAGTGTAGCAACCAGAGTTTGCAGCAACTGAAAAAATATTACCTTATATGGATTTTTCTGGGTTTTGGACTAAGCAAGGCCTTTCATATTTCGCCTTTACTCTTAACAACTTGCAAATCTTTTATTGTGTGATTTTCCATTTTGGACAAACTCTATGGCTCTATAACCATTTTATTGAGTTTTCTTTTCTTTTCTTTACCTAAAGAGGAAATGATCTAAAACACAGTTGTCTATTCTTGTTTTTCTAATTAGACTTTAGCTAAATTTCTAAAGTGCTAAGAGCTTCTTTACATTGTAGACCTTCTAATTATGGAACAAATTGTTTCTATTTCAGGAGACTTCCAACCATCCAAAAGAAAGTACTTTTTTTTTTTTTTTTAAATTTACAGATCTCTATGAGTTTGGAATATGTGGGTCTATGAAATCATCCTGTGATTACTAAAGTAAAACTAATCTGCTCAGCATAGATTGTGTGAAAAATTCTTAGTGGCTCCACCCTATGGCCTGTTAACTATTAGAGGTTATTTTGGAGTTTTCTCATAAAAAGTCGAATTTATTTTATTCCTTGTGTGAGAATGGGACAGTCTCACTTTCTGTGCTGAAAAATGTCCAGCAATCTCCCTGTGTATTAGTATGCAGTTGACATTAACTTTCTTGATATTTAATAAAGTTTTATACTATAATTTGTCATATTTGGACACTCAGGAAAGATTTCCAAGCCTCATATTTTAGTTTAACTATGTTATGACAAATAAGGGTCACTGATACAATTCCCTATGTTAACAGAAGCAATTATATTTACTTCTACTTCTTCACTTTATAGTTGGGATATTTCTCAATACAACAGACTTAACATCCTGAAAGATAACAGTGACTTTAGACCTGAAAAGGAACAACGTTTAAAAAAAAAAAGGAAAAAAAAAAGAAAACTCTAATTCTGATTCTAAAATGAAATTACCTAGTCCTTCAAAAATAATGAGGAAATGTTATTTTAAGGAAAAAAAAATTCCGTACTGGAGTTTACACTGAAATGTGCCTCTCCACATTATTCGGTGAGAAAGAGTACATACTCAGTACCTTCAGAATATTAAACCGAAGGTCATATATAGAGAGAAAGATTTAGGTAGATATTATTATGAAAAGAGGTGCACTTGACAATCATTGCTTTGTTTAAGTAATAATCTATAAATTGAGTATAATGAAAATATATGAATATTAATTCAAAATATAATTTAACACGAGTAGTATTATTTAGAATTTAACACTGAAAAAAATCACCAATAGGTGGTGCTGATGCGATTGAATTTGATTAAACTTCATGTAAATCTGACCCTAGATTCTCCTGTTTTCAGTTTTCTGTGTACCTCTATCTCACAGTCTACTTAGCAACTGTTCAATAGTGAACTGATTATAAAATGTCACTGAGGATAAAATGTCTTTAAGTATTTGGGAGTCTTTTCCTATCACGATCATTTAAAAAGATGAGAAATAGGTAAAAGATCATAGCTATAAAAAATAGACTGCTCAAGGTGGTACTTATCTGATAAATGAATATACAAGTGCTTGATTCAAATGGAGGTTATGAATTTTGTATAAAACCTTTTATCAAGGTTGAATTACATAATGTCTCATTTAATGACATATCTGTGACCTTCCTTGTCAAGCATTATTTTTCTTTGTCGGACTAAATATTTGATATGTAAGATATAAAGAGAATTTCACTGACAGTAAAAAAAAAGTGTGTTTTTAATTTGCAATTAAACATGAGTGCTATGTCTAGTGAATGCATAATGTATAACCAAAAAAAAAAAATCTATGACTTTGAACATGTAATATTTATAGTAAAACACCAAAACTATTAGTTTCTTTGATTTTATTTTAAAATTATTTAATTATAAACATTTAAAAATGAATTCAGATAGCTGATATCAGAACTATTATGATAAAATTTGATATGCACAATGATTTGTCAGAATAGAAATTACTTCTTAAAATTAAATGTTATTTACTTCTTAAAATTAAATAACAAACCTTTACTTTGACATTTATATGATAGGTTGAAAGTCATTCATTTAAAACTATGTTAGACCTTTAAAAATGTAACTGCCAAACCAAATCGAGGTGAATATTTTATAAATGAATTATTTTAAGTATAATTTTCTTTTTTAAATAAATTCATATACAGAAATTAAAATTTTGAACCAGTAAAAATGAGACTTAAGGTATAAATCATAATTTTTCTCAGCAGGATTTTATCTCCTAGATTTCCCAATTTTGCCTAGTCTCTCTTTTTCTTAATCACATTTTAGCCACTCTGCCATATAACATCATAGAGTATGGTATATTTATGATGCTAAAAATAAAACTTGTTTAAAAGAAAAGATATCTTATACAACATATATAACATTCTTTTAGTTACATAAAATGTTAAATATTGTGAATATTAAATATGAATTGTGCTCTTCCCAATTCATATGTTGATGTTCTAACCCCCAGTGCCTCAAAAATGTGACCATATTTAGAGATTAGGTCTTTATAGAGGTAATCAAGTTAAGTCATTAGGGTGAGTCCCAATGCAATATGACAAATGTCCTTATGAAAAGGGGAAATTTGGAGATAGACATCCATATAGAGAAGACTAATCTGAAGGGTCTGGAGAATACAGCCATCTAGAAACACAGGAACAAGGCCTAGAACAGACCTTTCTCTCATGGCCTCAGGAGGAACCAACCCTGCTTCCTCCTTGATCTGAGATCCCTAGTCTAGAACTGTGAGACAATAATTTTTGTTGTTTAAGTCACTCAATTTGTGGTACATTGTTTGCAGCCCCAGTAAACTCACACATTAAATTAGTTATCATCTATAATATTGGCGGAAATGTTGACACTGTATCTTAAGATTCAAACAAGTTTACCATGTTAGAAAAAATGCTATTTGAAAAAGTAAAACTTCTGATCCAATTACATATATTACAATATATATTTCCCTTCTATTGAATACTTCTAACTTTTTTCTAATTTCAGTCCACTGGTAAAATAAATTATGTGAACATTAAAACATTACTTATATGTTAATATTAAATAGATGATCACTTTCTAAGAAAATGAATTATTCTTGATCCTTAAATTTTTATATAAATAATACTTATTCCAGGAAATGTCATAAACAATTTGCAATCGAACATTTTATAAAATATAATATGTATTGAAATCCTTATTGACCATAATGTATCTTTTTCTGATGATAGAGGTTGATCGTAATCAATAAATATTTTATGGAAAAGGAAAGCAGATATTGAGGGCAACTACTGAAGTTTGTAGACCTCTGTTATTCCATTAAAAAATGACAGTCTTCTAAATTTGTATGTTCCTATTATTCTTTCCATATCAATGTGTCAACCTAAAAAAAATACCCTGGTTCTTCAACTTTACTCTGGAACATGTTTCCTGTCAAAACTTTTCATGTATCTGCTTCTAAAGTAAATCTGGAAGCAGACAAATACATTAATTTCCATTAAGATGACAATAACTTTTTTAGTTGCTCTCATTTATACGGGCAAGACTTCAGATATGTGTAGAAGCAGTGACCTGAGAGAAAGTTTACATGCTTGGAAAGGAAGAGGCAGAAGTTATAAATCAGAAAACCTTTTTTATTTCCCAGAGTTTTACATAATTTTAATTCTAATTTATTGGTTTGTTTGTTTTACAATAAAGGTGGTATCCAAAGTCACTCTACATATTTTCTATTTAATTTTTTAAAAATCTATGCTTTGAACTAGGTTAGACCAATTTTTTTTTTCTACTGCTAACACACTCAAAACAAAATAACCATAATCACAGCCTTACCATGGACAGACAAAATTTCACACACACATACATTCCATGTATTTGAGTAGAAACGCTTATGCTTGTCTCAGAAATGGTTGCTACACAATATTCAAGGTAATTTAAATACACACCAGTTATGTACTTCAAATAATTATTGATAGAAATAGCAGAAGTAGTCAGATATGCTAAATGAGTCATCAGGAAAATATAAATATGATCTTTGTTTCATTTTATAAAGATAAGTTGAAAGAGTCCTATTGCTCAGAAAAATCTAAGGTTGATGGATATTAGTCTCATAGTCTCTTCAGGGTTAAACATAAAGCAAGCCTATGTAAAATTCTCAGCTATTAAGATTTATCTCTTGGGACTTTTAATTCTCACTCAGGGGAGCTGATTACAAGTCTGGAACTTAGAGTCCCTAATGCAAAATCAATGTAAAAAAATACTAAGCATATATTTTAAAGATTAGGAAAAGAGAAAAAAAAAAGACTTATTTTCATTGTTGACAAGTATAATTCTGTTAGAAAGACTCTATTAAGATCATTTATTTCTTTAATTTTTACTCCAGTATTTTTTAGAATATACAGTTGGGATCATATAAAAACTACTTTATTGCATTCTCTTAATGATGTGTTATGATTAAAAGCACTCTATATATTTGCAAAACTCATATCTATTTACTATTTATTGTTTAGTGTGCAGTATGTGAGATCGGAGAGATGGAGGATACTGTTTAAAAATTTAAAAAGCAATGAAAACTTAAACAACAAGTCCTCTTCCTCAAAGACAGAGTACGATATACATGGGGGTAGGATGAGGCATGGAATGAACAAATCTATTAAATAAGAAATAGAAATGTTGAAAACAAGAGTTTTAATGATATTGCCAATGGCAGTTTCAGGACAAAGTTGTTTCTGAATTAGAATGTCAATAATTCTGGAAACTCTCTAACCAGAACAGAAAGGAGCAACCAAGATAGCATTCTAATTAAAATTTTGATCATTCCAATAAGAACTTGAAAAATTTCTACGTTCTGGTCCATGTCAGTTCATAAGCGTTTCCTTAACTTCCATTTCGTGTTGTCCCTTTCCACTACTGTCTGCCACGTTATTTCCATATCTACTCCACTTATTGCTTTTCCCCAAGTGTAAATGTAATATTTTTGCTGCCTCTATAACTTTAAAAATATTATTTCTTTTAGATCATATCTTCTATATTGGTAAATGAAGTCCTGAGTCAAATATCTGTAGAGACTTTATATTTAAAAAAACCCACAAACAAAAGCTAACAACATCCCCAATTTTGTGTGCTCTCATGTCACTTTGAACTTTATCTGTCTCTATTGTTTGATGTTCAAGTCAGTTTGCTGAGAAAGATAGCCAGAGATTACAGATGGAGATGATTGTTCAGGTGGTGTTTTAAGGGAGAACACTTTGGAGAAAACTAAGAGAGTATGTGAAGAGGAAGAAGCTAGGCTAAGAGGTGTTTTTAAGGATAATGTAGCCTCTTAAGGAATCATCCAGAGGTAGTTGCTCTGACTAGATACTCAGTGTTTCATATTTAACTCTTGAAGATGATATTTTTTCAAAAGATAGTAACATGCTAAATGATCCTCTCTGAAAATGGCAATGTTTTGAAGTCTAGATTGTATTCACAAGTATGAGAAAAATATGTAGACTCAATAGAGGAAAAGGTAAAGTTCATAACTGAAATCTACCCATTTAAAATATTCTAAGTACACAACTTTTTAATGCCTTCATATTAACGCAATCATATTATAAATCATATTCAACGAAAAGCCCTCAAAACAAAACTAATTTAATGTGACTGGTCTACCTTCTTCTGAAATTAAGACACACAGTTAACTGCAACAGATGGACCAGAATACCTCTGAGAGAACTGTAGATACCAGTTGAGAGGCTCTAGCGCCCAGGCCATTATAAAACCAAGAAGGGGGGCCAGTGAAAGAGGTAGGAACGTTATCTGCATTTGGCACACCCAGTCATGCCCCTCTCCTCATGTAGCCCAGCAGAGCAACCAGGAGGGAACCCTCTGTACTGGGCTTGCTCCTCCTTCAGGATGGAAACAAAAGAGTGGACCTTGTACCCAATTCTCTGGATTGTCTGGGTGCTGCTCTAGGGACTGATTGCTGTCTCACCCTACTGATAAGACCAGTGGTGGAGTTTGGAAGCTACAGAAGACAGGCGATCATCTCTACACGTTAGTGCTGTGGTTTTGCAGACAAACACTGGGGAGAGGAAAATATCAGAAAAGATTTAAGAGATTCTGAAACTTCCAGCAGGGCAAAAGCTTTTCTTGTACAAAGTCAGGACTCAGAGACTGAGAGAGGTGGTTGTTTATTCAAATGTCCAAATCCCAATGACAGGTCATTCAAAGAAACAGGGACATCTGACCCTAAAGTAACAGACCTATGAGCTGCCCATGAAAAAATTTAAAATAACTGTCATAAAAATGCTTGATGAGCTAAAAGAGAAAAAAGACAAATAAATGAAATTGATGAAAAAAAGGCATGAATAAAATGAGAATATCAGTAAAGAGATCACAACTATGAAAAGAACCAAAGAGAAGTCAATCACACAAAAAATAAATGTTGCCATTTGCAGCAACATGGATGAACCACGAGGGCATTATGCAAAGTGAAATAAGTCAGACAGAGAAAGACAAATACATACAATCTCACTTATATGTAGAAACAAAATAGTCAAACTCATATAAACAAAGAGTAGATTGGTTATTGCCAGGGGCTGGAATGAGAGGAAATGCAGAGTGGTCAAAGAGTACATTCAGTTATAAGATGAATAAGCTCTAGGGATCTAATGTACAGTGGGTGACTATAGTTAACAATATTGCATTGTATACTTCAACTTTACTAAAAGAGATCTTATGTGTCTCACTATATACACATACACACAAAAGTACTATGTGAGGTGATGGATGTGTTAACTAACTTTATGGTAGTCATCATTTATTTCTTCTTAGCTCAAAGGATTCTTTTGTTTTTAAAGACAAAAATATAACTAAAATTCTATTTCTGTTTTAAAATCCACATTATAACTGGAGGTTAGGGAATAAAAATAAAATACTTTTTAATAATTCCATAAGTGTTATAAGAGGTATTTTAAAATGCTATGAGAATATTAAAGGGGAAAGATTACTTATGTTTGCATAGTTCAAGAAAGATTTCATTGAAGAGCTGGAATTTGAGCTTGGCATTGGGAAAAATAGAGGTTATTAAGTAGTGAAGGCTATTTCACTCATGGAAGAAAGTGGAGTAACTTTGGAGAGATATAGACACATTTAGAGTGTTCGTGAGAATGTAGTTTGTTGTTTGTTGAAGTGTAGAGCAAGATCATTAGAGTCTAGGAGTTAAAACTAAAAAAAAAAAATGGAATAGGGAAAATATTAGCAAGGAAAAGTAAACAATATTAAAAGAGTACCAAATTGATGTGAGTTGTGTTCTCTACAAGAATCACATGCAGAGGCTTTTGTAGTCTATATTATAAATTAGGAACTTGAGACCCAAGGACTTTAAGTCACTTTTTATAGGTCTGTATTCATTAAATATCATCACTAAATTTAAATCTATATCTATCTGACTGTAGATTCAACCTCTTTCTACTAGGCCATTGAACCAAACTGAGATGAGTACACTAGTATATATCATGCTAAACAAGCTAATATTTTTCATGTAGGATTTTGGAGTCACTTAAATTATTTAAAAATGATTAAAATTATAATCATGTGAAAAAGAGCAAAAAATAATGATCCTGGAAGAGAATAACAAAATTCTAATGGTGTAACCATATGTCCACAAAAAGCTACTTTGAAACATACTTGTACTGACTTATAGGTATTTCCTTTATTGAGTTATGGTAATTCCCAAGAAATTTACCCATTCACATTTATGTTCAATAACTTATCATTTTTTTTTTTTTTTTGTGGGGGTGGAGAGTCCATTGATCTTTGAAAGCTAAAGTAAACAAAGTGTGTAATGGATAAATCCACCATCTGTAAGGTTTTTTTTTTTTTGGTTCTACTTGTTTAACATTATTTTTCTTTCTAGTGTGTGCATATGTGCACACACATGCACTAACAGCATCTCACAAAGTGTTTTAACACTGAGAACTGAGAAGAGACTGCAAAGAACGTCAAGGCAATTTATTTAATCATTCTCTGAGAATACAATTTATTTAATCATTCTCCGAGAATACATAATAAGTAGAGTGTCTGAGGTACAATACTAAAAACAGTGTCCTAAATCAATCAGACTCGCCAGATCTTTCTCCATCAGTTGTTTTTAATCCTGTCAGGAAACTGCTTCAGTGTGTAGTGGGTTCGAAACATGCTGTGAGAGGTAAATTTTCTTGGCAGAATTTGTTTCTCTCCCTTCTTATTGCAAGTCTGATCAGTTTGGATAAATCCTTATCATTGTTAAAATCATAAACAGGAAATAGGATGATTGACATCAGAGAAACTTTATTCCTTTTACAAGGGCAAGCACGGTGGTGCCTTGTATAAGGACTCAAATTTCCTCATTCTAGTTGATAATATGTTGACCCAGACATTTATATTTAAAAATGAGGAAGCCATTGGCAATTTTAATTTCCTTTTAGACACTGACCCTGTTATGTTATAGGGAGAAATAACGCCAAAAAGATCATAAGGATAGATAAGAGGCAAACCTGTGTCACAGATGAAGATTTCTTTTATTTTTCCAGGTTGTTATCTGAAATAATAAATCGACCTTTTCTATGTGCCATTTGCAGTGTTTATGTCTACGGCAAAATATAGCAGCGCTAGGAATTTGAATCAGAAAAATCTGCTTTGGAAAGGAACCACGTTCAGGATAATCAAAAACTTCTGAAATGAGTCCTGTTCATTTTCAGGCTATTTGCTGCTGCACCTGTTCAGACACTGTTCCAACTGGCATGTGGTTTAACCACTCCCTCAACACCCTTGATTAAGAACGTGGCTTCATCAAATAGGTCGTGAAGCTTTCACACCTGTATTCGAGTGTAGGCTTTCTTCTTTCAGAAGATGATCTTAAATTTTGTACAGAAAATTTTATACTCAATTATTTCTCTACATCCATATCAGAAGCAGTTCTGTCTTAGGAGATGATATATGCTACTACCGCATCTTACAACAGAAAGGCATACATTGCTTTCTTCAGATTTTTAATTTTTTCCCCCAAAACTGAGAGTAATCAATGAATAGGGGTATTTTCTGTGAGCCGAAGTTTTCTCGTCAGGACAACCTGAAGCTCGAATTCCAACTCTGTCCCCTACTGGCTATGAAGCCTTAGTTAAGCTACTTTAGCTCTTTAAACCTCTGCCATTTGCAACAACATGGATGGACCTTGAGATAATCATGCTAAGTGAAATAAGCCAGACAGAAAAAACTGAAAATCACATATCACTTATATGTGGGATATAAACCTAAAAGCAACAAAGAACAGGACAGAGACTCATGGACGCGGACTATAGACTAGTGGTTACCAGAGAGTAGGGAGGAGGAAGAAGGGAGGAAGTAGATGGGGTAAAGGAGGTCAAATATGTGGTGACAGAAGGAAATCTAACTATGGGAGGTGAACACACAATGTAAATATATATATATATATACACATATATATATACACACACACATATATATATATATGCCTTACTGTTAAAATGTACAGCTGAAATTTATTGGATTTCATTAACCAATGTCACCATAAAAATACATTAATTAATTGAAAAATAAAAAAAACCTCATTTTACTTGTATACAAAATGGGTATAATCCATTGTTCACATGGTTTTAAGGATTAACTGAGGTTATTTATTAAACATTCTGATAGAATTCTTGAGGTATAGGAAGCTCTCAGTAAATTGAAGTATAAAGTGTTCTTTAATTTTAATACAGCGAAATTTAATTATTCCCATACCCTTAACTATTATAGCCCTATCCTGAATTTGTTCCCAAGGCATCTCTTTTTCTTACCAAGTTGGGACTTCTTAACAGCAAATATGTCTCTATCTTTCTCGCTCCCTCCCTGGGTCCTGGCAAGTAGCACATTTTCTAAAATTTGTTCATGAATGGTAATTTTATAAATATGCTATATAGTAATGTTTTAGATGATCACATAATCACATTATATAAAGAGGGATATTAGGGTTTCTGTGTTCCTGAATGCAAATCTAAAAGCATGGAGAATGGTTTATAGAACCACATAATAATGTAAAAGTGAATGAA
Source organism: Pteropus vampyrus (assembly GCF_000151845.1). Lineage (NCBI taxonomy): Eukaryota > Metazoa > Chordata > Mammalia > Chiroptera > Pteropodidae > Pteropus > Pteropus vampyrus. The sequence continues at coordinate 11,148,252 of NW_011888786.1, forward strand.
TAATTGAATGTTTATTATTATAGCTATTTAAGTAAATGGGTATTGTAGTCTTGGATCTAAAACTCTCTGACTTCAACTTTTATCCACATAAACACACACACACACACACACACACACACACCAAAATTTTATAGGCAATTAGTTAATATAACTTTTATATTCCTGTTTAAAGGCTTTCGGTAGACAAGAAATCTACCTTACCACAATATTGTGCTCTTTCTATCCATTCAACCACACAAATCTTTTCATGTGCATAAAGTTTCTATTACACTATATCTTTAAAAATAATTCAGTATAAACACATTGAAATTTTGAAGGGGAAATATAATTCCGTAACTATATTCAAAGATTAATTTTATAAATTGAGAGACTTTATTTTATTTTACACTAAATCCCCATTTACTCTAATTAGACCTAATAACAGAACAGTGGAAACTGGATTAAATCAGTGCTTTTGAATGTATAATATCTATGCCAGTCTACACAACATATACTGTTAGCCCATAAATAATGACAGATATAAAAGACTCCCATTTCATACACAATTTCTCTGAAGTAATTCAATGTTTCTAACTATAGCTCTACTTCCAGGTTTACTTCCATAAGATATCTATGACTTTTTGAGGTCCCAAGCCAGCATAAAAACTCATTCTTAAACAAACAAGCAAAACTAAAGCAAAGGAATTAGTCATTTTTAGGACCCGTGTGTTTTTAGCTCTTCAGTGTTTGTACTGTCCTGAGGATGAGAGATAAGAATTTGGGATACCCAGTTCACATATATTTCATTCTTTAATGAAATAATTTTGTATGTCTCATATCATTTCTTCTTCTCTAAAAATTTGACAGAATACTACATCTTTGTGACAAGACAGTGGAATAAAACATATACAGATACAATGCCTTGTTTTTCAGAAATTCCTGTATATTTTTTAAAGATAATTTCAGCTAAAAAACATACTTTATAATAATAATAATAATAATAATACACAAAAGCTTAGCAAAGTTTTGACAACTAATTTTCTTCTATGTATATATTCATTCCACGAAAACATAACCTTTACTCCTAAAAGCATAAGTTTATTCCTTTCAACCTGCTTTTCATAGTGGGTTTTGTTCATTTTTCAGTTCATTCAATTTTAAATTTTTTCCATAATGATACCATTCCTGTTGTTGAAGGCGACGCTTGTTTCATCTGTTTTTATGTGAAGTTAGCTACATCATGTTTTTCCTTTCAAAATAATATGTTTCTTTCTAACATGAACTGAATTCTTTTTTTTCCCCTTAGGATAGCACTTTTAAGATCTGTAAAATAATAAATGCAGGTGATATTTCTATTGCAAAAAGAAAAAAAGGAATATACTGCAAGGCCCTTGGATATCATCATAATCTAATAATAATTTGAGTTGAGAATATCACTCATAGTTATGTCCTTCACTTGATGTTGAGTTTCTTGAAGGACCTAACGGGCACCAAGAAATGTTAGCTGACTTAGTCAATGAGAGACTTGGGTCCTGAAGATTTATTGAATCTTCACGAGATTCTATAGGAAAAGAGAGATGGGAAGAAGACATTTTTTATGATTCTCAATGCAGTACTCTTCTCACTGTGGCATGCCACTTCCTGAATGCAATTTGATACAACATGGGGTTTTGAGAGGAGAAATAATCATGTTATTTCTGTGGGAAATAATTCTATCCATGACTTTGAGATTCATGATAGGTTATCGCGGAAGAACTCTGTCTGACCTGAAATGAATCTTTATTTAATCATCAATATATAAAAGCAAAACTTACCAGGCAAGAGCTTTTTACTGTCTCTTGAAAGAAGAGGTAGCATGGGCACTCAAGAAGACATATATTAATAGTGCTCTCTCCTGAATCACATATATTTTGTCATTAATCAAAAACCTAACTCCTTTAACAATTTATTCTTTTTGGAGAATAGTGACTTCCCATCTCAGATTAATGCAGAATAACTGAATGACAAGGAAAGATTTAGAACTCTAAATGTTAAGCTAATTATTTACTGTTATTCTCTATTCAACCTATCTTAAATTCATTGACTTTTCCTGGTAGTAGCAATTGACAGGACACACAACAAAGTAGCAAGCTTTCACTGTTGCTAATATCTCAATAAGCTAATTTTCGAAAGCCACCAAACTGAGAATGACTATCATATAATAACGTTACCATGTTGAACAGCTGAGGCAAAGTGTATGTACTGATACCTGGTTTAAACTGTCCATATAAGGACCATTTCAATAGGGGACCTGGCAGTTCTGCCATTGATGTTCATAAACTCACATGCTAAATTCAATGTATTTTTTTAAACTTGTCATATTTTTTGTAATATACTTTTTCCACTTCAATAACTCCTTGAAACAAATTCACAAAGCTTTCCCAGGTAGAATTTGTCAGTCCATGCATTTCTGTCTTTAATATTTCATTTGTCTGAAGCTTTTCTCACTGTAATAGCATTAACATATGTAAAAGACTTTGTAATCACAACAAAGAGGATTGAGGCTGAAACAAAGTATTCTCAACTGGACTCTATGCTTCATCTTATAAGATGTCATATGTGTGATTTGATCACTTCATTCTTCTGGTCTCTTCATTTCTTTCCTATTTGTCAGAATATCTTGTGAACAATAATGTTTTCTTTCAACTACTGATACAAAAATACCTTTTTTTGCACCAATTAAACCTAATATATTTGAACCTTAGAATCAGAGATATTTTACCAACACAAATTGTACCCAACAATGAACATTTTATAATGTTAAAAAAAATTATCTAAAGCAGGATTGGCAAGTTGTGGCCATGAACCAAATGCAACTTACTGCCTGTTTTTATAAATAAAGTTTCATTGAAACATAACCAATTCTGTCCATTTATATATATGGATACTTTTGCACTATAATGACATGGCTAAGTAGTTGTGACAGAGGCACTATGATCTATGAAGTCTAAAGTATTTTCTGTCCTTTACAGAAAAGGTTTTCTGACCCCTGTTCTGAAGTGGTCCACTGAGATTTTATTTTTTGTATGTGCAATCCACCTATGTGATATATTATAAATATTACCAAGGCTCTATAAAAATATACCAAGGCTCTATAAAAAAGTTGTCTTATCCTGATTAAAAAAAAACATAGCAGCATATTGTTAGAATATTATAGTTGAGTACTCTTTAGAAGTTTTTCCAGCTGAGAGGCAGTGATAGTGCTTAAGATTTACTCTACATAACTAAAAGTAAGCAGACACAATAGTTGTGTTTCTTTCTGGCAAGTTCAAAAGTCAGTAAACACTAGTATCTCTTCTATCTATGCTGTAAGCTGAGTTTACTGTACTATCTATACCACTAAGAAAAAAATAGGTTCTTCTTCTTGCCTTGTAAGAGTGTTAGAAGCAGGAAGATTCTTAGATAGAAAAGAGCCATGAAAATAGTCAAAATAAATAATATCTTGGATCTCCTTAAAGATTTTATATATTGAGGCATGCCTCTGTGCTGCCAATGTGAAGAACAGTGCTAGTAACCATTTTGGAAGATCTCTACAATGCTCAAGGTGCAGAAAATGTCAAGAAACAAAGATAAATGGGAACAAATAGAAAGGTATCTAAAGTAGATTCATAATTTATTCCTTCATTTATCCATATTCATTTTTAATCAAAATATTTATTAAGCCCCTGGGGACCAGATACTATGTTAGCCATTGAAGATAAAGAGGTGAAATAAAGTTTTCTATTCTGTAGTATTTCTAATTCCCTGGGTTAGCAAGATGCGTGGCAGAGAAATGGGAGAGTGGATAACAAGAGGAAGATAAAAGCAAGTGGAAAAGGGTGACTTGTTCTCATTCCAAGGTGTATTAAAGATTTCTGCAGGATTTAAACTTGAACTCTTCACAAAAATTGTTGATTTGGGCAAGTCGAAATAGAATATATCGGAATATATGTATACACACACACACACACACACACACATATTTATTTATTTATATTCATGATATACTATTCATGTATATATGCATATATTTATAAACAAGTAGAATTTCTTAACAATTTATCTTGACCTTAATCTTAATAAATCGTGGATTTTATTAATTTCTGTGATGCAATGTACTAAACTTCTCCACACTCTCACTCAGGAACTCAAGGGAACATTGTCTCTGCCATCTAAATACTACGACTTCTAAGGAAATCATCAACATTAACATTTAGTCAACAGCAGGGAAGAGTGAGATAGTGGAGTGTCATACAGGGGGTTTTATAAATTATGCCTTGATACATCAATTCTGCCCATGTTCCATTGGCCAAAACTCAGAAACATGACCCTGCATGGTACAAGGAGGTTTGCAGATGCAATCTCTGGCTAGGCAGCCACTTCTCAGCAATTCCTTTACACCAGAGAACAATGGGTCTGTTTGATAGACCCTGTCTATGTCACAAGTGTTAACAAGTTGTTGCATGTCAAGTAGCTAAAGAATAATCTCAAGGGCTGTCAGAGTTATTTTATTTAATGTTTTTGTCTACAGCTATTGGAACTCTCTTAGAACAGCTAAAACCATCTGTCTGACATTATGACTGTTTACAAATATATCGTATTCCATAATAGAATGTATATTCTTGAGTATAAGAATTCTGTGTTCTTTTTAAAAACTTTTTAGAGCTATACCCAAACCATGATTGTTCAGAGTTATAGATGACAACTATTTGAATTGTAACTGGCTATTTCAATGGAAAAACCTGATGGATATTTATTTATTTTGAGTTAAGCTTATTGGATTTATTCTATAACATAATTCCTCCACACTCTTATATTTATAGAAACTAAAGACTGTTGCATATGATTAGCATCAGCTAACCTTTGTGAGCCTAAGAACAATTCTGGGAAGTCACTTTTGAAGGCCATGACCATGACACTATATCATGGTAAAAAGATCAAGAATGTCTCGTAGAATGCAGAGATATCATCGTCACATGATCACTGCCTTACTCTTCCATGAGAACATAATTTACTGTCACTCAGCTTTTGATATTCAGAAGTAGTTTTTTTTTTTTTTTCTGACTACTTACTGATTCTTGACAGGAATTTCACCTATGTATTAATTTAGTTTTTCATAAAGTATTTTCAAGTTAAGCAGTCATGAGCTTAAATCTATTCCAAACTGGCGTCCAGTTAGCACCAGGATTCCAACAGGATATATATTGCTGAAAACACGAGTATTATTTCTAATGGAATCAATTATATCAAAAGATATAATATTATTAAATTAAAGAAGTAATTATGAATCATCTGTTGCTTATTTATAAAGGAAAATATGAAATGCCAATGCAAAGCTTTCCCTACCTTGGTAGAGTAATTGTAAGTCAACGTAAACAGAACTTTCACTGCAGCTTCTTTCCTGGATGGTGATCTGGGCAGTGCATCTCTTATCTATCACAAAACAGCAGTCAAAGCAAAGTTTTGAAATACAAAACACTTTATATTTTTGCCAGCACATAACTCTTCATTAGCTTCTTCTGTAGTTAGTATAAATGTATCATGAACTATAACAGATGGTATTAACTAACACCTTTTCAATTTTATCTCATTTCTCTCTTCCTTTTGCTCAGTTACTAATTAATTTATAGTCTTAGAATTCTTAAAAGAATATCTGCTTCTCTCAGCTTAATGACTTATTATTTCCTATGTGCAGAATGGTCCTTCACCTGACTTCACTTGTATGTTTTTTAGCTAATAGGTCTCCCAAATCGTCTGCTACATCAGCCCTTCTCATGACAGCAACTATTGTTTGTCTCTATATTATGCAATATATTCTATCAGAGCAGTGATTGTATATTTTTGAGTACCATAAGGCAATAAAATTAGAGATTAATGGCAGAATAACTTTAAAGGCCATATGGTTGTTAATAAAAGAATATATTACAAAAGTATACTAGGATTAAAAATGAAATGTAGAAATATTTATAACCGAATAATAATAAAAGTAGTATCAAAATCTGTGGGTCATGGTTAGTATAATACTTAACAATAGCATGAAAAAATATAAATAAATAAATGTTAATGAAAATACAAGATACCTAAGAACGCCATTCAAAATTTGAAAATATAAAACCTTTGAGAGTTTTAAGTTATATCTATCAAACCTTCAAAGAACAATTAATTTGTTTTTCAAGTTGTACCAAAATTTTTATAAAATTGTCTCATTTATTAATTAATTTAATAAGTCTTTTATAATTATGTTTCCAATACCAGATCAGAACAAAACAAACAAATAAAAAAAATACAAGCCCATTTCACTGAGAAATATGTGTTAAAATTCAAAGTAAATTATTAAGTAACCAATTTTAATAATGAATTAAATAAATATGGTTAAAGAGACTTAATTCTAGGAATATAAAAATATTTTAGTAACAGGAAAAAAAAAACAATATGTTACTATATTTGTTAACCTTAACAGATTAAGACAGAAAATCTATATTGTTTTATAAGTCGTTTCAGAAAAATACAACACAAATAGGTTTGTCATCTATTTGTGATTTAAAAAAAAATGCTTAATAGAAGAATAGAGACTTAAGTATGTAAAAGTTAACTTTATTTCCGAAGACCTACAACAAATAGTACATTTAAAAAAAAAAGATGCTTTATATACATTCCCTTTAATATCAAGACTAAGAAAAGAATGTCCAACATTATTTTCTCTTGCTGCATTGCAATTCAAGCCCTATCCAATTATATTTATAAACAAAATAGATGTTTAGTTTATTTGAACATGATAGAATAACTTACCTGGAAAAGCCAATAAAATCAATGCATTATTAGAACTAATTAAAATTTTAGCAAGACTGAAATAAAATAAAAGCTTACCATGCCCAACTCAGTATCATTTCTACACAGCAGCAATAATATGCTGGAAAATACATAAGAGAGTAAGGTCAGATATGTAAGAGCCTGTAAAAATATTTTAATCTCGGAATTATGTTACTGAAAATAAATGAACACCCCATGGAAAAAACGTTAGACCCCTAGTAAAGGAGAGAGAAATTATCTAAATCAGAGTTTCCCTACCTCAGCATCATTAACATTTTGGAACAGATAATAATAAATCAACTTGTGTGTTGCAGAATGTTTTTCATATTTACCTGGATATCAGTAACATCTCTCCAGTTGTAATAACCAAAATATTAAATAACTAATATCTTCAGAGATTGCCAAATGTCCCCCAGGGGACAAAATTGCCACTGATCTAAATAAATGGAGAGATAATCTGTACTTTTACAGGAGATAACGTAATAATATAAAAAAGATGATTTATTTCTACAAAAGAATATGTGATTTCAATGTAATCACAATAACAATTTCATTTTTAAAACCCTTTATAAATTTACTCTTATATACATAGACATACAGGACAATGAGTAGCTGAGTAAACTTTGTAAAATAAAACTAATAAAGTGGGAGTTTTTCCTAGAGAGACAAAAAACATACTTTTCTAATTCAAATTCATAATCACGATAATATTAAAAAAAACAGTAGCAATAATAAAACGTTTTAACTAAAAAAGAGAGAGACTATTAAAAAAATAAAAAGCTAACAGTCAACAGAAGCACAAGTGAAAATTTGTAATATTCTAAAGTGGGCACCAACACTATATATTGGAGATATTTCAGAAAGTTTAGTATATGGTATTAGAAAAATTAATTAGCATACAGAGAAAAGTAATATTTGGTCCCTTTCTAAGAGTACATGTAAAAATGAATTGGAGTTGGATTAGACTTAAAATATAATTAATAAACATGCAAAATACTATTCTGGGGTAGAGAAGAGGCTCTTAAACAAAAATTCAAAAACACAAAAATAAAACCAAACGTGATTAATAGGTTACATCAGAATTTTGTTTTTCTGTTTGTTGAGTGGGAACATGATGGAAGTTAAAATACATATTATAGGATATGAATATATATTCTGGATAGCTAGTGATGACTGAGGCTTCACATCTAGACCAGGCAGAGAACTCCTAGAAATCAACAAAGAGAAGACAAAGTAAAAATTAGAAAATAATTGCATGGAAATAAAAACTCACTCTATAGAAGAAGAAGCTTCCAGAGCTAATAAATGTATAAAAATGTTTATAATCATTAGTAAATAAAGAAAATTAGAGTAACAATAAGATGTGGCTTTGTCTATTGCACTGGCAATAATCAAAATCTGGAAATGCCAAGTGTTAGTGGGGATGTGACACTCCGTGCTGGTAAGATTGTGGGGATTGGCAGTCATTCTAGAAGCTCCATATGGGGACATGCACAAGGTTATTCACTGCAACAGTGTTCTTAGCCAGGGAAAGGAGTTGGAAGCAATTGAATGTCCGTCATCTGGAGAGTGGATAGATAAAATGTAGCAGATGATATCATGGAGTGTTATAAAGAAGTTAGAAGTTATGACTTAGATATATATACAACATAATGGATAGATCATAGACATATACTACTTTGTAAAAAAAAAACAAAAAACCATGAGAGAGGTAACATGATAACATTTAACTGTTAGGCAGAAACTTGCATCCCACAATTTACTTTAAATCCCACAAAATACTTTAAATGCCTTTTCATAGGAAATTTTGTTCCATGCCTTCTATAAATGTCATATAGTTATGTCCCTCTGTCCGCATCCTTCCATCGGAGTCAATGTAGGAGCGGCCTACTCTTGTCTCATTTTATTATTATTATTATTATTATTTTCAAGTATACAGTATATTGGTTAGACATTTATATGGTTTATAAAAACGATGCCCCTAATTGCTCTTTCTCACCTCTGGCTCTCCACCTAGCCATTACATTAATGCTAACTGCATTCCTTATGCCCTGTGACCATCAATCAACTACTAATTTGTACATCTTTAACCCTTCACCCCTTTCTCCCAGCCCCTCAACCCTTCTCCCTTCTGGCTAACACCAGATTGTCCTCTATATTTATGAGTTTGTTCTTTTTGTTCCTTAGATTCCACATATAAGTGAAATCATATGGTATTTATCTTTCTCAGTTTGACTTATTTCACTCAGCATTATAACCTCTAGGTCCATCCATGTCATTGTGAATGGTAGGATTTCATTTTTTTCAATGGCTGAGAAATATTCCATTGTATATGTGAACCATAACTTCTTTATCTGGTTGTCTGTTGTTGGGCATTTGGGTTGCTTGGTTATTGTGAATAGAGCTGCAGTGAACATAGGAGTGCATAGATCTTTACGAATTATTGTTTTGGTTTTCTTTGGATAAATATGCAGAAATGCAATTGCTGATTCAAAAGGTATATCCATTTTTAATTTTTTGAGAAACCTTCAGACTGTTTTCCATAATGGCTGTACCAATTTGCAATCCCACTAACAGTGTATAAGCGTTCCCTTTTCTCTGCATCCTTGCCAACACTTATTCTTTGATTTTTGCCATTCTGACAAGTATGAGGTAACATCTCATTTTATTTGCATTTCTCTGATGATTAGTGACCTTGAACATCTTTTCATATATCTATTGGCCATCTGTATTTCCTCTATGGAGAAATATCTATTCAGGTTTTCTGCCCTTTTTAAAAAATTTGATTTTTTTTTTTGTTGTTGTTGTTGAGTTGTATGAGTTCTTTATATATTTTGGGTATTAACCTCTTATCAGATGTATCATAAGCAAATATCTTCTCTCATTCAGTCTGTTGTCTTTTTGTTTTGTTGATGGTTTCCTTTGCTGCAAAAATGTTTTAGTTTGATATAGTCCCATTTGTTTATTTTTTCTTTCATTTCCCTTACTCAAAGAGATATGTTCAAAAATAAACTACTAGTAGCAATATCAGAGAGATTACTGCTTATGTTTTTTTCCTAGAAGCTTTATGGTTTCAGGTCTTACATTTAAGTCTTTAATCCATTTTGAATCTTTTCTTGTATATGGAGTAAGAATGTGGTCCAGTTTCTTTCTTTTTTTTTTCCATGTATCTGTGCAATTTTCCCAGCACCATTTACTGAAGAGACTGTATCATTTTCCAATTACATTTTCATAATGATAGCTAGAATAAACTGGTGTGTAACACTGCGCACATTCAAATTGTATACTATCATTTCGTTTTCCTTACATCCCTAATTTCTTATTTACTAGTGTTATAAAGAAATGTGATAAACAGAAACTACAATATCCGGTATGCTGTGCTTCAAATCTCTTCCTGTTGGCAGCTTCCCTTGCACCATGGTCACATGTCCCCAGAAACCCCACACAAGTAAAGATACACAACTTCTCATAAAATATACATATTTTTTATTATTTTCTCACAAAATGTAAAAAACTAAGGGATCTGTGACTAAGTTTTTAATCACAGGAGATATGAGAACAGTCCTCTGACTTATTGAAAAAAAATGGATGAAGTAAAAAAAAAAAAAAAAGAAGAAGTCATCTCCCAAATCTGCCTGATACAAATGACTTTTTGAGTCAGGGAAAAAATGGAAGGGGAAAAATAAGGCATCTTCTCATAGTTTTCTATTTCATTTAATGATCAGAGGTACAATGTTAACATTCTCTAATGCCAGAATGTTTTCCCACAATCCAGCTACATCTGTCTTCTAAACATCATCCTTACACTTCAAATGTTATCTCTCTCTCACCTTGTAAATTAAAAAACTTTATGTTAGATATATATTTAAGCTATATTCATAATATAATAAATAATATATAAAATATGTTATACAGAATAGTATGCAAACTAAGCAATAAATAACAAATAATCATATAATAAATATACTTAAATTGTATATAGAAATTAAAATTACATATATATATTTGGAAAAATCACACATATATTTATTTAATTGCTCAACAAATGGCAATTTCTGCCTTACTTAAAGCTTTAAGCATAAAGCCAATAGATCTCTTTTCCTTTTTCAGGTCATCTTGTTATTTTCAGCCCCTCACTGTACCTTTTCAAAGCTTTTTGGACTCATGATTCCAATGGTTAGCGTTACTCTCAGCTTTGTTTTAACCAATGATATGAATGAGGTGAGGATTATGTCTTAATCCACATAATCCTCTTCAGTCAAGAGTAAAGGACTTTAGGATTCTAGGACTCTCTTTTAAATCTGTCATTAATCTAAATGTGTGTGGGTAAACAAAGTCAAGGGAATCAATCCAATTCACTATCAGGTCAACTTCTGTTTCTTCATCAAAACGTACTGATAGTTCTGTCATTCAACAAAATCATTCTGTCAGGACGAGGCATGGTTCCATGAACTGAAAATACAGAAGAAAAAAGAACAGACGAGGTCTCTGCTCTCATGGATCTTTCATTTTAATAAATCAGTCAACAAATACAATAATTTCATAAATCGAAAAAGCTACAAAGAAAATGACACAGAGTGATGTGGTAGCAAGAAACTGCCAGGCTGTGTATGTGTATAGAGCTAGGAGGAGAGCACTTGGGACCAGGTTTTGAGGAACGGCTCTGTAAGAATGTAATATCTAAGTGAAAACAAATGGGAAAGAAGAAACCAGCCACAGGAAGACCTGGGGATGGAGACGTGATCTCTTAAATAACAATGTGCTTTCCGTTACACTGCACGGTTTCCAATAAGATGGACTGTTTCTGCTCTAAAAAGGACCCATATATTTAATTTCCTCATTTAACTTAATGTATTTGGAGTTTATTAATTTTGTGTTTTGTATTTTTTCCTTAAATGGTTGTAAAAGATAAAGAGAAGATTGCTGAAACAATAACATTGAATTATTGTATTTATTATTTTAGTTACTAAACTTATAATAAATACTATAGGGTACAAACTCCGTAGAGGAAGTAAAAGGTTGTACTGTGTTAACTGAAAAAATAAATTATCAGATACATATATGTTGGGCATTATGTAGATAGGAAAACTTTTTATTAGCTCCTTTTTTTTTAAATGAATTGTTCAGTTTCTATTTGTTTGTTTGGTTATAATGATAAAGCTAGAAATGTACAGACAGGATGACCTAATGGAGCAAAGATGTCTTAAAATATTTGAAACAAATATGAGAAATCTAATTTATTTTCTTCACTTAGAATCATGCTAATCCTAGGTGAATTGCATAGAGAATCAGAATGCTTTTGTCACCTGTGAATTCTTTCTTCAAAAGACAAGGAACAACAGAATATTTATACCTTTAGAAATCATCGGCCACCCACTTCCTTTTTTTCTCATTCTTTATTAATGGGCAGTGTAGGCACCTGCCAATATTTGAGTGGTGGATTTTTAAAGGCAAAAATTCTAAACATTCTAGGAAATGGTTTGGGGATGAGTTGATGATGAGACTGGAAAAATTCAAAACGTAAAAACATGCTAGAAAAATGTGTTAGGAATCCAAACGCAAAACATTTAAATTAAGGTAGCAATGTTCAAATTTCTTAAATGCACAATAACTAAGCTAGAAGCAAATATGTGAAAGCAGAGAACAATCATATGTTAACCTAGTCTAATGCTCACATAATAATCTCAGGTTCACTTGAAAATTTGCAACTGTTTGTAAGTGTTTGAGACTGCTTTCATGCTTAGTTCATCAGTTTGAAAAAAAGTTATGCACATATTGTAAAATTCTTGTGCATATGTTACCAGCTCTTCTTTTGCTGTTTATACCACCACTAATTAACATTTTTAATTAAGACAAAAAACACTGCTAGCATAATACATGAAAAATTGGAACAGGTGCTTAGGGTAATAATTTGTATAAATAGCTATTGCCCTACACTAGCATCTAAATTATAATCATTAACTAGCTTTTTAGTGGATCAAAGTGAAATTCTACATTTTATTTATTTTAAGGAGAAAATGGGAAAGAAAACTACACTACAAAAATAAATGCAGACACTACAAATTCTATTATCCTCATTATAATTTTTATATATGCTACCTTTAAAGCAGAATTCTTGAAGCCTGTCTAGTTCGCTTCCCTCCACCACCTCTGATCTTGTACTCTCCAACTTATTCTTGAAGGCATAGTTCTGAAAAGAAATTTTCGTCCTGCCTCTCTCCAATTTTCTTCTTTTAGAAGCAGGATTTTTTTTTAGCACTTTATACCATATTCCATTAAAATAGGTACTCATTGCATTAAAATGAGTTAATAAATATGTCCATTTTGTCTAGTAAAAGAGCAAACCACTTGAGCACTTATATTGACAACATATCGCTAAATGGAAGTAAATTAAATTAAATTAGCTATTTGAAGAGAGCTACTTACAATAAACGTATCATATGTGATATGTCGATATGTGTCTTCAAACTTACCTAAAACTCAATAGCCTCACTTCTTATTTCTCTTGCAAAAGCTTCTCTTCTGTCTATCTTTAGAATCTAAGTTAATGACATCACTTGCCTCCTAGATGCCCAGGAAGAAACTGCAGATCTATCTGTAAACATTATTCTCTTTCATCTCTGATAGTCAGTGCTCATAACCCATCATGACAACTAAAATTTAGTCATCATGTATTATGCACTTTGCTGTGGGATCAGAATGCAAGAAAGTGTAAAATATTATACCTAGCCATGCTTTCTTGAAATGCCTCTGCTATCACCCTTTTCATCACTTCTGTCCTTGTTTCTGTTCATGTTCTCATCATTTGTCTGGATGATTCTAATAGCCTTGTTTTGATTTGCTATCCCTCAGTCTTTTAGCCTTCACATGGTGGCCAAATTACTTTTTTCCTAATTTTTTAAATAAAAATTGTTAATTTCTCTTCTCTATTGTTAAGTAGTAGCTGTAGATGTCCTTTCTATGCAGTAACTTAATTGTGAAATATTATCACATATTCAATTTTTAATATTTAACTTTTAAGTCCTCTAACCAATTTTGATCTGCCCCTGGCCTATTTTCTCAGACCTATTCCTTACTCTAACATTCTTCAGTACACACAGAACTCTGTATTATCGCCATCACAGAGTATTGTGTATCATTCCCCTTGAGAGTTTAATCTGATACTCAGAATAAATTAAAGAATAATAATCCCTGTATTAAGTTCTCCAGAGAAACATAACAAACAAGATGTATATATATATATATATATAAA
>NW_011888786.1:11162958-11182825 GCF_000151845.1 Pteropus vampyrus
TATGTTTCTCTTTATTCTCTTTGTTATGGATCTTCTTTATTCAGTTCATTGATTTAAATGCTAATTTCTTCCAGAAACATCCTCAGAGACACACCCAGAAATATTGTTTTACTAGCTATCTGGGCATCCCTTAGCCCATTCGAGTTAACACACAAAATTAACGATCACTATCATTAAGATTTATGTAGCATTTAGTATATACCATATGCTATCCTAAATTTAAAATATTAACTCTTTCAATTCCTCGCGAGGTAGGTATTAACATTTTATTCATAGTACACATGAGAAAAATGAAGTACAAAGAATTTACTCAAGCTTATTCAAGAATTAGATGGAAGGGTCAGGATTCAAGTTCAGGAAGTTCGCTCTCAAAATTCACACTCAGAACCACCAAACTAGACTAGGTGTTTCATTGAATTCCTTTATGGAATTATGTAACTACTATTTTAGTACATATCTTATTTTAAAATAATAATGATAATTCAACTACAACATATGACTCAATATGTCTGACTTATACAAGTATGAGGTAGTGCTATACATAAAACCTCTGAAGATAGGATACATTTTGTGTTTATTAAAATGGGTATTTATAATACAATATCTTTACTGATACCAAATGAATGATGTAGTACTTCACAATAAATTCAAAGACAGGGTTAGATATAAGACTATCATAAGCTAATATGAAACTATTTGACTAATGAAAACAGGGGATGTTTTAAAATATCAAACTGTAAAATGAATGATTCAGCTTATGTCCATGCCAAATTATGATATACACATTGATGATTCACAATGTTCAGTAGTAATATTTTAAGATGTTTTCGAGTTACTGATATATCAAACAATTTTAAGGATTTTTTGCTATATTCATTCCACAGCCATTTTTAAGTTTATAAGCTTCAAATATATTTGTGGGTTTTTTTTTTTTTTATGTATCCAATTGTCAATTTTGCTACAAACAGAGGTAGGACATAACTGATGGAGGTAGGACATAATTTTCTACAAGTTAAAAAGAAAGATATTCTGAACCCATAGAATACTCTGAATGTAATACCACTACTATTTAATGTAAAATCATTATTTTAGCTATTTTAACCTATTCTAAGACCAAAAGCAAACCAATTTCATAATTTTATAATTTTATTTTTCATAGAACTTACACTCTTTTAAGTTATAGTATTTATTTACTTGTGCATTTCTCTATTATCTGTCCCATAAATAGAATGTAAGCTTCATAAGGCAAGCCTTTAGTCTACCTTATTTACCATTGAATAACCAGAATCTGAAATCGTTTTTGGTCCACAGCAGACATCCAAGGAATATTTGCGTGATGCCATGCCTTTCAGTTTTTATACCCAGGGCAAATGAACTTGACTTGGGGTCTGTTATAAACTGAATATGTTTCCCCAAATTTCATATGTTGAAATTCTAATCCCAAAGTGTTGTATTAGAAGATGACATCGTTGAGAGGTGATTAGGTCATAAGGGTGGAGCTTTCAAAATAATTTTCATGCTTTTGTAAAAGAAATCCCAGAGAGTTCCCTTGCCCCTTTCTATCATGTAAGGATATACTTAAAAAAATTAAAAAAAAAAAAAAGCCATCTATGAACCAAGAAGCAGGCCCTCATCAGACATCAAATCTGCCCATGACTTGATCTTTGATTCCTCAGCCTTCAGAATTGTGAGAAATTGTTGTTTCAACTGCCCAGTCTACGCTATTTGTGTTATAGCAACCTGACTAAGATAGGGTTTGTGGAGGTCGATGAAAATTCATGGAGAAAATCAGGATACATTAGCAAGTTCCATATAAAGTTGTATACTATTCCATTTTCTTTTTTTGCGAATGTTATTTTTTTCAAAAGAGTACATGGAAAAAAGAGATTTAGAAATTCTACTGTGGAATTTATTTCACTACCAAATTTACATACATTTGTTCTGTTACTTCAAAATTTGGAAACAAAAACAAAACAAAACAAAAACCAAAAAATAGTTTTGAATTTAGTTGGTTCAAATGAGAAATATGATGGTTAAAACAACAACAACATGAACTCCTTAAGAATATGTACTATGAATAAATTACTACAGATTCTGGTGTTTTATAATTAATGTATTTCATGCCCAAATGAAATGGTTAAGATTTACTTGGCTATGCTGTCGATTTGCTACTATTTTGTAAATATATCTTAGATGATAAAATTTATAGTCAATGTTTAACTGTGCACACTATGTGTTAAAACTAGTTTAATAAGTGTTTCTCTAAAGTGAAACATCTCAATTGTATCCATAAATTGTTCTATTCAATATGCGTAAATGACAATATACCAACAAAGAATTGAAATTTAAAAAAAAGATTAATCACAATTGTATTCTAATAAAACAACTATTCTCGTTATTCAATATTCCATTATAGAATTCACTATTCATATATGTATTTTTGTGTCTGCATGCATAATTTTGTGGTTTTATGTGAAAGTATCACAACATAAATATTTTTGTATAGTTGCATTGTCTTCATAGATACTTAAATAAACACATCGAATGCATTTAATTGATGTAACACAGTTTTCATAACCATATTATATTGTTCAATGACAAGTTGCTTCCAGATTTTTACCACGAGGGATAAAATTGCAATGAATATATTTAGGTATTGTGCTTTTCTAATTTAAATGATTGTCTTGGGATAATTTACTAATAGTCAACATACATGAAAATTTTAAGACTTCATATCTCTTTCCAAAAAGGTTTTACCCTTTGCATTTTATGTTGCATCATTGTTGATATTAATGTCGGAAATTGATCACACTACTTCATGGGCAAAAACAGTGAATAAAGAATACTGCTCCCTGGAGAATAACATATTTATAAATCAAGGACTGTTCTCAGAAGTCAAGTCTACTATGAGTAGACACTGATATCTCAAGGAGGGGAGAAAATGTCCAATTATAATCTGAATAACATGGATGGACTTTGAGATATTCATACTAAATGAAATAAGCCAGACAGCAAAAGTTGAAAACCACATGATATCACTTATATGTGGGATATAAACCTAAAAGTAACAAACGAACAGGACAATCAAACAGAGGCTCATGGACATGGACAATAGACTAGTGGTTACCAGAGGGTAGGAGGAAGGGGGAGGGGAAGATAGATGGGGTAAAAGAGGTCAAATATGTGGTGACAGAAAGAAATCTAATTATGGGCCGTGAACACACAATGCAATATGTATGCCTTACTTACTATTGATTTGTACACCTGAAAATTACTGGATTTCATTAACCAATGTCACATAATAAGAAAAAAAAATCTGAACACATAGGACAGGAGATTTATTTCATCAATATGTCAAGGGTGTAAACATCAATAAAAGCAGAGATAAATAAAATTCAGAGATGAAGAAGGAAAGCAGGGAGAGAATCATTACTCAGACAGTGTAGTTTACAGGAAAGCATTAACGGGGACGCCTGTGATAGCTTAGAAAGAACTCCAAGAATAATCAACTTTTCCCATGAAATGAGAAAACTTATGAGTCCAATCCAGATGAACAGGAAAGCAAGTCTTTTCCTTGGATATATTAATGATTTGTTATTTTTGGTTGATGTACAAGTAAATGACTACTTTAACTGTTTTATCGTAAAAGGTGAAGATATTGGATATGTTCTCTGGCAAGAGTCTCACTAATTTCTAAGAGGTTGTGGGTCACTTCTACAATAGATACTTTGCAGAATGAATGCAAAAGGCTGAGCTGGTGCTAGGAGGAGGAAAGGGTAAGATCAGGATCATCTACAAAATGTATAATGGCTTTTTAAAGATCAATTTTAATAAATGAATGGTAGTATCCTGTTATCTTACTTGGTGATTACTTTATAATTATTCTTAATGTCTTATTTAAAATGCAGTATATATAATTTTCTTGTTAATGTGAATGGCAGCTATTAGTACTCTTGATATCTCCCCAAAGGTACTTTCATTCACCATATAAAATATTAATTGTCAGCAAAATCAGTGTGTGTCCATGAGAAAAAGGACGCAGAGAAAGAGAGAGGGAGAACTAATCTTTTTGAAAAACAAGCAAAATCCATAAGATTTCTTGAGGCAGATACTCACTATTCCCCCAAACTCTATTTATAACTCCTATAAAATAATAATCCTCTTTTCTTGTTCTCTTTTATGGGCCTGTTTACAACCCTTAGAAATACTGTGTTTGGATGAAAAGATAGAAATCCTAAAAACAGTAAAATCAAGATTCTAGCTTTTTAGCCTGAGCAGAAGAACTTGCAGCATCTTTGCATTTAACCCCCAAAGCAAAGATTCATTATCAAATTTTTGTGAGTTTTGAACAAAGTTAGATAAAATCTAGTCTGCCACACATAAATGTAAGAATTCCAAAAAGGATTTCATAATTTATTTTCTGTTGTGCTTTAAACTTATTTATCTATTAAATACAACTGAATTTTCCAGGTCATTTTGAGTCTTAATTAGCTACAGTTTGTGATCTAAGTCAATTTAACATCTCTAATCTGTAATTTTCCTATTAAAAAATAATGTTTGGGAAGAGCACTGGTTGAGAATTAAAACTAGGTAATAAATAGAAAGTACAGGCCCCTAAAAATAATAAACAATACATTGTTTTTGTTCACTTTTTCATCCCCTTCCTCAAATTCAGTTACTCCACATGAATTAATTAGCTTTAAAATCAGTGAAAACTTGTTTTTCGTAGTTTATTGGCTTAATAAGAATAAGAATAGTTTTACTTGAATTTGTCTGAATATAGAGACCTTTCATAAACTAAAAAGTTTCACTCTCTTAGATACTTACTCTTGACATTGTAACAATTTAACTTAAAAATGTGCTATGAGATCACTTTTATCTCCTGAAAACAATAAATTTATATGTCTATGCTTAATATAGCCCAGATTCTGAAAATGTACATCTTTAAACTATAGCCAGATCCACTGGCATGATCTTTTACTTGGGTATCTGAAGTAGAAACTTTAAATTTTTTGCTAGCTGTTAGAACTATGGATTAGTTCATGTTTGAAAAAAAGTTTCAATAGTGTTTCAGAAACAAGAATGTAAAAGTTGATAAAACAGTTCCCCAGTTAGTACACACCAGGCAATCTAGAGAAAACCCATGATGTCAAGGTTACCAAGTCAAATTTCTGGGAACAGCAGACTTTCTACATGTGTTCCAGGTAGTTTCAGACGATGTTTAGTTTAACAGAAAATCAAGTCAATTTACAATTGTTAAGAAAAGAATAGAATCTTTGGGCCTATGTATCTGTATAATGAAAATAAATAGCAGTGAAGTGTAGGTTGGTACTTGTTATTCTGAGATTTGGAGTTAGACACATTTGGAGTGGGTCCTGGCTCTGCCTTTAGAGAACATTTGATTTTTAATCCCCCTGAGCATCTGTAATTTATCTTCTCTAGAGTGAAGAAAACATCTATTTAATAAAGCTTGCACAAGGCATAAACAAGCACTGTAGAGAATGTGGTATGATGCCTGTGGTAGTCGCTAAATATATCATGGTGATACAGTGATTTAGAACATGCAAATTATTTATTTGGCTTGCCACATTTAAAGAAGTAGATGTCATTAATATTAAAATATGATATATCGTAGTATATTATATATTTTTTCACATAACAACTTGATTTGAGAAATTTTTACTTGATTTCCCACTCATGCTTAATTTGTAAACTTCTTTAATACCTCAGTTATGTATTGGCTTATTCCTCACAGTCTGTATGATTCTGTCCCTCATCTGCCCTACTCTAAATTATTAATGAGTACACAAGGCTCCCATTATTCTGTGTGCTCCTTTTATTCTGTTAGCTTTTCACATTTAATTAAAATACTGGCTTAATTTTATTAATTAAAAAAAAAAAAGCTCCGAGAAGACATAAATTGTGTGCATATATGTGTATGTGTATGTGTTTGTGTGTGTTATTCTTGCAGTTTAGCAGTGTCTAATCCAGAGAAGGAACTCAGTAAAACGCATTCATTGTCTGAACTGAGACACGTTATGCTTTTTAACCACATCTGTAATGATGGCACCAAAAACTCTCACCTCACTAAAAGTGCAGATAAGTCAGAAACTTACTTTTTTTTTTTTAATGGATGAAATATTTTATATTGAGAAGTTTGGCCCTGAAATATAGTTTATATCTTCTCAAACTGTTGAAACAACACAGTTTCTTTCTTCAGAAAGAAAAAAAATCAACTGTAAAACAGAGACTCAATTTTTTTTCCATTGGTTTTCCAATACTTTCCCCTTTATACTAAAGGACTAAAATAAATACGTTACAGTTTTAGAGGAAATTTAATAAAGTTTTTAAAAGAGACCCATGACATCTTGGTGTACACAATGTTATAAATCAAGTATATCTCAATAAGCTGAATAGAAAAATAAACCCATATTGTATATCTTCCAGGAAAATATTTTAGTTTATTATATAAATAAATATTAAATAGAGAAGGTTTTATATGTTACAGAATATTTTTGTGTCTTTTTCCTTAGGTATTTTATAAATAATATTCCTCTGTAAATTCTTAGTAATACACAGAAGTCAAAGGCAACCTTCTCCCTCCCATATCCACCCACCGGATGAGACAAAACTTTTCAGACAATTTGAAAAAATTCCTTGTTTATTTGTTTTTATATTTAAAAGCTGTCATCAAGTGAATATCTACTAGATGGTTGGGTTTGCTTCAAATCATAGATCTGTCATGCCCAGCGTTATCATTTTCTGTCTGACACTTTTCAGTACTAATAATTTCTGTGAAGAATAAGTTGGAGTGGAAAGCTCTTTGTAAACCCCCTCTGTAGTACATTTGTCAGTTTCATGTTTTTAACTCGTGGCTGCTACTGTGGGGACATTTCTAATTCATTCTCATTTGAGAGTCCTCATTTTATCTACTTTTCAGAGTTCAGTGTTATCTGATGTTATTTCATGCTGAGATGAAACACTGACTTTATCAGTAGGGATAACTGCTGAGAAGAAAGAACAAAGACACTGCATATATCTAACAGTCCAGAATGTTCACTGGGGTTGTGCTGAGCTAGAGGATTTACTTATATCCCAAAAGGATTGTTTCATAATATATCAGTTCCTATAAACTTTGAGACATGCAAAGGTAGTAAGAACTCAACCATAAGTTTCACAAGTGAGTGAAATTTTCAAAGTGATCTTATTTTTGTCACTTTCTTTTTATTTCCGATAAAGATATAGTTTTGCATATGCAACAAAATTGTCCTTGGGAACTTTGATCTAAAGAATAAAACTTAAGGGTTTAATCTCTGAAAATAGGCAAAAACTTTACATTTATTGATCTGATCACTTTACAGATGTGCTCACAAAAATGCAGATGGGAGTACGCATTTCAAAAAACCACAACACAAAAAAAATGATTAAGGAGATTTATGTAATAGCCAGTTTTTAAAAATTGACTTCATTTTAGTTTTTTCTCTTATAGTCATGATCCCATGTCTGGAATACATTATAAAATCAATTTCAATTCATGGGATCTGATTATAAGACCATTAAAGAATCTAAAGAATATGGACCTATCTTGAAAGGTTTTTTTTTAATTATGTGATAAAACTCCTAGAAGATTTTCATTTTAGTCCTAGCTGAGACTATATGCAACCATTTTCAAACATGGACACATCATTATTCCAGTTTGAAGGTATATTAGATAATTGTAAAACTTTACATCAATCTTAGAATATGTTATAATATAGCATTTAGTGAAAAATAGAAATCGGGGTTGTCGTAGTGATAGCGGTAGTAATAATAATAGTTTTGGTAATTTTCCTTTTGAAAAGAAAAGATACTGATAATATTTAACATCAGTGATTATCAGTCAGTAATGAATAGATTAGATTTGTAGTTACCATTTTATAATTCATGTTTGTATGCAAATTATGTTATTATAATTATAGCCCATTGCTTATTAAGATAAAGCTATTATGTGTTAGATTAATGTTTAATTGACATGCATAAAATTATAACCAAATGCAAAATAAGTACAATATAACAGCGTGCTTCATCTTAATTACATTCATATTTGTAAGAATTTCCTCTTCTTTTTCCTCTCTTAAAGAAAAAAGAAAATAATGCACAAAAATCTTCATAGTAGGAAACACCATATGGTTCATTATTCATATGGTGTTGAGAAATTGAAAAGAACAGGTTGTTCTTTTGTAATGCAGAGATCCTCACTTCACTTTCCATTATAGTAAAATTCTGACTTAAGAATATCAGGTTTGGTCTCAGATCTTTGATCCTGGTTACAGATTTGTTACCTTCAACAATGCATTTGTTGTGCTTCTAGGTTTGATTGTTTATATAAGAAAGATAGCACTTCTGTCTGTCCAAATAATAATCAAATGTTTAATATTAAACATATTATTTTTTTATGTAAAATTGAAAAAATAGAAAAGATAGTATAGTCCTAGATTACATCTAAGATTAGCTTTCTCATATATTTTTGAAGACAATAACATATATAACTATAACTATAACATAAAACTGTGACATATCTTTCATATATCATAGAAACTCTCACTGATAAGGCAGGTGCTTGGGGTGGGAAAAAATGTGAAGAGAAATTAAAATATTTTATCAAAATCATGTGTATCTGTGCTCAGGCAATTACAGGAAGTAAAAGATTCTACACTGAACTATTGCAGGGCATAGATAAGTATAAGATAGTATAAACAAAAATTGTAAGATTAAGTAGCATGGTATAAAGATCACTTAGTTTAAGTGAAGAAATTGTCAATTGATATACCAACTGGAAGAAAGGAAATACAAATGTAGTTAGTATATGGTACAAGTTTGTTTCCCTATTTTAAGGGTTGCAAATTTAATTGGCTACAGATGTCATATAGATTCCTTAACAGAATTAAGTAAACTTAATAGCATCTGATGTTCGGCCTCAGTGTCTAGGATAATGGATAATGACAGAATGTGGTGAACTGGAGAGCAAAGTTTTTGTCTGAAAGGCATAGGTACTTCCACTCCTCTGATGAGGTTATGACAGTCTACGATTGTCATGGTTTTCACAAAGAAAAGCCCAAATGTGAAATCTATGCATTTTAAAAATGAAAAATAGTTATTTTTTATATTTAGTTTTAATTTTTAATAGACTATTTTTTAAAGGAGCAAAAATTGAGCAAAGGTACATTAATTTCCCACATATCCTCTGTCCCCACACAGTCACGGCTTCCCCCACTATCAACATCCCACACCGGAGTGGTATACTTGTAACCACTGATGAACCTACATTGACTTTTCATTATTACCGAGAGTTCATAGTTTCCACTAGGGTTTACTCTTGGTATTGTATATTTTATGGGTTTGAACAAATGTATAATGGCATATATCCATTATTATAGTTTATATGAAATGCTTTCACTGCCCTAAAAACCATCTGTGCTCTGCCTCTTTAGCTCTTCTTTCTACTTAACCTTGGCAACCACTGATCTTTTTGTCTCCGTAGTTTTGCTTTTTCAAGAATGTCATTCATGTAGTTGGAGTCACACAGTAGGTAGCCTTTCAGATTGGCTTCTTTCACACAGTTATATACATTAAAGTTTACTCCATATATTATCATGACTTGATAGTTTATTTCTTTTTTTAGCACTGAATAATATTCCGTTATGTGGGTGTACCATAGTTTATTTATCCATTCACCTATGAAAATACATCTTAGTTGCTTCCAAGTTTTGAAAAGTATGTAGAAAGCTGCTATAAATGTCTGTGTGCAGGTTTTTGTATAGACAAACATTTTTAACTTTTTTTGTGTGTTAATATCAAAGAGTATGTTTGCTGTATTAAATAGTAAAAGTATATTTAGTTTTGTAAGAAACCACCAAACTGTCTTCCAGAATGGCTGTGTCATTTCGAATTCCAACAAGCAGTGAATGAATGAGAGCTCCTGTTGCTTACCTCCTCACCACCATGGGTGTTGTGAGTATTTTGGATTTTGTCATTCTAATGGATGTATAGTGATATCTTGCTATTTTAATTTGCAGTTTCCTAATGACATATGATGTTGAGCATCATTTCATGTGCTTATTTGCCATCTGTAGATCTTCTTTGGTGAAATGTCTATTCAGATCTTTTGCCCATTTTTTTTTAATTTGATTGTTTTCTCATTGTTGAGTTTTAAGAGTTCATTGTATATTTGGATAACAGTCTTTTTTCTGTTATGTCTTCTGCAAACATTTTCTCCCAAGCTGTGATTTGTGTTCTAATTCTCTTGACATTGTCATTTGCAGAGCAGAAGGTTTTAATTTTATTGAAGTCCAGCTTATTAACTTTTTTCTTTCATGAATCATGCCTTTGGTATTGTATACCAATAGTCATAGCCACACACAAAGTCATTTTATATTTCTCCTATATTATCTTCTAGGAGATTTCTAGTTTTGTGGTTTGCATTAGTTCTATAATTCAAAGTTAGTTATTGTGAAAGTGTAAGGCCTATGTCTAGATTCATTTTTTTTTAATTTGTGGGTGTTCGGATTCTGGTACTGTTTGTTGAAAGGACTATCTTTACTCCTTTGTATTGCCACTGCTCTTTTGTCAAATCAGCTGGCTATATTGGTGGATCTATTTCTGGGCTGTGCCCTCTGTTCCTTTGATTTTTCTATTCTTTTGCAAATACCACATTGTCTTGATTACCATAGCTTTACGGCAAATCTCAAAGTGTGTAGTGTCAGTCCTTCAACTCTGTTCTCTTTCAATATTATGTTATTCATTCTAGGTCTCTTGCCAAATCTATCCATTATTTAATGTTAAAAATATTTTTTTTTAATATTGTGTGTGCCCAAACTGTATAGGCCAAATTCAATATCTTTGCAAGCTCTTTTTAGCCCACAGATTGCCAACGTGTGAAGCCTACATAAATATATCAACAGTGTTTTGAAAAGATTCTAGAGAATTTCTGTTTAGTATTTGGTAGGAGAGTGAGAAGAAAATTTGGATTCTTTTCAAAACTACCATTTAGAAGGGATAGAACAGAACTATTCACTTAAGAGTTGTCCTAGCAAGCCAGACACCAATGGTAAGAGCTTTTATTTACTCAAAACAGAAGCAGAGATTTTATCCACATAAAATTACAGTAAACCAGCCACCATGAAAACTACATCCAATGAAGCAGATAGCAAGAGAGACGCTTAAGTTAGAAATTACTGCTAAAACCATGCAGGAGGTATATCGAAATATGCTAATTTGACAGAAATACTCTTTCTTTATCATTTTAATTTGGCCTTCTTATGTCATTGTCTAGATGGAAGCAATAACTCCTCAAATTGGCCAAATCTCTACCTGCTCAGGTCCTTTAAAAAAATTTTGCTTTTGCCCCACCCAGAATGCTTCCTCTGATCTTACACACTCTCTCTCTCTCCCACCCTACTTCCTCCCTCCCTTCCTCCCTCCCTCCCTCTCTCTCTCTCTCTCTCTCACACAACACACACAAAATCAAACTTTATATCCTTAAGTAAGTGTTTTCTGATTCTTAAGATACCTTATACTTGTACTCATTACAGTTATGATCATCTTAATCAGACAGTTAATTTTGTATTTATGTGTTTAATTTCAAGTCACCTATCAGACTAGAACATCCACAATAACCAGAGCCATGAAAGATTTCTTCTCCAGTGTATCCCTTGTACCTAACGACAGTATTTGCATGCAGTCAGAATGAGTTAATATTTGTTGACAGAATAAACAAGTATGAAAGAATATATTGTTTGCCTTTGTGAACATATTACTTTTTGGAAAGATAGTAAGAAAACATTTCATTTAAAGACTTGGTGGAAATGAAAACTAAGGAACTCTAAGAGTGGACTCAAGAAATCACTAAGATTTTTACTGTTTTACTCTAACAATGGCAAAAACAACCCTTCAACTTCTAATTGTACTAACTTAACTTGAAGATACTTGCCAAATACAAACTAAGCAACAAGAAGTCATAACTAACTGGTCACTGTGGTGTGGAGCTGAAATTACTTCCTTTTTTAAATACATTTCTACATCTGTTAACATTAATTCAAGAATCATTTATTGAAAGCTTTTTTTTGTTTATTTAGAATCAGTCACTCACTTTAAGTGTGTAAGTCCAGAATCGTGACATGATGTTTTTTATACTATTAAAAAGCCCTAGATTATTATGTTGAAATTTTATTTTCTTGGAACTTCTAATAATATAACAAAATTGCAGTTTCACAGCTGTGATGGTTCCTCGGTTTCCATAGAAGAGATTTTTTTTTTTTTTTTAATAAAGCAAGGACTGAGAATACATCCATATTCAAATGTTCCCCTTGCATGATGGCTCAATTATTATTGTTGGTACTAATCATCTCAGTACTTGGCAAGACTCATTCATGCTGCAGGAAAGCAAACTTTCCCAGAAATCAAAACACCAAATGTTCTGAACAAAATAATTGGAAGATAGGGTCTCTTAGAATCTAAAATTTTTACTTGACAGAACCTTGACAAATGTGAGTGGGTGTTTAATCAAAAGGATATTTGTCATGGAGCATAGCTCACAATTTTCAACACAGCAAAGGAAATATTTGGTTCCTATGGTGCAACTGGAGCTTAAATCCAAGTCTCTGATCCAGATTGATTTTTAATTCAGAAGTCAATGGCTTGAAGATCCAATTTCTGCTGTTTGTACAGATATGAAAGCAATGTCTTACTTTTCTACCACAGACAGTGATGGTAGAACTGGGCATGACTACACATGTAATAAGAGGCAAGGCCAAGGGTCTGAATTGAAGAAATATGCAGTGTTCTTTTATGTATGTTTATGAAATGGAAATGATATTATCAGAGCCATAAAGTTTATATTTATATACACTAACCTTTTGAAAATAATTGCAAAAAAAAAAAAAAAAGAGAGAGAGAGAGAGAGAAATACTGTATAATTTTTTTTTTTTCTTGACAAACTTAAGTTTCTCAAACTTAACAGTTTTAGATAACTGGCACATCTTTGAAAATGCCAATCATTAAGGGTGATGTAGAATACAACTTAGGGAAGGTTTAAAGCTACTTATATCTTCTATTATAATCTGTCTGGCTATTAGAGTAATGCTTTCCTTCTAACTTGTTTTTCTCCCTATAAGTGTTTATACATTAGAGAAATCAAAAGCTATAAAAAAGCATAAAATTAAGAAAACTCTATTTTTGAAAAACAATTATGTATACATATATATACAATGTAGATTATTTTTTTAAAAAACCAAGAGCTTATAATTTATATTCTTATTATTTATATCTATCTTTATTAATCATCTATCTATTCACATTATTCTGGGAAAAACAAAAAAGTTTATAACTGTTGAGCCCTTACTAGTAAGTATCATGGACAATACTTAAAGCCTTATTTAAAATAATCCTAACAGATACTTTAATTGTCTTATTTTAAATTGAGCATATATTAAAACACATAGTGGTCAATTATTGTGCACAGCAAGATAATGAAAGAGCCTCAACTCAAATCCAGGATATCTGAATCCTGAACCCATTTTCTTGATTGCTATATATTAGAGATAAAAAATGTACCTCATATGTATATTATTTTTTCTTTAACGTTACCTTCATGTAACTCTTATTCCCATGAACGTGCTATTGTTTTCTCTGGTTGATATATCAACTAAGTATCTCAAATAGGTTTTTCAAATTTTTCCTGATTTTTCACCCTAAGATGTATTCTTGTCTAATCAATTAACTTCAGATCTGTCAGTGTGTTTATTGTCATACATAGAACCAACCAAGTTAATTGCTATAATCTTATGATCTCCTATTCCTGGTATGCTATCTTTTCCACCTTTGAACGCACTTTTTATTTAGCCTCCATCATTTTGTGACTTAATGCTACACTTCTTTTCTAATGCTTCCCCTATAACCTAAACCTTAAGGAACTTCACTCTCTTCTGAAATTGTATATGTCTTCTGCCCCAAAGACTGGAAATTATCACATTGTGCTTCCTATATTAATATTTTTTTCTACAACTATATGCATGCCTAAATGTGTATATCACTGGGCTAGAAACTGGAGTCTGAAAATGAACAAGATGCATTTCTTTCCCTTGATTTGCTTTCAGATTGATGTCTATATGTTTTTTTCATTATACCTGGAAAATATGATTCCTACATTTTACTGAGTCTTAAGGTTTACAAATTACCTGAATAGTACATTCTGTAAATTTTATTAGCCACCTTTTATTACACCTACTCATCAGAAAATGGTATCTCACAATTAGACTAAATATATATTCAGTGCCTGATACTTTTGTTGCCCAGCAAAATATCTCATACCATTTACTAGTGCCAGGACTTCAACCACGTGGAAGATAGCAAAGATCATCACCATACCAGTCCACATACTTCCTGCCCACTGCATTTAGTATCAGACTCTCCAAGGAAAACATAACACCGTCGAGCTCTAGATGGAACCCCTTTACTCACATAAAGAAGAGACAAAGCGAGATTGGTTCTAATATTGTACATTGGCCCCTCATGACTAGCAGCTCCCCGCATCCACTATCCCTGTCCACCTGTGGGTGAGAAGCTTAGGCATGACTTTGCTCTGTTTTGGATCTCAGTCAGCTGCAGTCAAGACATTGGCCAAGTGGCATAATAATCTGGATGCCTGACTGGGGAAGCAACAGTTCAGTCACACTGTTGGCAACATCCATCTCCTTGTGGTTATGGAACTGAGAATCCACTTTCTTGCTCACTGTTAGTTGAGGGTCATTCTCAACTGCTACAGGTCACTCAAAGTTCCTTGCCACATGGTCTTCTGATATCATGGTAGCTTACTTCTTGATGGCCAGGAAGAGAATCTCTCTCTCTAGTCTCCTAAAATGGATGCATTTATAACAATCTGATCATGGGGATAAAACCCTAACACCTTTACAATATGGCATAACCTAAACAAGAGAAAGATATCCCTTCACCTTTGCCATATTTTGTTGGTCCTTCTCACACTCAAGGAGGGAGGATTATACATGGGCGTGTCCATCAAAATTAATGTCCTTTTGTCAAAGAGGAAAGGTTAAAAAATTTGGCCTATGAGGTTTATTACTCTTCTTAGTGAATCTTTTTAGTTTAATTTACTTAATTTTTCTATATATCTCAAACTGGACACTGGTCTGTTTAACCATCAGAGGAAAGGACTATTAATTAGTGAATATTTAAAAAAAGCCAAGTGCCTATTTTTCCCCTTGATATTGACCTTTTAAAATGAAGACTTTAATTGGACAGATTTTAACTGGATCAGCCAAATGGTTTGTCTTTTAACCCACTCTCACACATTCTATTTATGCACATCTCAATTAGCCAGTGGTTGAGTGGCCAGAAAAATATAGGGTTTTAAGATTTTAGAACACAAAATATTAGTGTGTCTGACTGGGAAATCTGTTTTTCATGAGAGATTGCCTGCTCACCAAATAAATTCCTTACTATCTATCTATCATGGCCTTCAATTTTCCAACAGAATAGCCTGATTCATCACTGTTATGGCAGTGACACCCTGTTCTATCTGTTGTTGCCTACTGATTCCCCTGGGGAAAGTCTGATATTTCAGGCTTATATGGAAGATATTAAGTTTGATATTACAGAATTTCTTGCACCTAGAAAATACTAAAAGAGGGGATATACATTGATTGTCTATTCATACAGGAATTTTGGACACTTAAATTGTAAAAAGATCTCAGAAAATTTATTGTCAAACTTTATTTTATTCATGATGAAAATGACACCCAAAGAAGAAACATGATATGGCTCTGACACCCAAACAACCAAACCAATTAGTTAAAAGTTTCAAACATAAGTTTTCTAACTTTAAAGTAGTGTTTTTACCCTGTATTAAACATTCTATATGTATGTTTCAAACCAGCCACACAACACAAATTATAGTCCCAATGTTTTAAGGACAAAAGGATCCTGTTACGTGATGGTTTTTCTTTCCTTCACATTTTAGTTGCTCTAGCACTTCATTTCCTTCTAGATCAGTTTATCCCTTTCAGTTTAATTCTCTTCCTTCTCTTTCTATTTGTTCTTTCAATCACTTATAAAGTACAAATGTATTAAATTATTGTAGCGATCATCATCAAATAAAGTTTTACCAAAAGAGAGACCAAATCATCTTCTACCATTGCCTCCATCTCTATTTTCACCCCTCCTTACCTATTTTCACTCACACACCATTAACCACTATTGTCTGCAGCTACACTCTGATTTTTAGTTCTCTGGTTTCGAAAAACAGCCTCCTAAGGATCTGGGTATGTAAATCATAAACACTCGATATTCTGAAATCTGACCCTTGGTGATGCCATGTGTGATGAAGAAGAGTTCTGATAAAGACAGAGATATGAACAATTCAGAGTTACACCAGTATGTTTTCATTTATTCATTTGGACGTGGGTTCAATGATTGGAGAAAGTATCTATGAGAAGGACATACAGCAGGAAAAATTCAGAAATTCTCCTGTCCTCATGAAATGTATATTCTAGTTTGGGAGGTAGTTAATCAACAAATAAAAATAAATGAATATATAATGCAATGTTAAATGCAGACAATGCTATGAAGAAAAATAAGCAGAAAAATGAAATTTTGAGTAAAGTAAATTGACAGGATGTTTTAGATATTAAGTTCTAAGAAAGTTTGCTAAGAAATGAGTTTAGGCAGGGACCTGAACAAAGAGACCATTTAAACAATTTTGAATAGCACATTTTCTAAGCGAGAGCAGCAATGTGAAGATCTCAATAAGAGAGTGAGTGATTTGATTTGAGATAAAATAACTAAGGCTTAGTGATGGGACATGCAGCAACATGGTATATATGGACCAATGGTATAAAATATGGATGAAGTACATGAACATAATGATCAGCAAAAGAAATTACTATGAATTTATTTATATGAAGTTCAAAAACAGGCAAAGTTATGGTATTAGAATAATGCTTCCACGGAGAAAGGAGCAAGTAGGAGGGGGTCTTTCCCGAGGGATTTTTAGTTTTTCATTTTTTGAACGTGGGATATTCTCTTTGTGAAAACTTATTAGCTGTACAGTCATAATTAATGCTTTTTTCTTTAGCAATTTTACTACGATAAACATATTTTTAAAAATCAAAATGCCAGTGGATGGAGATAAGCCACATTCTGCGGAAAGCAAATGAAAATAACTGAGTTAGAGCAGCCTATCAATCTAGATCCTACAATGGTAAGACTATACTGTAGTAGTTCAACAGATATTTATTAACACATATTAAGTGCTAGATGGTCTTCCAAACACCAACACTATTCAGGCTGTCACTGGGAGAAGCATATGATGGAGATTGGGAGATAGACCAGATAATTGAAATGAATTTTATAAATAGCAAAATTTTCTAAAATGGTGATATTTATATTGTTCTGTGGAGCACACTATAAAGCTCTTATTTAATAGAAAACCCAGAGTACTTATAAAGTGAATGAATATTTGTTTCATTACGAACTTCATGAACACAATTATTCATAGGTTAACATGTTATTCCACTACTTAAGGTCCCTGTTTCATTACTGAGTGATTCAAAAGGGAGTTGGAGGACCCTGATGAACATAAGCATGGCACAGTGGCTCCTCAGTGCCAACACACATTTGTCATATGAGAATGCCAATGACTAATGTGACCAGATTAAGATTTTTGAAGATAATACATAGAAGTGGATTTTGAAATGGTGGCTAGTAATTCTATCACCACTCAATTATCTTTATTTATCAGTAAATGCTGTGTTTATCAACAATATATGACCCCTCTGCCTCTAGTTTTCAAACTCTGATATTTGCTAATCTACCTCAGTCCATTCTAGACATTTCATTTTCAAAATGATAATTGTCTTCAATTTTTCTTAAAACACTTTCTTAAACTTCTGAGGTTTTATTTGAAGTATTCTCAATATGACAGAAACTGTTTCTTTTTTAATTTTTAAATATATGTTTAAATTAAAGTCTACATGCAATATTAAGTTAGTTTCAGATGTACAACATAGTTATTAGACATATATATAATTTACGAAGTGATCACTCCGATAAATATAGTACCTATCTGACACCATACCTAGTTATTATAACATTTTTACTATATTCCTTATGATATTCTTTACATCCCCATGACTATAACTACCAATTTGACTTCTTAATCCCTTTCCCATTTCATCCATACCCCCCAATGCCCTCCATCTAGCAACCATCAAAATGTTCTCTGTATCTGTGAGTTTGTTTCTGTTTTGTTTGTTCATTTATTTTGTTCTTTAGATTTTACATATAAGTGAAATCATATGCATTTGATTTTCTCTGTTTGACCTACTCCACTCAGCACAATACCTTCTAGGTCCAGATGGAAAGATTTCATTCTTTTTTTATGGCCAAGTAATAGTCTATGGTTTATATGTACCATCTCTTCTTTATCTATTCATCCATCAATGGAAACTCAGTTTGCCTCCATATCTTGGCTATTGTAAATAATGCTGCAATAAACATTTGGATGCACATGTCCTTTCAAAATAGTGTTGTGAGTTTCATTGGATAAATACCTAGAAGTGAGATTACTGGGTCTCTCTTTGTCTCTTTTTATGGCTTTTGTTTTAAAGTTTATTTTGTCTGGTGTAATATTTTTACCCCAGCTTTTTTTTTTTTAATTTCTATTTTTATGAAATATCTTTATGCATTCCTTTACTTTCAGTCTTTGTCTCTTTTGATCTGAAGTGAGTCTCTTGTAGCAGCATATGTAAGGGTCTTATTTTCTTATCCATTCAGCCATCCTATGTCTTTTGATTAGAGCATTTAATCTATCTACATTTTAAGTAATTGTTGATAGATATGTAGTGATTGCCATGTTATTACTCGTAATTTTGATCTTTTTTTTTTTTTCATTCTTTTTCTTAAAGAAGTCCCTTTAATATTTCTTGTAATAGTGGTTTAGTGGTGATAAACTCCTTTAGCTTTTTGTCTGGGAAGCTCTTTATCTATTCTTAAATTCTAAATGATAGCTTTGCTGAGTAGGGAAATCTGGGTTGTAGGTCCTTGTTTTTCACCACCTTGAATTTTCATGCCAACCCCCTCTGGCCTGCAAAGTTTCTGTTGAGAAATCAGCTGACAATCTTATGGGAGGTCACTTGTAAGTAGCTAACTGCTTTTCTCTTACTGCTTTTAAGATTTTCTCTTTGTCATTAAAATTTGGCATTTTAATTATGATGTGTCTTGGTGTGGGCCTCTTTGAGTTTATCTTGTTTGGGACTTTCTGTGCTTCTTGGGCTTGTATGTCTATTTCCTTTGCCAGGTTAGGGAAGTTTTCTATCATTATTTCTTCAAATAAGTTTTCAGTTCCTTGCTCTTCCACTTCTCCTTCTGGTACTCTTATGATGTGAATGATGGTACATTTGATGTTGTCCCAGAGGCTCCTTAGACTATCCTTATTTTTTTGGATTGATTATTTTTCCTTGTTGCTGTTGTGATTGGGTGTTTTCTGCTACCTTATCTTCCAGATTGCTGATTTGATCCTCAGATGCATCTAACCTGTTGTGTATTCTTCATTTCTGTTGTAGTCGTTATTTCTGACTGGTTATTTTTTGTGGTTTCTATGTCCTTTTTTATGCTTGCTATCTATTTCTTGAAGTTCTCACTAAGTTCCTTGAGCATCCTTATAACCAGTGTTTTGAACTCTATATCTGGTAAACTGCCTCCATTTCATTTAGTTCTTTTTCTGGAGTTTTCTCCTGTTCTTTCATTTGGGACATGTTTCTTTGTCTTCTCATTTTGCCTGCCTCTCTGTGTTGATGTCTATGTATTAGGTAGATCT
>NW_011888786.1:11183910-11191785 GCF_000151845.1 Pteropus vampyrus
AGCTCAACACAGGAAAGATGGCACCCATCCACTGGCTGCACAGGAGGAGGGCTTAGTTATAGGACTTCCATTCAGGCAGTCCTATGGTTCTCTAGGTTGCTTGTTCCACAATTTAGTTGTTATTTTGTTGTGGTCGTGGAGAAGGTGATCACAGCGTTTACCTACTCTGCCATCTTCTCTGGAACTCCTCCCTATTATAATCTGAAAACAATGATGTATACTGTCTTGTCTTCCAATAATTTATTCTGTGTTTAATTATTATTTTAATATATTATTTAAAAATTTGCGTGTTGGATTTGAGTTCACATTAAATTCACATTTCTATCATTTATGTGTCAGCACTTTTTTGTACTCAATTTTGAAAAAAATAACTAGAAGATTACATGCATCTACAGCAATAATGGCAGAAATTCTTTAGGCATAAACTTAAACAACTTAAACAAAGAACCTCTTTAATTTTTTATCTATTAGTTCATAGATTTCTATCTTCATTTTAAGTTAGATTACAGTTAAAACTTGTTTATAATAATAGATTGTCTAAAAAATATCCATTTGGCTTATTCTAACTCTGGTTTTATTATTCTGAACATTTAGCAGGATATTCACAGTTATAATTAGGCTAACAAAAGAAGTTCTTTTTTAAAGAACTTGAAGTCCATAACTTTAAAATCTTACATCAGCTTGAAAGCTTGGGATAAAGGCATATTTCCAGGATAAGTAATAAAATAGTAATGCAATAGGCATATTTCCAGGGTAGAGTAACAGACATTAGAAGAGAAACTTTTTCAGACTCAGATAATACAAGAAATATATTTTAAAGCTATTATTATCTCCAACATATTATAAGTAATATTTGATATTTTCCAAGAATTTTTTATAAACCCAATTTACCTGTGCTAATGTACTCTTGGACATGCTTCTAAATTATGTGGTGTATAAAATATATTTTTAAATTTTTCCCTATCTTTATTCTCAGTCCCCATACATTTGTTACTATTGAGGCTAATAAGGAAAGCTGGACATACAGAGCAGAATGTCTTCGCTATGAAGATCTCTCAAATATTAGCCTCAATAACCCTTTTAAATGTATTTTTACAATTGAGTCCCAATGTATTCAATTATCTAGAGTAATCCAAGACAAAATACATAGATGAGCTAAAATCTTTGATTTTCATTTCCTTTCTATTATAGTAAGCAAATGACTAACTTCTGTCTTTGGATGGAAAGCCAAGAGCTACACTTTTATAAAATATTTTTGTTCTTTTCTGAAATAATTTTGCAATTCATTCACCAACATTTTGTTGATCACCTTCTATTTCTAATTTACTGTCCTAAACTGATACTTGAAAAGCAAATGAGAAAAAAAGGAGCCTAATGGGGGCGTAAGCCAGATATGCAGATGAGGGACTTGAATCTTTTCAAGTGACCTATGGATTTTGCTAAAATGACTGTTACTATGGTTACATAGTAACATTCAAAATTAAAAAGAAAAACAGAGAAAATAGGCTATTTGCCTTTTCTGTTACCATTAATTATGTTAATTACTTGTCTCCTTGTTATGATTGACAAAAAAAAAATACTCAAGAAGAGAATATTTGCTTTTTTAAATGAAGAGTAAAAGAAGAGAATTAATGCCTCTTCATGAACATTTGAAAATTTCTTATGTGTAGGAGGATGTAGTCATACATCAAAGCTATAGCTCTGATCTAGCTAATTCAACAGCAGACCCTACAGCAAGTTCAATCATAGGATTTCTACTCTGTGTATCAGTTAGATTTTGCTTTATCATAAAAAGTCAACACAGTTTAGCTATTTAAAACAACTGAATTAGTTTCCATTGTTGCATAACAAACTACCAGAAATATAGCAACTTAGAACAACACAATGTTATTATGTTATGATTTTCATATGTCAAGAGTCCAGCATATTCTGTGGGTCACATAAAGCTGAATCAAGGTATTGGGTGATGGTGTCCTCAACTATAGGCTTGACTTAGGAAATATCCACCTCCAAGATCTCTCAGGTTCTGGGCAGAATTTATTTCCTAGTGGATGCAAAATCAAGGTCCCCATTGTCCTAACTATTGGCCGATTAGTGCTTTCAGCAGCCAGAAGTTGCTCTCAGGTCTTTGTCATGCAGCCCCCTCTGTCTTAGCCATAATGAATCTCCCCTGAGTTGAAATCCTCGATTATTTTTATTCTTTCTAGCATTCTTTTCTGATAGAGTCCAGAGAAAACTTCTAAATGGCTCATATGATTAGGTTCAGCTTATCAGGTAATCTCCCTGTCTCAACATCAACCATGCCATATAATGTAACCTAATCATAGAAGAAAAGCCCATCAGATTCATAGTCCCAGTGATAATGGAGTATATACATATCAGACAGGTGAGAAATCCTGTCCACCACAACAATTTATAAATCTCATGAGCCTGCTGTGCTGGGCTCAGCCAGGTGATTATTCTGGTATGGGATATTATTGACTGCTCTCAATAACGTCAGTTATGCAGCTTCAGTTATGCAGGACATCAGGCTGGGGCTGGGTGTTTTATGACAGTCTTATATGGAAGAGCTACATGGACAGAGCAATGGGGGCTTCTCTTCATCATCCATCGAGGCAGTCTACTGCTTGTTACCATGGTAGTGGTCAGAGTTCTGAGAGGGAGCCTAAGAGCGTGAAGCCTCTTGAGGCTTAGACTCTGAATTTGCACTTTTTTTCTTCTACCACTCTATGGCCAAAGCAAATCTTAAACCCTGCTCAGATTATAGGGGTGAGAAAGTAGACTACATCATTGAGAGTTGGGAAGAATCTATAAATATATTTGCTATCTACTACACTTGAGTCTTTCTAGATGAGATTAATAGGACAAAGAAAAATAATGTTAAGAGAGAATATATATTCATAAATACACAATTAGTTAACATTTATATCATTTATTTCAAGAATCTAGACTAAAATTATACAGTCAAGATTTTTGGATTGGAGGATCTGGGAAAAAAAAACAGTTAAATTTTAGAAGAGTTTGATAAAACTGCAAAAGTGTTATTTTTTTACAGCTATCTTGATATAAGAGGATAGGTAAGAGGAAGGCTGGAAGTAAAAATGAGGTAAATATTTAGCTGAAACTAAATTTATTTATTCTGTATTAACTTTGCTTTGACCAAAATCTTCATGTATTAAAAGGTGGAGTAAAAATCATTGACTTATCTTTCATATTTTGTTCTCTGTTGAGCTATTCATATACAATAAAGATAAAACCCACTAACTATGCATTCCCACCCGGAACCACTGTTTTAGCTTTTATAAATATTGCTATTTCTGTTTATCAAAGAAGTTTGAAGGAAATTTGCAAAACCTAAATGGACTTTTTTTCATCTATTCAGGATTTGTTACTTGTCAACTTTCCTTGCTTTTCATAAGCTCACAGGAAGATAATGGATAAAAGAATTGAATGAGACATCTATTTATTCATAGGACACTTATCGTCTATCTTAGACAATGACATTCAATGTATAGTATGTTCTCAGGGGGAAATGGAACATCTATTCTTTGTAATCAATATTGGCCTAATTATACTATGATAAACATAGATATGTTGGTTGCTTTAAAGAAAACAATGGTTGACTAGTTTTCCAGTGACAGCAGGAGAATTTCTTAGAAGATAGGTCGGAGGAATGACTTCAACCCTAGCATGAATCAGGTCTTATTGAAATTGAAGTTTAGAGAAATAACGCTTCCTAAATTCCAAGATTATGGTCAGACATAGATTAAAGTTTGACTCCCCTTTCATGATGCTTCTCAAATAGGCCACATAGCTCTCTTAAATTCATTTCACTAACTGTACTTCTATGGCTTTCAGGAGAGGAGAGAGGGCAACTGCTTTGTTCAAACATGCAGATGTTCAGAGAATATCTAAACTTCTCATAATTTTAAATAAATGTCTATTACTAGATATGCTTTGAGGGAGATGGTATTGAAATTCTACTTTTTTGTTTCTGAATAAGATTTAGCAAAACAAAATCAAGAGATCAAAGAATTCCATTACTGAATGAAATAAATCTTGCAGGAATCTTTTCTGTATCCTGTTATCTAAAGCATGTAATTTGATGCCTCCTAGCTCCTGAAAATGTCCAGCATAATACGTTTTAATTAAGAGGAGATCAGATTTGAGAATCTAGAGATACAGATTCTAACTTTGGTATTATTCATTCAACTGACAAGTAGTTTTTGTGAACCTAAGAAGTACCTGACATTGTTGTAGAGATTGGGAATGTAGTAGTAACAAAAATAACATCTTTTGTCCAAAGGTGTTTATATTTTATTTGAGGAAGGCGAATGATAAATAATTAACAATTTAATATTAATCAGTATAAATTAACATTAATATCAAATGGTGATAAAATAAAGGAGGATACAATATACATTATCAGAATCCCATTCACGTATCAGTACTCACTGTTTCCATTTACATGGATCTAAAGGCTTCCTAGTGCGAGAATATACGACTGAGATCTTTTTCTGGCTGCCTGAGTACGTAGGACCTACAAAGGAGAGAGACAGAAAGCTAAGGATATAATGCCCTAGGAGAAATTCTTTTTCTATGGTGTAAAGAAAGGTAGCTAAATACCCCTGCCTCATCTTCTCTCAGGTAGGTTAACTCTGATACTTACTGCATGCAGTCTCCTGAGTTCAGCAGGAGTTTCTCATGGCAGCAGCCTGCTTATTAATACACCTCATGTTGATTGCCTTCTCTCCTCTACTTTACTTCCAAACGCCCAATCATATTCTCCCTGGGATCACTTCTCAATAACAACTTACGTTCAAATCCTTTTCTCAGGGCCTGCTTTTAGGAGGAATCTAATATGTGACAAAGATTAAGTAAAAATAAATGATAGTAATATTCAACATAATATGGCCAAAGGATACCATTTTTTATGAGATATTATTTGTTTAGACATCTGAATTAAGAGGAGAGAGGTATATGGACATAGGACAAAAGAAATGTTCAGATTGAGGAAACACCAGTGCAAAATCCCCTGTGAGCTGGAGGAAGAGCAAAGGCTGTAGTTTAGTGGGTGAGCAAAGAAAGTATGGGTAGAAGAAATCTTAGTTAATCTGGGCTGCTATAACAAAAATACCATAAACTGGGTGACTTATAAACAACAAATATTTATTTCTCACAATTCTGGAGGCTGGGAAGTCCAAGATTAAGGCATTGGCAAATGTGATGTCTGGTAAGAGCCCACGTCCTGGTTCACAGTCAGCCATATTCTCACTGTGTCCTCACATGGCAGAAGACGGGGCGCTCTCTGGGGTCGCTTTTACAAGGGCATCACCCTTATGACAATCACCTCCCAAAGCTTCTGCTTCCTAATACCATCTCCCTGGGGGTTAGGATTTCAACATATGTATTTTGGTGGAGCACAAATATTCAGACTATAGCAGAAAATGTTAGGGGAGTATAAAAAAGGCATTTTAGGCATTTGAAGAAACTTGGAGTTTTCTCTGAGTGAAATAGGAAACCACTGGAGAATTTAGAGCAAAGGAGTCACATGATTCGACTTGTAAATTTAAAAAAAAATTACTCTGACTGCTTAGTGCTGAATAGGATGTGAAAGACAAAGGTGAAGCAGGGAGACCAGATAAGAAGTGAGAGGTGATGCTGATAAGGATGATGTATGATAGAAGTGACAGATAATGCTGGCTTGGACCAGGATGGTAGTGCCGAGGTAGTGAGAAGGGACCATGTTCTGAGAATATTTCAGAGGGAGAGTTGACAGGGTATGATGATTGATTAGACCTGATATATGAGAGAAAGAGAAAACTCAAGATAGTTTCAAGATTTTTGTGTTGAATGACTGGAAGAATGGAGGTTTCTTGAATTGAAATAAGGAAAAATATGAGAAGAACCATTTGGCAGGAAGGATCAAGAGTCTGGTTTAGAGATAATTTTGAAATGCCTATTAGACATCTAAGGCTTTGCTACCACTTCATTGAACAATAATAAACAAGATATGTAACCAGCAAAAATCTGCTTTAGCATATGTCAAATGGGAGGAGTCCAGCTCCTGGTCTAAAAGAGCAATGTGTGACTTTTCAGGCCCAACCATAGGCAACTACAAAGGCTTTCCATGGCAAGCCTGATGGGAGAAAGCTGCACTCCGCACACCAGACTAAGTGCACCGCCATTACACTGCAAGCTCTGGTAGGGGCTGCAGTCAAGGACTCAGGCACCTCTGGCTGGCCACGCTCTTCTCAAAGGTACAGTCCTGTGTGTACATAGAAGCTCAGATGCCTTCATTCAAAGACCTCTTTATTTAAGACCTCCTCCTCAGGCACCTCTGCCAAAATCTGCTATGGGGGAAGGGAAGGGAAGTCCTTGACTCCTAGTTCTGTCCCATCAAGGGTCCATAAAACTGCAGGAGCCATTTATTCGGGGGTCCCTCAATAGTGAGACAACCCTCACCTCTGTGCTGAGCTGCCTGACCCTGAACCACTGCACTCCTTGTTCCATGGGGGGAATGGAACAAAGGGTAGCTGGCACTTTCTCATTTTAGCCTCTTGCTTATACTATGGCAAGAAATGATTGAAAGCTGAACTGTTTTTAACCAACAACTCTGACACCTAGCCACTCAGTTCTCTCTAGCTCAGCTGAGCCCCTGACAAATGTTGCTGAAGAGGCTCAAGCATGGTTATGCATTCTAACAGTAGCTTCAGAATTGCCATAAACATGTTGGTATGCATGTTAACTTTGTGAGGAAGAAAGCAGGGGGGTGATCTATGAAGCATGTCTTAAAATCACACTGACTTAGAAAAGACAATGTTTCCATTTAAACACTTACGATTTATGTTACAACTCAATCCAAATTATAAATTATCCTAAAGATACTTTTTTAAGAGTCCTTCACCTCTACTTCTATACTGCACCCCAGCAGTGCCAATTAATTATACATCCATTTTACAAATATTTATCCACAAACTATTAGATGTTAAGAATACAGTGGTAAGTTAAAGAGGCAGATTTCCTGTGAGAGAACACTCTGCCTTGGTGAGGCAGACATTAAATAAATAATAACAAAAATCAAAACATAATTTTAAAGGAAATAGTATGGAGTATGATAAAAGAATAAAACAAAAACTATTTCGATTTGTGGTGAGGGTGTGGAAGCCACATTTGTGGAAACAACATTTAACTTGAGACCGAGAGAGATCATGGGAAGGGGTCAGCCCAGTAAAGTCTTGGGTGCACAGATCTGGAGTGGGGCACACTTCAGAGAAAGGTACAGTATGAAAAATTAATTTGAAAACGTTTGAAAAGCTAAAGTGGCATATAAGCATAATTATTATTATTAATCATTACCATGATGTCTAAATGTCAGGAAAATTAATCTCTGGCTGAAAGCATAAGTAATAGAGAAGCTCCAAACACAACCACATAACTATAATAAGTAGTTCAGCGTTGTTTCTCAGAATACGTTGGTTCACTGCAAGCAGCCAGAGAAAATAGTAAAGATGCTAAGACCTAGAAGAAGCAGGTAATGTGTGGGCAGATGCAGTTGCTGATGCTTGAAAAGGTTATTCCAGTGGCCAAAACTGCTATTGAGGGATCCTAGTGGCAAGTAACAGTGTCATCTACACAGCATAGCGTGGTTGCGTTGGCCCTGGGAATAGATCCATAAAGCAGTCAGGTGGCATCAGAACTGTCTATCAACTTGTGACAGGGGTGAGAATTCACTCATAGAACATGTCTTCTGTTCAGGTCTTGATGTCACCTATTCAAACTACAACAGGTCCTTGAATAATGTCATTTTATTATAACATTGATGAGAAAAAATCATCAAGTCCTAGCCTGGACCACTGTCTTTGTGGAGTCTAC
>NW_011888786.1:11191835-11194484 GCF_000151845.1 Pteropus vampyrus
AAAATCAAAACATAATTTTAAAGGAAATAGTATGGAGTATGATAAAAGAATAAAACAAAAACTATTTCGATTTGTGGTGAGGGTGTGGAAGCCACATTTGTGGAAACAACATTTAACTTGAGACCGAGAGAGATCATGGGAAGGGGTCAGCCCAGTAAAGTCTTGGGTGCACAGATCTGGAGTGGGGCACACTTCAGAGAAAGGTACAGTATGAAAAATTAATTTGAAAACGTTTGAAAAGCTAAAGTGGCATATAAGCATAATTATTATTATTAATCATTACCATGATGTCTAAATGTCAGGAAAATTAATCTCTGGCTGAAAGCATAAGTAATAGAGAAGCTCCAAACACAACCACATAACTATAATAAGTAGTTCAGCGTTGTTTCTCAGAATACATTGGTTCACTGCAAGCAGCCAGAGAAAATAGTAAAGATGCTAAGACCTAGAAGAAGCAGGTAATGTGTGGGCAGATGCAGTTGCTGATGCTTGAAAAGGTTATTCCAGTGGCCAGAACTGCTATTGAGGGATCCTAGTGGCAAGTAACAGTGTCATCTACACAGCATAGCGTGGTTGCGTTGGCCCTGGGAATAGATCCATAAAGCAGTCAGGTGGCATCAGAACTGTCTATCAACTTGTGACAGGGGTGAGAATTCACTCATAGAACATGTCTTCTGTTCAGGTCTTGATGTCACCTATTCAAACTACAACAGGTCCTTGAATAATGTCATTTTATTATAACATTGATGAGAAAAAATCATCAAGTCCTAGCCTGGACCACTGTCTTTGTGGAGTCTACGCATTCTCCCCAAGTCTGCGTGGGTTTTTCTCCCACAACTTCTGTTTCCTTCCACATTGCAAAGATGTTCATGTGAAGTGAATGAGCGAGCTCAGGGGTCCCCAGGCCCCAGACCATGGACTGGCACCGGGCCATGGCCTGTTAAGAACCGAGCCTCATAGCAGGAGGTGAACAGTGGGCAAGCGAGTGAAGCTTCATCTATTTGCAGCCGCTCCCCAGCGCTAGCATCACCGCCTCAGCTCCACCTCAGATCATCAGGCATTAGATCCTCAGGAGCACTGGTCCCTGGTGCCAAAAAGGTTGGGGACTGCTGGTCTACATTGCCCTAGTCTGAGTGAGGGTGGAGGTTTGTCTAAGTGGCCCTGAGATGGAATGGCTTCCTGTCCAGAGTGGGTACATCCCCGCCTTGTGCCCTGAGCTGCCAGGATAGGCTCCCACCACCCATGACTCTGAATTGGAATAATTAGGGTGGAAAATAATTACCTTACTTGTTCTTAATTATTTTTCTTAAATGTATGTATAGCTCACATTTATTTCAATGTTTAATATTAGAAGTGTTTCTAGTCTTTATTCAGAAATTTGATGATATTTTTGTGACCAGAAATATGCCATAGGAACTGAACTCTTGCTTTTATCAATTAGCCTATGATAGAATTGGTTTCACTATATGTTGTTTCACTAAAGTCAGTTTCCAAGAACCTTTTGATGACATTAAGTGAGGACTTACTGTACTAGGAATTGACTCCCAAATCCTCCTCTGATTCTACTCATCACCTGATGGAATGGACATTCCCTAACACTTTCCTTCATCTGTTCCTCGTGATTTTCCAC
This sequence comes from Pteropus vampyrus, assembly GCF_000151845.1. Lineage (NCBI taxonomy): Eukaryota > Metazoa > Chordata > Mammalia > Chiroptera > Pteropodidae > Pteropus > Pteropus vampyrus. Next base: position 11,193,466 of record NW_011888786.1, read on the forward strand.
TCCTTTATCTATCTTACAGTCCTTGAAGGACTGGTTTATGCTAACAACTTTAATTTTATTTCTGGCTACTCCTCTACCTCTAAGGTAGCATTTTTGTCATATTCGACTCCTTTTCATTCTCAACTGTACTGTGTTTGGTCTGAAGCCTGGAACATTATACATCCTCCTCTCTGCCAACAACATTTTCCCCTTGCATCTCAAATCTCCACTTGACTTTGATTTATCAATTTAGATAAATGAAATGGACTTCAGGAAATCCATTCTGATCCCAAGTCTAGATGACATATACCTGTTCTGTGTGCCCACAAGAGTCTATGCAGCACCTCTAGATTGGAATTACATTGATCAGGAATTGTAATTATAGACAAGTAGCGTCCACTCCAGCTTGTTTAGATAAAATGTAGTTTTAAAACATGTCTTCAAATACTTTGACATTCCCATAGAGGTGGGTTTAATGTTCTCTTTCCTTGAGCACTGCAAGCTAACTACAGTGGCTCCCTTTCAGTAAAAGGAATGTGTCAGGTGTGACACCACATGACCACTGACATGGTGTCAGAAAAGGTGATGCAGGTTCCGTCTTGTGCGTTGAGGTAGGCAGAATTCTGAACTGGTCTCCCAAGCTTCCCTGACCTAACCCTGAGGACACCATCTTCATTTATGTCATGTTATGTAGAAAAGGGAATTTTTCATATATAATTAAGGGTACTTATCATTTGACTTTTTGTTAAGCAAAAGGGAGGTTACCCGGGTAAGCCTGACCTAATCACATGAAACCTTTAGAAACATAAAGATTTCTCTGGCTAGCGACAGAGTAAGAAATTAGAAGTTTGAGGCATAGTGAAGATTTGAAGTGAAAGGATGTGATGCTAGCTGAGAGTTTGTGAGGGCCTGTGAGAGGACCCAGGGCAAGGAACTGCAAGTACTTCTGGGAAATGAGCACAGGCCCCACCAACAACCAGAAAATGGGGTTCTGAGTCCTTCAACTGCAAGGGGCTTAGTTTTACCAACACAACGGGCTT
>NW_011888786.1:11194719-11197633 GCF_000151845.1 Pteropus vampyrus
CTAAAGTCAGTTTCCAAGAACCTTTTGATGACATTAAGTGAGGACTTACTGTACTAGGAATTGACTCCCAAATCCTCCTCTGATTCTACTCATCACCTGATGGAATGGACATTCCCTAACACTTTCCTTCATCTGTTCCTCGTGATTTTCCACTCCTTTATCTATCTTACAGTCCTTGAAGGACTGGTTTATGCTAACAACTTTAATTTTATTTCTGGCTACTCCTCTACCTCTAAGGTAGTATTTTTGTCATATTTGACTCCTTTTCATTCTCAACTGTACTGTGTTTGGTCTGAAGCCTGGAACATTATACATCCTCCTCTCTGCCAACAACGTTTTCCCCTTACATCTCAAATTTCCACTTGACTTTGATTTATCAATTTAGATAAATGAAATGGACTTCAGAAAATCCATTCTGATCCCAAGTCTAGATGAGATATACCTGTTCTGTGTGCCCACAAGAGTCTATGCAGCACCTCTAGATTGTAATTACATTGATCAGGAATTGTAATTATAGACAAGTAGCGTCCACTCCAGCTTGTTTAGATAAAATGTAGTTTTAAAACATGTCTTCAAATACTTTGACATTCCCATAGAGGTGGGTTTAATGTTCTCTTTCCTTGAGCACTGCAAGCTAACTACAGTGGCTCCCTTTCAGTAAAAGGAATGTGTCAGGTGTGACACCACATGACCACTGACATGGTGTCAGAAAAGGTGATGCAGGTTCCGTCTTGTGCGTTGAGGTAGGCAGAATTCCGAACTGGTCTCCCAAGCTTCCCTGACCTAACCCTGAGGACACCATCTTCATTTACGTCATGTTATGTAGAAAAGGGAATTTTTCATATATAATTAAGGGTACTTATCATTTGACTTTTTGTTAAGCAAAAGGGAGGTTACCCGGGTAGGCCTGACCTAATCACATGAAACCTTTAGAAACATAAAGATTTCTCTGGCTAGCGGCAGAGTAAGAAATTAGAAGTTTGAGGCATAGTGAAGATTTGAAGTGAAAGGATGTGATGCTAGCTGAGAGTTTGCGAGGGCCTGTGAGAGGACCCAGGGCAAGGAACTGCAAGTACTTCCGGGAAATGAGCACAGGCCCCACCAACAACCAGAAAATGGGGTTCTGAGTCCTTCAACTGCAAGGGGCTTAGTTTTACCAACAGAACAGGCTTAGAAGCAGATTCACCCTCAAAGTCTCAAATGAGAATGCAGCTGGCCAACAATATGAGTGTGAGACCCAGACAGAGAACCTAGCTGAGCCTGCCCAGATAGAGTGAGATATTAATATCAGAGTAGTAATATATTAAACTATACAGTGGATATATATTTTACAGAATAATAAGATTAAATGGGTGTTGTGTTGAGCCAGTAAACTTGGAGTAATTTGTTACACAGCAATAGAACACTAATACTATAGAGTTTCCATTTAAAAACTCTGAGGATCCCAAAATAACCATGCTGGGAAGAAGCTCAGGACACTTTGAGGGGACACATGTAGGAGCTCGCAGCTGAGGTCCCAGGTGTTACCTAGAATCAACGCCAGACTTGTGAGTAAAGACATCTCCTCATGATCCCACCCCCCTGACATAGAATGACATTGAGCCATTAAATCTTCTCGGTTGAGTATCAAGATGTCGTAGAACAGAATCAAGCAATCCCTGCTGTTTTCTGTGTGAATTCCAGACGCAAAGAATCTATGAGCAACATAAGATAGTCATTTTAAACTAACTCTAGATCGTAATTACATTGATCAGATTGTAATTACATTGATTAGTCATTCTAAACTGCTAAGTTTTAGGGTAATTTGATATGCAGTATCAGTGGCTAAATTCTGCCACCAAATGGGTATTAAGTAACTTATAGAGCTCTGCTAGAATGGACAAGGAAAATGATTGCATTCAAAGAGCCAGGAGTGCACGCATAGGAAAGATGCTGTTGTACAATAGGACTGTTCTGGTGGAAACCCGACAGTTATATACCTACAGATCTGCAGCGATGAGGCTACAGATCGAAAAATAAGATATTTCACTACAACTATTCCAGGAGATGCAAAAGGCCCTTCCCCTGTACAGTCCTACCTGGAAAAGCTGGTCTCTAATACGTATTGCTCATACATACCTCCAAGTCCTCCAAAGCAGAACTTCAATCTTCAATCATCTGGATCATTTGAGGCCAGAACATCTGCTAATTGTATATAGTTTTAGCTTTCTGTATCTATATTATAGGAAGACAAAAATAAAAAATGAGTGCAAGTGAATGTGGAATGAGCCACAATATCTATAATATCTGCCATAATATTATCCATTTATTTATTCATTTATTGCAGCTAAATACCTAGAGATCCTATTCATTGTTGTCTCTTTAATATCTAGTAGAATGGGTGACACAGAGCTAGTGCTTGATAAATATGTACTCATAAATAAAAGCTTTTTTCTTCCTCTTTAATAATCATTTCCTGCCTATTTTGGCAAAGCTCACTAAAACCATTTCAAGTATGCCATTCTCTCTGAAACATTTTCTAAACTTTTAAGTTACATTTGTTTTGTTTAATATTTTGCTTCCCCTACTATTCACGTGACAGGCTCATATTTGTCATTCATTCCTAAGGTTAAATATCATGTCCACAAAAAAGTCTTACTGGACTAGCTTATCTAAATTGGTATCCACTTAATATTATATCATATTCCTCTATTTTAATTCTATTTTAATTCACATGACACATATTCATATAGGATATTTCCTTGTTAATTGATCTTGATTTATTTGTGCTCTGATATAATCAGCCTGAGAACAGCTACCTGTCTATGGCTAAAGCAGAGTCTGACCTACAGAATGGACTCATCAAATATGTACAGAATGGACATATTTTAGTCCTCCGACCTCCATTTCAATTATCTTCCACCAGCTCTGCCTT
>NW_011888786.1:11197683-11203091 GCF_000151845.1 Pteropus vampyrus
GATAAATATGTACTCATAAATAAAAGCTTTTTTCTTCCTCTTTAATAATCATTTCCTGCCTATTTTGGCAAAGCTCACTAAAACCATTTCAAGTATGCCATTCTCTCTGAAACATTTTCTAAACTTTTAAGTTACATTTGTTTTGTTTAATATTTTGCTTCCCCTACTATTCACGTGACAGGCTCATATTTGTCATTCATTCCTAAGGTTAAATATCATGTCCACAAAAAAGTCTTACTGGACTAGCTTATCTAAATTGGTATCCACTTAATATTATATCATATTCCTCTATTTTAATTCTATTTTAATTCACATGACACATATTCATATAGGATATTTCCTTGTTAATTGATCTTGATTTATTTGTGCTCTGATATAATCAGCCTGAGAACAGCTACCTGTCTATGGCTAAAGCAGAGTCTGACCTACAGAATGGACTCATCAAATATGTACAGAATGGACATATTTTAGTCCTCCGACCTCCATTTCAATTATCTTCCACCAGCTCTGCCTTCGGGAATTTGGCCTTTTAATTAAACTCTTTTGAATTGGCCTTTTTACCTTATTATTTTGTATGTTATGTTATTTTTCCTTCCGGAATACAAGTATATTTGGATTGCTATAAAAGATTGACTTCTCTTGGGGACAGCTCTGAAAACTACCTTCTCATTGCCCACTCGGGTAGCTATGAACTCGACTTGCCTTAGTCTCTGGTATTCTGCAAAGAGAAATAAAAGTGTTGGCAACAAATGATCTCAGCACAAGACAAGCTAGAAACAAGGATGTGAATATTCAGGCAGAATATGGGAAAGTATGCCCCATGGCTAAGGAGAAGAGAAGTTATTAACTAAAAGACAAATTTGGAAAGAAACTAAAAGCCAAAGTGACCTGAAGCTGAAACCCAAAGTGCTGAATTAAATAAAGGCCCACAGACCGTCCTGGTGAAATTCAAGCCCAGACAAGTGGACTGGTCAGACTTGGTGGATGGATCTCTACTAGACGAGTAGAAGCTGGCCATATCTCCTGAGTCTTAAGTTTGTGGGTGGTAAAAACAGATGTCTAAATTCTAATACTCTGTATCCAGCCTTTCTTTCTTAAGAAAGGGAGACTTCCTTGGCCGTAATGTAACTTTGACTATGGGGAGGGGAAAAATAATAAAGAATGTGAAAGCCAATGACAGGCAGAGTCTTAAAAGGAAAGAGAAAAAGAGAGTAGGGAGAATCTTTCAGTAGTTATTTTAGACATAGCACTATGCCCATGACTGTTGAGAAGGGAGAACAGTGTTTTAAAATATTTAATTCCCCAATATCTAAAGTATTTCACAGATGATTTCTGAAGGAACTCTACTTAATGTCTATTTTTAAATTTTAAAACTCATTTCACTTTTATTTGTATGAAACCTCACATTTCATGTATTTATGTGTACACACACACACAAACTTTCATTTTGTTGACAATGCCATTAGTCCCAAATACTTTAGAGATAAAATTATAAAATAAAATCGATTCTTTTTTTTCCACAGCTACTATACAAAGACGTTAGTGAATTAAATGGTTCTTAGAAAATAAATTTCTGAGGAAAAAGATATTTTTTAAAAATTTACAATCCTATGCATAAAAATGGCATACAGCTATTAGTATAAATATAACTTTGTTTAACCATAATGTTATAGCATATGTGGTTGTTTAATATCACACATCCATGAGATAAAATATTTTTTACATATTAAAATGCGTGTATTTACATATCCAATGTTATTCAATACAATACAAAATGATTATTCTATGCAATTTGGTTTTATGCCTGACTAAAGAACATTTGTAATTAAGTGACTATATTTAAATATTAGTTTGTAAAATGCTTCAAGTATTTATACTGATGAAAATTTATATAAACTATAGAATAGATAACAACAGTACCTACTTACAACCATACTATGAGGATTAAAAAAATTAATATGTTTAAAGGGCTTTGGAGCTGCTTAGTGTTTAATATGCATTAAGTGGTAGCTATTATTATCATTATTACTGCTATTACTGCTATTAATAATTTACAATAATATTATTATTAACAGTATAATAATAGAATAGTCTATAGGAGATAGTAAATAAGTTTGAGTGACTACTCTCTACTAAGGCTTACAGCAAGCACTGCTTAGCATAGTGTTGGAAGTTATTCTATTACTGTAATCATCACAATGGAATTTATGTTGAAAGTGGTCAACCATACCTATGTGCTTGCTGAAAAATAAGTCACTGATCACGCTCCATTGTATGATTAGAAGTAAATTTCCTGTAGCTCATCTTCCAGATCCTGAAAATTCTAGAGATCGAATGCATAAAGTTAGGTAAAATATGTTTTATTTGGAAAGTAAGGAATGATCAATAAAGCTTGAGATCAGAAATAAAAACAAAGCCGAAATGATAAGTGTTAGAATAAACAGGTACAGAGTTAGGCATCTGACTTCATAAATTGATAGTAGGCTGTTGATTAATATTTGCAATTATGGATTATTATAATCTGAGTTATGCTTTTGGAAATAATTCTGCAGTTTGCATGTATGATAAATTGAAGAGGAATACTACTTAAGTAGCAATGCTGATTGGAGAATATGGCAAACTTAATTCAAAGTTATGAAGAACTAAACTGATCTCAGAGTAGGAAGATTAAAATGGAATTCAGGAGTTGGATTGGTAGCCATTGTGTAGAGTTAAAGACTTTTCATTCAGAGACAAAATAAAGTCATTTCTCTATCTTCTCTATCCATCAAATGTTCCTTCAGAGTCAAACCCACATCTAATAGTGATCATGCTCTTATTTAGTAAGTACTTCTGTGGCATCTCCAACTCTACATAATGGCTTTATTAGTAGAATTTATTCCTATATTTCCGACAGGTTTCTATAATGAGTAGATGCTTACTAATTGAATGAGACAATGTAGTGACATATTAATAATCAAAAATAATTAGCTTTCTTAGACAGACCAGTAAATTGTTTAATATTTATATTAGCTTTAATATTTTACTTAGTATTTTGTTAATATTAATTTATATTTAAATAAATGTTGTTTGCATTAGCTTTGCTCCCCCTTAAAGTCATAGAGACTTAAAGAAATAATGGATTATTGCCAGACTTGACAACAAAAGACCTTGGAAACCTTAAAAATTTTTATATCATCTCTAATATGATTAGAACTTTTTTTTTTACAACATTCATATAGACTTTGCTGTAAATAGGTTAGATCTTAGTATGATTTAGAAATCTAATGAAATGGAATCTAAAAGGTGCATAGATTGAGACTAATTAAAGTCTATATCCTTTCATTAAAATGATAGCAGCCATATTGTCTCTACTCTCTCTTCCTGAAGGTGAAGAATTCAGCCAGCTAGAAAACCAAAGAACATATTCATGTTAAATGAACTCACTCAAAGTAATCACAAGCTTAACCCAATGCAACTGTGTAATTGTCCTGCCTTAAAACAAATGCAACTGTGTAATTGTCCAGAGAAAGACATTACTTTAAAAGTTAAAGTTGTGTCCAATATTAAATATCATTTCTGTAATAAACAAAATATCCACTGAATATCAGTGGGTAGTAGATAGTAAATCTCTAAATCTATGTCTATGAAGTTAAACACAAAAAGCTACTTCCAGCGATAGATTATAAAATGCTCCATAAATACCCTTTGTTTTTGAGATGCATATGCATCCTATCATTGAAAGGGGCAACTAGACCTTAGAATACATTATTTAAAATAATACTTGCAGCTTGTTATATGGTTTGTTCTCTATAATGAGGGAAAATTATAAAATGACGGTATTGAATTGGCTTCAAGTACAGCCAGGAGCTTCTGAGAGTTACCTGGAATATGAAGTTTAAAAGATTAAGCATACTTCTCTCAAGGAGGTTAGAAAACTAAATGTATGACTTGAAATTCACAAAAGGCATTTCAAGACACCTCATGCCACCCACCGTAGCACCTTAGATCCAGCCCACAGTTGTTGGCTCAGGAATGAACTCAAAACTCAGGAAAGTGACGCCCTGGATGTTTGAACTGAACGTAGTGAAAAAAGATAGTGCTTCACTTCTGGTGGCTAAGCTGACTGGAAGTTTTCTTCTTGACCATGTTACAAATTTCTGCTATGTTGAGGAGAATAAAGCTGGCACAGAACATTTTTCAAAAATGAGTTATAGAGGGGAAAATGTTGGCCCACATTTAATTCCTTGGTTTTAGTTTTCCGTTATCCAGCCACAGCCGTTTTTGCTCTACTTATTTCTGATAAACCAAGATTTTTTTCAATAAACTTCCTTTGGGCCACAGCTTATACAGATTAGTGTCCTTTTCAAATCATATATCCTTCTTTGTTTAATTAGTTAAAATGTTATTTTGTATTTAACTATATTTAATAAATATGTTATGTAGAGTAGCTTATGAGATACTTAAAAAAGCACTGTAGATAGCTTCATAAAATTGTACATTCTAGAGAAGAACAACATGTTTAAAAATGATGAATTGATTATTGCATCACTATTTGGACGAGTGCTGTGAAAGAGAAAACACTGGCTTCCAAAAGTGCATGCGAAACTCTGTCTGGAGAGCTAGGGAGGCTTCCTGGAGGAAGGGCTAGGTAAGCAGTTTGGAAGTCTGACTTTATTTCCTAGAACAGTTCTGCCATTTCCAACCCACTCCAAAATATATTTAGGTTAGAAAACTATCTCATATTCTTCCTCATTTTTCCAATTCTGTTGCTTCTCTTGATTAAGAAATAAATTTTTCGTCAAAGTAATAACATCAAGCTTTGAAATCACAAATCCTTTTGTTGTTTAAAAATAGATGGCACTTGTTATTGAAAAATCATGTGACTGTCAAGATCTATCTTCTATTACGAGTAGCAAGAGACTAATATAAAACTAAAAGTAAAAAATTAACTTTCTTTTTAAAGTTATAACAAGCTTTACACTGAGGACATAGCAAATGGAAAATTATCTGTTGATAGGAAGATGAGGCTAGGGTGAAATCGTAGGGAAACGGGTATAGGAAACATCTGCTGCAATCTTTTCTGATAAGACCGTGAATGACAGCTGTAATGCACCATTGACTGCCTAAGAGAGTAATGAGTTCTCTGCTTCTCTAAAAACAAGGCATTTGCACTTCAGTCTGAATAATGAGCAGGAGTTATCAAGGATAAGCAAAGTGGTAGAGTTATGGGAAGGCAAAACATTCACAAAATATCAGATCAGATATGGTAAGGAAGAAAAGCATTTTGTTTTTTCAAAGTACTGGGAAACAATAGTCAGAGCACAAAAAGTGAGCTGTCAACTACCACAGATGAGACAACTGAGATGGTGCCAGACTTGGAAGCAGAGAAAACACTAAATGATTTATTTTTAATCCTAAAGACAATG
>NW_011888786.1:11203316-11226739 GCF_000151845.1 Pteropus vampyrus
TGACTACTCCCACCTGTGACTTTATCTTCTATTTGCTGCCATTACTAAAACAGAACGCCCTCACTTAATTGTACATGTGTGTTTGTGTGCATGTGTGTATTTTCTCTAGAAAGATTTCTAGAAGCTTAGAAGAGAAACACTTGGAATGATATTATAGATAAGAGTAAAGAATGAAACGTTGTTATGTCACCTTTTCTGATTGTCAATATAGAAAAAGAAAAGCAAGTCTGGATAATTTTTTTAAAAAGATAGAGAACTGATACTATACTTCAAGAAAAAAGAAATAAAGTTGTTAAAGCATAGGAATGTAGGCATATTTTATTTTTTCATGGGCTAAATTTTAGAGAAATGCTATTATGTCTATCTGAATTAATCTTTATGATCATAAAACACCCTAACATATTGAAAAAGATTACTGCCCATTGGCATTAATAAGTTATAAACTAAAATGAAGTGTCCAATGGGGAGACATTTAGAATTAGGATGCTAAACTTTAACTTATGATATGGAAAAAGTCAAATGATACATTAATTAAATTAATATCCAGCCCTACACTAGGAGAAAGGAACAGAGGAGAAATTAGAAATATTAACATAAATGTTAGAGTTGAAGCCCTGAATGAATATATGTGATTTTGCCTAATTAAAAAAATTATTCAGTTAAGGGAAAGATAATAGCATAACAAAAGATATAATCAAAGTCTAACTTTAGGGGTAGAGTTTTTCAATTTATTCTCATTTCTGTAATATAATATAAATTTTAAATTAAACAATTTAATAAAGATAACATCTTTTTAAATAATTTTATTCTCAAATATGAAATTTTAGATTCTGCAAAATTTCAAGAGAATTAAATAGAAGTGTTTGTTTCAATGCTTTGGTATATCATATGTACACTTAAGTAAAATTTAGTTTTATTATTTATATAAACTTATCTAATTTTTTTACTACTTTATAAAAAGACTAGTATAAGATGTATATGGTATCACTGTAGAGACAAAATGAATCCTCTGGTTGCCTGTCTCAATCTTGTCTACACTTTAGATAATGACATTCCATATTAACACATATTTATTCTTTAATGGTAAAGCAAAGTTGTGAAATTAACATTTTAATAGTGAAGTAATATCAACATGCAATGCAGTGTGAGAAATTCCCAAAGAAAAAAATTGGAAAATCTTACAATGTGCTTGGAGATGACTTTCATACAAGAAGTAAAGAATCTCTCTCTCAAATTCAATTCCCCAACTTCAGAGCAAAATGTCAAAGGTTTTAGAAACTGACTGGCACCGTTTAAAAACTTGATTAACTGAATCTTTCACAAGGCTGCCATCAAAGTTTTGGCCAATGTTACAGTCATCTCAAGGCTCCCATTGGGGAGAATTCCCTTCCAAGTTCACTCTCATGGCTGTTGGCACGATTTAGTTCCTCCTGGGCTTTTGGACGATAGGACTCAGTTGTTGGCTGGTCTGTATGTTGGCTGGAGTCTACCCTAAGTTTTTTCCATAAGTTACCCAATAACATGACAGCTGGCTTCATTAAACTGATCATGCGACAGAGAGGAAGAGAAAACCAATAAGATGGCAGTGACACCGTATCACTCCTGTTGTATGTTCTTTGTTAAAAGTGAATCATTAGGTTTAGCTCACACTCAAAGGGAAAGGATTACACAAAAGCCTGAATACCAGCAAGCAGAAATCTTTGAGGGCTACCTTTGGAGCATGCCAGTCACAAGGGGTGTATAAATAAAGTTCTACTGAAAAACATTTTTTTCAACATCTATGAGTAAAAGATCTTGATCCCCATGAGACATCTGGGCAATGCTCACAGTAGCAAACATTAGGAAACTGCATTTAGCCAACCAAATTTAACATATCATTCTTCTTCAAAGGATATGTTAATGTGTATATGAAACGGGGAGCTCATGTATACAGCCTGTCAAAAAAAAAAAAAAAGTAACACTACAACGGTAGTTATTTCCTAAATGGATCCCATTCAATATTATGGAGTGCTGTAAATCAAGAAGTTTCGTCCATTTAATTAAATGGACGAAATTTCATTCCTCAGCTGCATTTGTCTTGACTCCCAGAGATTTTACCCTGCTTCTTTTAATCTGGCTTTACACATAGCACAGTTGAAAAGGAAAAAAATAAAATAGATCACTGTTCATTGTCTACATTCAAAGACAACACTATAATGAGCATCCATATTCAGATGGAGAAGTTATCTTAAAAATCCAAATAAATAAATTTAGAAAATAATAATAAAATAAAATAATTAAAAAAATATCCTGTGCATTTAATGGTAACTCACACACAATTTCATATAGGCAAGCTAGGTCAAAAATAAGAAAGTCTATTCAAGATTCTATTATACTTACCCAATTGCTGTTAGATAAATTCCTAGAAAATGCAGAAAGATATGGAACATTATTCTTCTTATGCTGAGTGATTCATTAATGTTCAACTACCTTGGATGATAATGTAACTATCCATGCACATTATTGGAAAAATGTAGCCCTGGAGAGTTAAACAAATGTGATGCAGGAAATAATGTGTCCCAGGAGGGAATGTGTGATATACTCACTATATTAACTTTGTATTGTCTTTGCTTCTGTGATTGGTTAAGAAAACCTATAAAAATAGTTATTAATATTTTAGAGAAGGTTGGAAAGGCTATTACTCTGTATTTATAAAGGAAACCAAGCATACTACAAAGACTTTACATTCAAAGATCATTTACACTGAGATATTTGCACAATATACATTCTTTCAATTTGAAATATGATCACATTCGAATATAAACTATTTTTAAGAGTTTACTTTCGTCATGATGGTAAATCAATAGATAAGTAAGTTATAATTGACTATCTACTATGTTCCAGATACAATTAGGGAACACGAAGAAAACTGACTTTCTTCAGAGGTTGGAATTACATTAATACAAATTTGTACATATTTTTAGCATATACAAATCAATTTCACATATGAAAGGGAAGTATTATCCTTTGGAAACCTCTTTTAAGTTATAAGTTAAAGACTATGCAGCTTAAAACATCATAACATAACTAGAAAACTGAGTTTGTTGTTTAAACCCTCTGAGCAAGTTTTTTTTATCAATGTTCCCATCTCATTTGAATATAGGACAGTACACCTCTGCACATCATCCAGGAATTACCTGATTGGATCACCTGGACAATGTGTTACACTTGCATATTTTGACCACAGACATAACCATTCTATATGAAAGTCTCCAAGGAGCAGCCAGAAAATATTCATTTTAACTAAGTCTCTATGTAATTATTACACACAGCAAAGCATGAGAACCACTTACCTTAGCTGTGCTGATGGATGAATCTTAGCTACCGAGATGAACTTTCATGTGTGAAACTAATAGTGAGGCTGAAAGAAATGGGAGATAAATAATAGAAAATGGAAAAGTGGTAAATTGTCTTTTATTGCACTGTATTTTTTATTAATAAAAATTATTGAAAGTTCACTACATGTCAGGCATTGTACCTAGCACTTTACATATGGTATTTAAATCTCCTATGAAAGAGAAACTTTGAATCCCCAATTTACATATAAAGAAACCAAGCCTGGATTAATGTATTGACCTAACTAAGATTACACAGTCATCAGAGGAGAGATTCAGAACCAGGTCAGTCTCATTTAAATTCTCAACTGCTATGCTACCCTAAGACAATACTGTTGATTATAGTGGTTAGAGAAAGTCTCACTGGGAAAGGCCACTCATTTGGGGCTTTGATATACAGAGAAGTGTATACCAAGACTATGTCACAATAGTCACTGAAGAATGACTGGAGTTTAAATAAGTATAATAAAGCATTCCAGCTTTGACCAACAATGTAAGTAAATCTTAAAGTTGGACATAACTGAGATTTATGTGACACCAAATACTGAATGTAGAGCAGCAGGTAGAACATCCTTCCTGGAAGACTGAATGTTTCTTTGGTAATCCAGAGGTGAAAATTCTTACTTCCATCAATGTGAGAAAAGGAACATTTATTTAGATGACAGTGTTTGAGTAGAATCTTTCTTCTGCACATATTTATTGTTTTCTCTGAAACATTTAAAGCAATTGACCAGTCTCTTCTTGAAACTCTCTTCACTCTGGGATTCACAGATCTTGTTTTATGTGATTTCCTTTCATCACTCTACTTTTTACCAACCCTCTCGTCTCATTTTTCCTTCTGTGCTTTATCCCTTAAATGTGGGTCGTGTTCTGCCTGCTGTCCAAATAAAGGACTCTAGTGGTTTTAACTGCAGTTTCAGGTGAGGATTTCTTAAATTAGTATCCAAAATATTTAGTCATAATATGGCTTAACAACTGTTGGGTGTCAGTTCAATCTTGCTTTCAGCTGGCCGCATCTCACTTTTGTTTAAATTTTAGCACAGTCCTATATGGATCATCCTAACTCCTTAATGCAAAGTTAATTTCTCTTCTAATACACTGATTTAAAAATGGAGATATTAATTAATCCTAGCAATTAAATACGAGATGAAGGAGGAGAAAGAGGGTGATTCCAGAAAAGATTTTTTTCCCCTGGTAAAAGAGACACACATAGAAAAATCATCATTGTTCTTTAGCTGGACATTTTCGTCTCTGGATACTATTCTGGGAACTGATGCATCCATTGTGTGTCCATGAAGAGGACTAGTCCAAGTGTAAACTGACATGCTAAGGATGGCAGAGAAGAAAGACGAAAAGTGTTAATATCCATAGTGATGTTTTGAGTAACTACATTACCAACCTTGGAAGTTAATGTTAAGTATGATAATGAATTTTTTATTATTTAAATTATTTAAATTCGGCCTTTTCTCTTATTTGCAACCAAAGGAATCCTCACTGATTCTAATGGGAAAAGAGACTGATGCAACCTTGAAATTGTGAAATTTTGTAAATGTTCCTGGGAATAAGTTTGTAGTTTTCATGAAATATTTAAAATATATATATGAGTAATAAATTCTTAAAATGTACAGATGGACATATTGATGACTTGTAAATAAGCATCTTATATATTATTTTCATAAACTTTACTCTTATACTTCAGTAATACAATTATTTCTGTTACCAAAGTTCTATTTCCTAAATGAAATTCGATCATGTTATTCCACGGCTTAAACATCTATTCCAATCTCTTCAGATATTTGACTTTAGGAGAGTAAAAGAAGTCACATTGCCTACAATTTTAATGTTTCTATTTCTTCATAACTAACATGAAATTAAACATTCAAAAAATCAAAGGGAAATGCACACAAAGCTTCTTGAATGATGAACTTGTTGTGGATAAAGAAATAAGAAATAAGAGTGACCTGTCTGTATCATATCAGCTTTTCATCTGCAGATGGAGCAGTATTTCATTTACTCCACTAAGAGAGTATGTCTAGGAATACGAGGTGATGGCCACAGCAGGAGCCACTGGCAAAACTAGGAGAGTCAAGGAGAAGCAGAAGATACTGAACGGTAACTGAAAAAAGGAAAAATCAAGAAATAGTATCTTTCAATTATGGAATATAGAAAGCTGACATTGGAACGGGAACAAAAAGCTAGCATGTTATCTTTTGAAACTCAGATGATGAATTGATTTAAATCTCATTTTCTCACAAAAATCCTTCAGTGCAGGGGCTGATTAAATGGAGGGGAAAAGGGAAAGAACTCTATCTTTGATCGGCCTAAGAGACCACCTGTCTCCTCTTTCTTCGTTGCAGTAGAAAGGAGAAGATCCTTTTCAAGATTCAGCATCTTCAGTGTATTTCTGTGGGGAGGAAAGAAAAGGGACAAGTGTGTTGCCACTTTACAGGCAAGGCTTATGGTTCTCCTTTTGCTGGCTGACACTGCTTCTCTGGATGAGGCTATTCAGATACCAATGCTCTGTGTGTGGAAGGTGATGAAGCACTCGGTACCTTTTAAGATGCTTGTTTTCTCTCCGCGTCTCCACCGAAGGTTGTATAGATTCTCCTTGTCCAACATCCATGGTCCCATTACCACTCTTAGAGCCCAAATTCCTTACAACTGGAGCCCTTAGCGCTAGTTGATAGCGCTAAGTGATAGGCAGGTGCCCTGAGAGCAACCATAATCCATGCAGAAGTCCCACTTCTCTGTTTTCTGGTCTCCACTGTGTTGAAAATGTGTGACACTGGGCACCTTTTTTAGTCTTAAGTCCATGGTATAGCTCTTTATTCTGAAAAACAGAAAAACAATCCCCAGAAATTTTTAAAAACTGTTGAGCAAAAATGATACAAAACAAATAATAACTTTTCCAAGTTGTGGTTCATGCACTGTCTTCTGAAAACTAACTTTTGTGGTTTTTTCTTTTTTATTCTTTCATTGTTTTTATTGTTGCTTATCATAGAAAACTATAATATAATGAGAGGTAAAGCATAAAAACATAGCTATATATTTTAAAGTGTATTCTATGAGAGAAATACCTGAGACTGGCTATAAGCCAAACTATTCTACTATAAACTCTCAGTAAATAAATAAAGAATTTACCCAGTTTCATTTTCCACAGTCACACATTCCTTGATTCCTCTTGCCTCTTCTTTCTCTCCTTTAATTTTCATCCAGGATTTTTCCTGAGTACTTCACATTTTAAAATTATTTATATATTTTATTTTTTTTTACCCAGAGAAATTCAGCTTCCTTCTGGCTCTTGTGTACAGAAAAATTAACAAAAGAATCTTTTCAGTCAGTGGCGACCCTACATTGGAAGGCCATCTATGTGTTTGTACAAGAAGTGTTATATGAATTCTTCATCCCCAGTCCTGTCTTTGTATTTGAATCATGAGAAGTGAAGAGATAAAAGTTTGTTGGGGGAGGTACAAAACTGGCTGAAAGCTAAATGACAATTTGAATAATAAGCTATGTGATGTCAGTGGTGTACGTAGCATGGTTCCCACATGATAAAGCATAGCACAAAACATCGATAGAAACTTTTTCCCACAGCCCGTCTTCGGAAGATGCCACAGAGGCCACTCATGGGCCACACTGGTGGGTTACACAAGAAGTTAAATTTTAGCATCACATCTCTTTACAGGGAGCCCGAGAAGGAGAAGGAGAAACTAACACTTTCTAGTTGTGGCAAAGGACTTGTCTTTGAACACAGGGGAGAGAAACCCAGCGAACCCGCAGAGAATTGAGGAGCATATTGGAGGGGCAGCATTGCAAGCGGATCCTGCGGAATGTGGGTTTATCTGTTATGAATACTATCCTGGTGGAACCCCTGGGAAAGAAGATTTGAAAAAACACAAGCTACTCGATTATATACATAGCATTTGAGATTTGGGGAGCTGGGAAAAACTTCCAAGATCTGTCTCTCCTGATGTCTTATCTGCCGCTTCTGCCACTCTGTTCCACAAGCTTCCAAACTCTGCATACAACTCAGTTTTATCACTAAAATATTTCCCATTCTTTCTAAATAATCTTGTTAGTTATGATACACATGCTACACAAATTATCTAGTTAGTGGCATATTGATCTATTCTCTGTAAGATAAAGTGGTGTATTTTTTTTTAAGAAAATTACTTTTCGCAATGTATAAAGATTTTGTTGTCCTTTAATCTAAACATCGTTATGCTTTCTGCTATGTTTTCTTTACTTTGTATAGATATAATATAATTAGATTTTGAAAAGGGAAAGAATTTAGTAAATGACAAGAATGCAAGCCCTACAAGCTATTCTGTAATACAAAACACAGAACTATGAAAATGATTAAAAATATTAAGAATTTCTGAAACAAATTTATGGAGCTGAGAGTTGATTTCATCAGATAGGAATCTAGTTTAATAAAAAAAAATTTGACTCTTTATCTTTGGGCTATATTAACAGTTATGAATTTAAAAAAAGGCTTTTATTAAAAAGATATTCTATATGCCAGTCATGGTTCTATCTGTTCTTAGTTTTCATTGAACCTAATTACCTTGAACCCATAAATAATGAAAATTGCCAGTGAAAGAAACTTGCTGTAGTATACATGGATTTTGGAGTTAAGCAGGTCAAATTAAACATCCAGTTCTTTTCCCTGATGCTATTCTAAACTTTTTCTAAATTTATTCTAAATTTGCATAAGTTACTTATACTCCTTAAGCCACCGTTTCCTCATGCGTATAATGGGGGTATACCAATTTATAAGTTTGTGAAAAGGATTAAGTGGAAATTTATTTAGCATAACATTTGGCACTTAGTAGTTGCTCAATACCTATTAATTCCCACTCTTTCTCTAAGAGAAAATGGAAAATTACATGTTTATGGTAGACCCATATTAGATGCCAAATAATTATATTAGTAGCTAACCATTGAACAACTGCTTTCCATGTGCCAGTACTAAGCATTTTGTATGCATTATTCCATTTATATCTCAGAATAATATAGTGATGTAAGAAATAACAGGTAATGAGCCCAGGGCTTAGAGGAGTGCCTTGCTAATGAGCACACTGATGCTGTGAGAAATTGAGATCCTAGTCTGCTGAGTCGGATGTCAGAGCTTCTGCTCTTTACTCTAATGTACATTGATGAACTCTATGGATATGTATATGTATGTACATGTGTGTTCATTTCCTTTTATTGATGGGATATTTTGAGTAAGTCTTCTTTAACAAAAGCTATAAACTATATGACTATCAGTAAGCACTTATGGAGTGTCTGCTTCCATTAGTTTTCAAAGTCACACTTATCTACCACCTAAGAAGGTTACTTTTCAGAATTAATAATGTTAACTAAAGACCTTTATAGTTACTGTTTTGGTTGGAAATTTCCTGACTTAGATGAAAAATTTATTTTTACTTATGTATATAGATATATTTAGATATAGATATGTAATTTTACTACATACTTAAACTTTTTATTTTGGAATAATTTTAGATATGCAGAAAAATTGCACATAGAGTTCTGTGTACCCTCCAACAATTTCCCTCTACATTAACATGTTACATAACCATTATACATTTTTTGAAACATTAGTTCATTAGCATTAACTAAACCATAGACTTAATTCAGATTTTACCAGTTTTCCCAATAATGCCCTTTTACTGTTCTAGGATCCAAATCAGAATACCACAATGAGTTTAATTTTTATGTCTCTTGTTCTCCTCTTATCTCTATAGTTCATCAATTTTCCCAGGTGTTTCATGACTTTGAGAATTTTGAAGAACACTGATAATGTGAAGAATGTCCTTTAGTTTTTCATAATTAGGTTGATATTATAGACTTGGAGGCAGAAAATCAGAGGTCTAGTGCCCTCTCACCACATTTTACCAGGGATATATGACATCAATATAACTTGATCTAGAAAGGATAACTTTGACTATTTGGTTCTAGTAGTGTCTTCTAGCTTTTCCACTATAAAGTTATTATGTTTTTCCTTTGTATAGTTTATTCTTTGAAAGCAAGTCTTTAAGTTCAGCTCATACTCAAGAAGGAGAAAATTTAATGCCACCTCCCAGGAGGGGAAAAATATCTGTGTATATTATTTTAAAATACTTTATAAAGAAGATTTATTCCCTCTCCCTGTTTATTTATTTATTCATTTGATTATTTATTTATACCAATATGAACTCATGTATATTTGTTTTATGCTTTGAATTAGAATTCAATGTTACATTATTTATTCATTCCTTAAATTTTTCCATATTCGGGCACCAAGAGCTTTTTCAAATGGATGACTTTTTTACAAATGTACTTCTCAAGTAGAAAATCACATGGTATCACTTATATGTAGGATATAAATCTAAAAGCAACAAATGAACAGAACAAATAGAGGCTCAGGGACATGGACAATGGACTAGTGGTTTCCAGAGGGTAGGGGGTGGGGAAAGAGGGAAGAGATAGACAGGGTAAAGGGGGTCAAATATACAGTAGCCGAAGGATACTGGACTTTGGGTGGTAATCGCACAATAGAATATATAGATGTCAAATTTTAATGTACACCTGAAAATTATATAATTGTGTTAACCAATGTTACCCCAATAAACTTAATTTAAAAAAATAAAAAATAAAAAACAGAAAACAAAACAAAAAAATAAATAAAAATGTACTTCTCTCTGGCATGTAGGTATCTGTACACCCCTACAAACTTTCTTTTTAAAACTTTAACCTGTACAGATTTTCTACCTTCTCTTATCAAATCTACATTTCATTCCATAATTAATAATTTATGTACTATTTTATTTACTAATTATTTTGATTAATGAAATTTGCTTTGTTAAATACCATCTTGTTCAGTGATACCCCCAAAAACAAATCTCTAAAGAATCCTTCCCATTCTTTAATGATAATGTTGGATTCTGTGGAAACTAGGGAGGAAACAAATAATAAATTACATTTGCCTTCAAAGAACGTATAATCAATTTGAGAGAGAAAAAACAGCACTCTTGAAGCAATTGCAGATAATGTGAGATCTTAATAATAGAAGAGTTAATACTGTAGAAGTTAGGAAAGAGGCAACAAGGCAAAGTTTTACAAAAATTAAAACACAATTTATCCAATAAATACAGTGTGCTAAGGTTTAAGAATAAAGTGATGAACAGATGATTAAGAAGTCATGTCAAACAAGCGTGAAGATTTAGCTATAAGAGTAGAAGCTCAAAACACTGTCTGAGGGTCTGAGTCTAATAAGTCTTCACAGGGTCTGAGTCTAATAAAAGATTTTAGAAAGACCTCTTGAAGTGACTTTTATATAAAACCTAATTTATTAATAGGAAAAAACACCTTGCCATTTGTATCCAGTTTTGGGAAGTACTTTCAGAGTAGGATATCAGAAAAAAGATATCCTACTCTGAATTATTTTGTTATGTCCTCAAATTAACTGTAAAATATCTGTAGGAGTTTTTATGCAATATTATTTAGCATAAGATGACCAGCAAAATAATAAACAAATGAACTAACTAAATATATAAATAAAATGTGAAGAGAAGATGATTTTTATGATAATATGCTGGTTTAAGAGATATAACGGCCAGATGATTCTAAAAATGGACTTCAACGCTCTGCTTTCGCTACTTAGCTTTCATGTTTTCAGAGATGACCTTAGACCACTTTAAGGAGCTATTTTTACCTGCACCTTCTGGATTTTTCTGCGACTGTCAACACCTTAAAAAAGTCAATAGATGTATCTAACAGTACAATATAAGACACTATAATTGTTAAAACTTTTGTTTCCCTTGGTATTGTTAGGCTGCTTATCAAAAAACAGATTCCTACTTATATGAATTACTGTGGTGCAGACACTTTGAATCAATTGTTTTAATACATTCTACATAGTTAAGTCTGACTCCTTAATTCGTTTTCATTTTATAAGTCCCCCAAAAATTATTCTTTATTTTTTCATTGTTTTATCACTTTCTAAGTCAAAGGAAATATCATTTTATGTCATAATAAAATGCAAAATTAATTATACTGCATTAACAAGATAGTTGTTGACACTTTATCTTAAATAAAGATCTGAAGTTGAGATGCTTTTATTTGTGATTAATTATATTTTATATATAAATTTCATTATATCTCCTTACTGAAACTTACATAAAATATTTAGGCAGTAAATTATTTGAAAAAACTTCTTTGCATTAAGTTTTTACAAATTTGTATTATGAAACTACAACCAGTTATTACACCTCATTCCATGAGGAAATGTACATAAAATTTAGTATCTTTGAAGAAGCTGGAATAAAGAAAGACGAAACAAGTAAAAAATAATAATAATGCAGATCAAGATAAACTAATTGATAAGTGATATGTGAAAAGAACATATGATGTGCTAACAGAAAATAATTCATTTCTTCAAGTGTTCATTGCTGTTTATTACATGCCAGACTCATGTTGTTTATTACATGATAGGGTCTAGGTGTGCAATAATAAATGCAGGTGTAAGTCTGACTTAATAAAGTTTATAGCTTCCTGGATGTTGCATACATTCATTCAATAGTCATGAAAACTGGTGTAAAGTGGCCACTTGGTTAAGTTGTGTAAAGGAGGTCATGGCCTAATTAGGTAAGGCATAGAAGATTCCTTCAGAAAGTAATGCTTGGATCAAGACAAATCAGAACGGGAAATGGAAATTAAATAGTCAATGAAGGAAGTAAAGAACATTTCAGTAAGAGGGACTATCAAGTTCATAAGTTCTTTACTAAGAGGAGTCTAGTAGTTTTAAGAAATAAAAGAAGGCCTTTGTTACTGAATACAATAAAGAGAGTAAGAGAATATTTAAAAATGAGTTGGTATCTGTGGAAACTCATATGATACTATCAAAAGCAACTCTTTCATCCAAAGTCAAGTGTCCATTAGGAATGAAAGATTAGGGTATTATGTATGTAGATATTGAGTATTTACTTCCTATAATTTTGTAGGATTAGAGAAAGCCCAAATGCACCTTGTTGCACACCTAAAACTAATATAATATTGTATGTCAACTGTAATTGAAAAATAAAATTTTTAAAATGTCAATTATACAAGATATAATACAAAATAATAGATAAAACATGGATGACCTATATTAAAGATCATATTAAATTATTCTTTTTCGCCCATGACTTTCCCATGTCTCTTCTACCCAGTCAGCAAAGAGCAAACATAAGCTTTCTTGCGCTGGGGACAATTTAGTTTCAGAAATCTGAATTCATGTTCGATATCATGCTAGATATTTTTAGGGCAATTTATGGAATATACCAGAGAATTTTTTTAAAAAGGAGGATACGAACTTTTTTTGCAGGCTTAAAGATTCTGCTCGATGAGGGAGAAGAACATATAAAAGTTTCGTGTGGTACTATGAATACCAGGGACATGTGACTTATTTCCTAGATCTCAGGTATTCTGTAAGGTATGAGAAAGTAAACAACTGTGGCATGAAGCTTTGTGACCAAGGTAGCTTGACAAAAGAGAGATATGCAAATATCAAAGTTCCCAGAAATAAAGTATTGCACAACTAAGGATTATGGATGTAGACAGACACCCTACAGAGAAGCCAGTGCTCTCATCGCCTCTACCTACCTAGGATTTGGCACTAAGATTTCATAACCGTGGCATAACCCTAGCCTTAAAGGATAATAGGATAGGCTGAGATCAAGCATTCTTCCAGAAAAACAAGAAGAAAGCATGGAATGAGAAGTTAACCTACATACTTGAGATTGAGTATCATGATTCATCCCTACTATTACACATAAAAATATCATTTGAAAAGCTAAAATTGAGTATGGACCGAGGACTGTGAATTTGCTGAAATAAAAAAAAAAAAAAAAACAAAAAAAACAACAATCACTTTTACTTGTGTGCAAAGCCTGAAGGATAAAACAAAAGGGATGTTGACTCCATAGTGGAAAGAATACAGTATATTCATTGCCATGTAGCTGTGGACTATGTAATCTTGAGCATCTACAGGCAGGTAGGAATACAAAAGTGTGAAGAAAGGGAACTATTCTCTTCCCTCCAGAAGTATTCTGTTTTAAACAGAAATAAGAGGAAGTAGACAGGTATAGATTGTATTCTGTTTTAAACAGAAATAAGAGGAAGTAGACAGGTATAGGGGACGTAGCATAGAAAGACATCTGTTTGCCCTAAGGAATCTCAGAAAATAAATGCTCCCCACCCCCTTATTTTACACAAGGTTGCATTTCTTATGAAAATAAATTAGGCAATTTAATATTTTCTGGTTTTGTGATGTTGTGCCAGGAACATATATGCCTTCTTATTTCTACTTCTACATTATCTCATAGCTATAGTATAATTTCCAAGTTCCTTTAGCTATATTATTCCACCGGAAGCTCAGGCAAACTAACCTTTAGCATTGTTTAAGTGTCACTATTTTCTCAGCCTCGTTGAATTCAAAACCTCATACGTGAAATACCTGAAGATATGCAGATGTAGATAAAGGATTTGCTCTTTAAAGGTTAGCTATGGACCTCTTTTCTTGACTTACAATAGCTCAAAAAAGACTAGTAGTTATTAGGTAAACACATCAATATTTAAGAAAATCAATATTAAAGAAAAAATCAGATTTATTATTGGATTTTTCATCTACCTTAAAAATCAATTGTTGCTCAAAGGCCCATTACCCACATTTTTTAGTCACAAGATGTCAAAAATGTGAAAAGTAGTCATACTCTCTTCTTCTAAATAATTCAACGCATTAAGGTTTTAAATTTATGCATATAAATATCCTTTTTGATTAAATATAAGTTTAAAATACTAATAATTTGAAATTTGTCACAGAGTCCCTTAACATTTATACTTACAGCTTATTGTCAGTCACTTTTGAACTAAAGTTTCATAATCGCCAACAAAACATTTCTATTTTTTTCTGAACTGAATCACAGACATAATAGCAAAATACTCTGAAATTTAATTCTACTTCTTCTTTTTTTTTTTTGCTTTTGAATTTAGAAGCCCGAGAATATCCTCTGTTCTTTCTCTCATTTGCTGAGCTTTCCAGTCTTTAAGAAAGTTCTGTGTATAAGGGGACTGATCACGATGCCCACAGGGAGAGGGAACTATGGCTAGTGGGAATCGGCTGCCATGTTTGTCTGCCATAACTTAATTGATAGGAAGCTGAATGTCACATATAGAACCCCAACATTTGAAGACTTATCTGAGCAACAACTAGCAGCATCCTTCTCCCCATCATTTATTACCTTAATGTCTGGAAATTTTCAATAAGTAACAGGGCATTTATTCATGCAAAATCCAAATTATAATTCTAAAAGCAACACAGGTTTTTGAAAGATAGCAAAGCAGTCTTTAATTGATTTGAATATTCTTACATAATTCTCTTTATTGTTTTTTGTGACTTTGATAAATCTGCAATAGTTTTAAAGCATGCTGCTCAGTATGAGATCTGAAGACCAACACCGGCATCAACTGGATTTGATAGTGGTGCAGACTCTCAAGTGTCACCCATGACCTGTTGAATAAGAATATTCATTTTTAAGAAGATATCTAGATGAGTTGTGAGCACATGAAAATTGCAGAACACTTGTTTATAACATATTCTTGGTATAATGTAAACCATGGCTTCCGGGACCTCAAGCCAGCCTTCAATTTATGAAATGCTGTGGTTCTTGGTTGTCAATTTTTATTCCTTAGATAAATATAATTGAGTAATTGTCATATGCAAGCATCCTTCTAGGTCCTGCAAATACAGCAGTGTTAGATATAAGCAAAATCATCAACTCTTATAAACTTACATTCTAAGCAGAAAAGAATTACTAAATACACAACAAAGTAACATATTTAGAATATTAGGTAGTGACAAAAATATGAATAAAATAACATAAAAAAGAGAGAAGGAGGTGGTGAGTGCAGATTTAGGATGGCTAAGGAAGTTAATACTTAAAGGCTAACATTTTAATAAATTCCTATAGAAAGTGAGAGAGCAAGCTAAATGGATATTTGGTAAGGAAAAAGTAAACAATTTAATTTTGTGATGAGATCATTTTTATATAAAGCCTGGAATGCATGATTAGGTCTACTTCCAAGGGTAGAAAAAATCATAAAGTATAAGGGGAAATTATTGTTTGTTGAATGACTATTGCAGTTATTATATTAACTAGTATGTGTGTGTGTATATATATAATATACATATATATATAATCACCATATTATATATATGTATAATCTACTTTAGTTATCATGACTACTATACCCAATAATCATTATTATTATCTTGAAGAAAATGAATCTCAGAAAAGTTGAATAATTTGCCAAGGTTTACACAGCTCGAAATAGATGAATAAAGATTTAAATGCCAAGTTCATCTGTCTCAAAAGCCTGTGTTATTTCCTCTACTTCTCTCTCTGTGGCCTCCTCATAACCAGGATCAGACTGAACTTTGGGGCAAACAGAAAGCCAGTTTATAATAAATCGAAAAGTCTGATTATAAAACTGAGTCAAAAAAAAAATTCTTACTGGCTTCAATTTTTTTCAGAGCATATGAAGGAAGATGAATGAATGTCCTAAACATAATACTGTTTATATTATTTTTAATGAACAAATGTTAGCATTTTGGTGAAAGAAGAATCAACAGTGGGATAATTTTTTTTAATACCTTATGTTGCTCCTCCAGCCCTAGTTGTTTTAGAGTCATTAATTTAGTTTTGAGGCTCAGATATCCATTTTAAAACCAAAAGTTCCATAAGCAATTCTGATGCATGATAATATCTAACAATCACTGGGGTAAACTTTTAAAGTACCTGATCAAAATCACCCAAAAGCAATTTCACCTTAGGGGAAATTAACTTACTGAAGATTAGTTGGGATTCTAGCTCACAATCTTTTCTTTTAAGGACAATACATCTACCAATAAATAAGCTAAATTACCTTTGTAAACTCTTTATCAGCTCTGACCTAGGTAGTGTGCAATTTCCTTTGCAGCGTGTTTTCAGATAGTCGGTGCTGATTTGATAGTATCAATCTTACAAATTGCATTCACCACATGTTATTTATAAGGATATGTGATGTGACCAAGGAAAAAGAAGAATGAGTCTGCCCATTGGAAACAGAATATTACAAATTCCATTTGGTAAAGTTTAAATGTATCAGGTATATATTTGTTCTGTTCAATTTCCTGAAGTGTTTACCCATCTTAATTTTAAAAAATCTGCATGACACGATTTAGATTTTATAGATACCTCTATCATTTTAGATTGTTTTTGAACTTTTAACTCTAAGTTCTCAGAGAAAAATCTACTTTAATGTAAATTCTCTTTGTGACTGACAACTTGACAAGAAATATCAGAATTGTGAAAATTTGAGGATATTGTCACAAGACTATCTTTGAAACTAGACAAACAATTGTGATATTATAAAGAAGGTCACTTACTGTGATTTTAGGAATTAAAACTTATCCAAGAGTATACAGTCCCACCATGTATAGTGAAAGCAATTTATTGCTGCTTTTCAGTATTGGAAAAGAAAAAGTTCATGCTGTCATTGATTGACCTTTAAAAAGAAAAATGTAGCTGGCTTATGGGTAATAAGAAAGCAATATTTTTTTTTTTTTTTGTTACCTTTACAAGTAGACTTTCTGCATTTGGGCCATTGTATGGTTTCTCCACACTTTTATTATAATGTGATTGGATAAACTAATCATTGTCAAGTCATATTACCATAATGAATATGCAGCTATTCTGTTGCAATATTTTTACACTGAAAATCTTGCAAATACAAAATTAAAAAGTAGTAAGCATTTTTAAAAATTTTTGTCTTTATAATTTCCTCATTTGATAACTATGGCATAGAAAAGATATAATAATTTTTATTTGTTCTTGTAAAAAACTAAAACCTCATTTTAAAAGAGTAGTACTGTTGAATATTTTTGTAGCTTTTAGTCAATCTCTCTACTTCAGTATAAAATATGATTATGTAGCATGAAGGCAGTGATTAATACAAAAGTTTACATGATAAATGATCACAGTCATGGTCAGTTTTTGCAATTGAATAAGGAATGATTGTCTTGGAACTATGACATTCTTTCTATTCAAAATTATCATATATCTTTCCTCTTTTATCTTCATTTTCGGGTTCACATCTTTTTGTCATATCATATATTTTATGTAATACTAAATAATAAAAAATAGTTCGTTGGGCCATGTTACCTTACATTATCTTTTTTAAATCAAATTTAACTTTAGTTTTACCTGGTTAGATGAAATTAACATATTTTTATATCCATATATTCCATAAATTACCTGTTTTCACCAACAGAATTTATTTATTGAACATCAATTTTACTCATAAAATTAGTTTTCTGTCCTTTGGCTCTGTTAGTTCAATTTGATTTTCTAAATTTAGGGTACTTGGGTTTTACTGAGCTCTTAACATAAAGAAGATGACATTTAAAAATATATACCTAGTAAAAATAAAAACCTGGTTTCTAACACATTTGCATGAAACAATAAAATAAATGTTTCAATTTGTTAAAATACATTGTACTTTGTTTCATTTTTTAAATTAAGATTTAGTAATGATACTTTTTAATTTAATTTATGTCAGTCATTACAGAATATAATGCTAGACACTTTCTCAAAGTCTCTTAGCTTTAAGTTTGAGCTAATCTAAATGAATTGAAGAAAGCTTGAGTTAATTCTCCTGAAATCAATGCTGTTTCTTTGAAAACTGAAGGTAGCTTCTTCCTCTAAAGCCTCAAGGATTTTACATTCTGTAGTATGATGTGATTTTAGTTTTCATTTATCTTTTTAAGTTGTGCAAATCTATGTTATTGCCAGCTATAGAGCCAGCTTCTATTATTAACCAACATTCAATGGCCTGAACCTCCTAAAAACAGAGGCCCCAAAATATTATCTCAGCCAAAATAGTCTTCTATAACAGAGAACTGTTATAGAAGAACATCCTTATAGAGACCAAGTGCAACCTCTTAGCGTCCAAGAGGCCAAGGCCTAATCATAGATAGCATCTGTGTTGTGCAAATCTAAGTTTAAAAAGCCGCATAAAAGAACATCTTTTGTCTTGCCTAAGTGATAATGTACGGCATTCTGCCCTTAGCATCTCCAGGCAAGGAATCACTTGAGCATGCTTTTTTTTTTTTTTTTTTTTCGTATTTGCCTTTGGTTTACCTTCCATCTTATTAAAAGAGAGCTGGTAGAAATGAATTTTGTATGGGCAAGATTGTCCTGATATCCACCTTGTTTTCCAATCTTTCTACAAGTTATCTTTGGGAGATGGATGAAAAGAGCCTATTTGAGGCCAGAGGAATTTGTAATTTGAGACTTTAGGAAAATTTTCAAAGATAAATGAAAATTTATCTCTCCACACACGAATTTCAAAAGACTGAAATCTAAGCACATCTTTATCAGAGAAGTCCAAATTATACTATTTGCAGTAACAAATATATTCTCATATTTCACTGTCTTATCATAATAAAAATGCATCTCTTCTTTAATACACCATAACACAGGAGGAAGGGGTACCAAGGGGGCCAGGGCTCTGTCCTACGCAGGACTAAGTTTTTTTCTATCTTGTGCTCTCCCCCTCTAAAATGTCTTTAGTGTCTTCCCCATTCAGTTAACAGATGGAAAAAGAAAATCAGAATTCTGGAAGGAAAGTTTTTATGGGACAGTCCTGGAAAGACGCCCATCAGGTTCACTTATACATTGTATTGCCCACTGTCAAAAACTTAGTCACATGATCATTCCTAGAAAGTGCTAGAGACAATGCATTTCTGTCCAGCAGCCAGATTGGTTGTAAGGACTGTTACTGATGGCCACCGGCAACCTCTACTGTGGGGTTTATAGGTGAGTTTTCTCCTTGTCATATACACTTATATAGTAGTGTCTATCTTTCCTCTCTGACTCTCTTCAGTTTTAATAGGGCTCTTGTGCACTACCAAAAACAAGTTTAAGGACTTTAATCTTTTTCGGTTTTTTACTAAACCATCACTATTATTTGGAAAGATGTAGGCTAGTTTCTTAATTTTAACCTAAAATTCAACTCTTTAAGGTAGAAAATTCTTTAGAATATGATGTTTTCAAGTTCCATTCCCTCTCTCCCCATATTTTTCTATGAGACAAATTATAAGAGAAAAGGAAGAAGCAGAATAGGGGTTTCTACTTAAAATGTTTCTTTTTAAAAAAATTTTATTATTATTATTATTTTTTTAGGCTAGGCAACTCTTGGTTGACCTCACAGATTGCAAGGACGTTGTCAGCTTACAATCTTTTATTTTTTTTTACTTTTTACTCCTACATCACCTGGTCTTCCTAAGAAAAACATTTCTTAATGAAGATTGCCATAAATGGGGTACAGTCTCCTATATGGAACTTAGAGATTTCTTAGGAAGACATGAAGAGGAATTATTTTTTTCTTATTGTTCTGTACTAATTTCAGTTAATAATCATACTTAGCCATATTTAGAAACAAATTCTAGTCTTTAGTGAGGGGACGACATCAGTTATAAAAATAAAGTACAAACGAAAGTTAATTACTATGCAATAATTCAATAACCACAATAACCAAGATGTTTTAAAGGTTCCCTGTGTTGTTAAATGTTTAATATTAGTGTTTATATCTTTATGAAATTATTGGTTTAACAGGGCAGAGAAATTTGAAAAAAAATAATAACCTGATTACTTGTATCAACATACCGAGTACAGTTTACTAGATGAGATATGTTGCCTAGCGGCTATATCAATTAACTCAATGTTTGAGTGGCAGTAGATACTCAACGATACTTATTAAACTAAATTGAGCTTCACATCTTACTTTGGTAATGTCAAGCATTCTTGGAATATTCAAAGGCACTTAATTTATCAAGAAAATCTCTTTTTGAAGGAGGATTATAGCAGTTTAAACTGCTATAAGTACCATTTTTATTAAATCTGCACAATTATTAATAGTAAAATTTCATAAAGACTTATTTGAGGCTAGGGATAATGCAGAAGGCAATAAAAATAAATGAAGCCAACAGGCTGCACAGCATTAAAATGAAGACAATTAGATTAGCTTTAATAGTTACCTAGATAAATGGTTCATTATTGAGGGAAAAAAATTTTGGACCAAATTACTTAAAGTTCGTTTCTTTTAAATAAAAATAAAAATGATTTAACTTTATACAACTATGTCTTTTTCAGCAGTGTTTCTAGAAAGCTACTCAAGTTCATCAGGTTGGTCACGGTGGTTATTTGAGAATTTTAAAGGTCTCTTAGTCTCTTAAGTACAAGAAATGCAAAGAAAAATAAGATGATTGTTACAATGTTTATAAGTAGGGCATTCTCAGGCTCTTTACAAATATCTTCATTCACTTTTCAGGTAAAAATATGAAATTTAAATCATGCGTTGCTTTTTAAAAAATTAATCAGATGCGAAACTATATCAAGTGCATGCAATTTACCTAATAAAGATCCAGTGGAGAACAACACAGCATTTGATCTTGTATACATGGGGTTTACAATCCAATGTTTACACAAAAAGAAACTGATTTCAAGATGTCACGGAGAAAAAAATATACCTGAAATATGTTCAAAATATCCAAATATAAAACTCAAGCAACATGAAGAGGAAACTTACAGATGTAAGGAGTGTATCTCAATTATTGCTTATGTAGTACACTGAATACTCACAGCCTTACCCTGTATTTCAGTCGTTGGTACTATAACAGAATTCATCTAGGTACATCTTGAAAAATCTCACCTCAGTCTAAAACACAGCTTACTTCCTTCAGTCTTAGGACTTTCCATGTGCTACAGGTGTGGTCCCCAGTGGAAAATGACTTAGGTGTCAGCATAGGTAACTTGAAAGTGTAGCTCCCTGGGGGATAACTATGATTAAGGAGACATGAGGAACAAAGGATCAATGTTTCCTTCTTTCTCTCCCTAGATGGTTTGTCCTAAAACACATCTCTTAGGCTTCTCAGAGCTTCCCAAGGGATTATATACCCAGAGGCAAAAGCAATTGACCAACCAGGTAGGTGTTATCTATACATCTCAGTTCCTGAAAAAGGGCGAGTTCAATTAATATTTGCTTTAATTAATGGGAAAAATTAGCACATTTATGAAAATGTGAAATTAGAGGTAGCAATTATACTTTCATTTATCTAATAGACATCAAATCATTAATTTACATTCAAAGGCTAGATAGTTGACCTGTATAATGTGATTTGCCAAATACCTGGTGAAGAAAAAACTGCCAATTTCCTAAACCATTCGTCTTTCTAACATCTTTCTTTACTAAAAGGGCAAAGAGAAGTGTTTATCTCAAACTGTTTTACTGCAATTATTAGAGTATGCATTTTATGCAACTTGTTTTTTATGTGAATTTGAAGGTCCCAACTTTGACTAGAGCTGTACATTCCAAAAACGAAGGGTGTCATATGTAATTGAAATAACTGACTTACCAGACTTTTTTTTAAAAACAAAGCCTTTACTAAATATATGTAGCTGTATAGTTTTAGTTCAGCCCCTCCCCCAAGAACTTGAGTGAAGTCTTTTATTTGGAAGGCTATTCCATGTGCTTTGCTGATAGAGTGTTTCATTCAGAAATATACTGAGTATCTTCCAGAAGCATCCAATTGAAAGATGAAAGTCTGGAGCATTATCCAACAGTTTCCATCCATTAACATTGGAGAGTTGTCCCCACATTTCTGGGCTAAAATTTCACCAGGGTCCCAAGCTTCCGGAGCCTTGGGGAAGGTCCTGGGGCTTATGTGAAAAAACTCACAGTATACTTCAGTTTGATACTGATAGCCAAAGTAAATCAGTACATTTTGGTACAGCTAAGCTAAAATTAGAGATTGGCCAAAGGGATGTGACATTGGTACCTGAAACACCTGTGACAATAGTTTTCTGTAGAACAGACATAACTCCAGGTGCTTGGGATGCTTCAGTGACTAATGCAAACAAAAATCATGGCCCCCATCGAACTTTTAGTCTGGTAATACTAAAATGTTCAAGTTGAGTTAGGTGAAGACCTGGTTAAATACAGCCTTTTATTATTTGATTGAGATTTCAAATTGTGAATAATTTGCAACATTTTACAATAAACCTTTCACTGAAAAGCATTTACCTCTGTTATGACAGTGTTTTTCTTCTGGGAAACACAGGAAATTACGCTTATATTCAGTGATAAGAAATAACAGTGCTAAGATATTACTGTTAAATTATTTTAAAATATCTTCATAATCAGGACACATGTTTATGCTGATATGTGTATTTATTGAAAACAGTCAAAATTTTTCCATATATAATATTAATAGTACCTTTCCTGAACTAAAAATTAGAATAGTACATTTAAAATTATTTCCTTTGAAGGCACTTTTATTTATTGCTTCATGAGAAATGCTATAACTGGCAGCACTTATGATTTGCCAAATAACTGGAAAAGAGAAAACTGTAAAATAATGCTACGTTTATCATCTTAATTTGTCCCCATTTTTTACATATTTTAAACTTCATAAAATGATTATCATGTTGAAATATTTTTCATGTTTGAAAAATAACAGTGCTGTTTCAGATACTCAAGGCAGTTATAAGATCCATCATGAAAGTAGAATGTTTTTAAAATTAATTGAAATGTGTACTTTAAAAAAAAAATTTTTGATGAAGTTGTTTCAATAAGCAATCTATAATTTACCTTGTATCTAGTTTTCTCGTTCCAATATGTTTAAAGGCATTTTCGACCAGGTTGGTAATTTGCTAGTGCAAGTATCTAGAAAGTATTATAATACTGAAATAAGATTTAGGTTAGTTACTGTCCACCTGGAGCCTCTCAAAGTAGCCATAAAATTAAAATTAAAAAAATACATATTTATTTGAAAAGAGTGTATGAGATCTTGAAGTAGTGATAATATTCAATCCACTCTTGAGAGAAGCATTTCCTACTTCAGTTGCATAGAAAGAAGAGATCTCTACTTATAATATTAGGACTAATTTCACTGTTTACTGTGGCAGGCAATATTTTACAGGAAAG
>NW_011888786.1:11226913-11233415 GCF_000151845.1 Pteropus vampyrus
GGTTTTAGACACGTGAAGATAGAGAAAAGAGAGAGGAAGGGTTGTCTGTTGAGTTTACAGATGCTCCAGTCTCCTGCTATTTCAGCTCTGGCCAGAGTCTGAATGCATGAGAGACAGCCAGGACCACCCACCTGAGCCCTTTCTGACCCACAGCAACTGAGAGACAATAAAATTATTGTTTTAGGGAGATAACCAAAACATTTCTTAAGGAGAATACTCATAACTTTTGCATTTTTAAAATTATTTCCACCAAATCTTTGCCAACAAAATAGTCTTGAATATAAGTGCTTAATATATATTTATTGATAATTTAATTTTTCTTTTGAAAAGGAGAACTATATATATTTATACCTAAAATCCCTCCAAATACTTTAATCCAGAAAAGCATAGTTTCTCTCCATACAAAACTAAGGAAAAAAATAAATATTTACATATATATGTAAAATAGATATTTAAAGGATAGTATAAGCTACAGATGGATAATGTATTTTTCTTCCTCATTAGCCAAAAAGATGTACAAATTGTCTATTAGTACATTGGCTTCAATAATAGAAAAGTTTTATGTAGATAAATCCATGGTTTGAGTCTGTAAGTCAATACATAAAAACTATAAATGTTTTCATGATCATTATGTGGTAATTTCTCAAGCCATTGCTGGATGGTTTAATTTTACTTTTTCAACTACTATAGGAATATTTAAAAGTATAGTTACCAAAATTATCATAAAAAATAAATATAACAAAACATTAAGAAAGGAGATTTATAATATATAAAGCAACTTCATAAGCAACTTGGGCAAAATCTATTTATCTTACATGCAGATAACAACCCTTGAGTCTTTCTCTTGATTATTCACCAAGGCCTTGATAATGCACTGACTTCTACGTTCTCCCTTTTAAATTGTCCAGAGCTTCATTTTCCGTGTAATTTGGTGCTGGGACAGAGATTTTCTGAGATGTAACTTGATTGACTTGGCATCTTAAAAAAAAAAAAAAAGGTTTTAAAATCCCTATTCATTAGAGTCCAGTCTTTTATTTCCCAATTTTAAGAAGTTCGTAAGCTATCTATTAGCTTTATTGGTTATTCTTTGCTTTGTACAAAACTCAGTAGTTTAAAACAAAAGCCATATATTTTGCTCATGAGTCTATGCGTCAGCTGGCGGTTTTGCTGATATCAGTAATTCTCTGTTGTTGTCACCTGGGTTTGCTCCTATATTTCCAGTCAGTTGAGGACTAGGGTGGTCTCCCTAGTCTGGAACTATGGAGAGATTACGTGTCTATCATTCTTCTTTAGGCTAACCTGGACTTATTCATAAAGAGATCACAGCATTCTAAGGCCTAGTTTACAACTGGTAAGTCTCTTTTTCTACTTTATACACATCATAGCAAGTCACAAAACCAGTCCATATTCAATAAGTGGAACAATGAACTTCATCAGTCAATGGGAGGGGCTTCAAAGTTATGTTACAAGTGAGCACAAATACAAGTTGGGAAATATTTGTTTCATTTTGCAAATATTTATTATAGGAACCTAGTAACCAGCCAGTCACACATTACCAAGATAGAGAAAGAAAATAATCGCTTTCTCAGACAGTCACCTCTCTGCCTCCAGACTCAATGTATATTTATTATTCTCACCAGATTTACTTTCATATTTACTGTGATATTAGTAATGATACCAAACAACACCAAAAGTAACATCAGTTAGTATTTATTGAATATTTACCATCTACTAATTGTTGTACTAAATTATTTACTAAGATTATTAAACTTATTCCCCTCAGAAATTGTATGAAATAAATATAGTTATAAAGTTATGAATGAATAATGGTGCATAATTATTATTATATATAGTTATAAATGAGAGCTCCCTATGTATCTCAAAGTAAAATTAAGCCATTGCACATCAACATATAAAGAACCTCACGATCTTGGCATCTTAAAATTTGTTGGCTGCATCTTCTGTTCACCTCATTACAAAAACTCTGGCCTCCTGGCTCATCCTCAAGCAAACCAGGTCTACTCCTGTGCACTGGGCATTCCACATACCTGAACAGTTCTGCCAGATGGATGCATAGCTTCTTCCCTCATCTTCCTAATTTTTTTGCACATATAGTACATTCTTAATGAGGTCTACCCTGACTGTCTCATTTACTATTTTGATCGATTCTTCTCCCTTTGTTCCTCTAACCTGTTCTGCTTTGTTCTTATGACATCACCTTCTAGCATATTATAAAATGTACTGCTAGAAGGGAATTTGGCAAACTACATCCAATAGGCCACGTCTGGCCCAACTTCTGATTTTGTAAATAAAATTATATTGGAACACAACCATGCTCATAAAATTATGTATTTTCTAGGGCTGTTTTTGTGATAAAAGGATAGAGTTGAGTATTTGCAACAGAAATGTAATACCTGAAAAGCTACTATGTAATACCTGAAAATGTAATACCTGAAAAGCTCATTACAGAAAAATTTTTCTGACTTTTGTCAGAATATAAACTCCAAAAGGTCAGGAACGCATTCTTTGTTCATTGATGTATTCCAATGTCTAGAAAAACGAATTAAGAATTTTTAAATAGCTGAATTCTCCAGCCTGTTTCTCTCTATTATATGTCCATACAGGAATCTGTTATAAATACTCTGGGCCAAAATCAACATAATGTAGGAGGGAGAATTTTGAGGTAGAAACATATCATAGTTTGAAAATATTTTCTAGTATAGATTATATGACCATATAGAGACATTTGTGTATTCTTTCCATACTGGAGTTTACTATTGAGAGATTTTTTTCTTATGTATATATCTTGATGTTTTTCCTCTTCAAAGTTATTTTTTCTTTAAAGTTCAACTAAACACATTTATTCGATCTTTTCCAAATACTTTAGTCTAAAACATGTAATATTAATTTTTTTCTGTATCTCCTGGTAATTCTATTATAAATATGACCATTTCGTTATATGCTAACTTATGTTTTCCCAATATAGAGATAATGCTTTGCCAAATTACTTTAAAAAAAACAAACAAACAGCTTTTTAAGTGCAGAGATTTTTATACTTTTCTCTGTCTACAATGACTAACATTGAACTTTGAATTTACTAGTCACTCTACCAATGTTTGTTTTATTGCAGTATAAATTTAGTTCTTCTAAAAATAATTTTGGACCTGCTAAGTATCCATCTTCATATATAGAATAGCATGTGTATTATTTCCTGAAATGGTAAAAGTAGCCAAAAATATATTTTTTAATGATTAAAAATCCCTCAACAAAAGAAAATCTCAAATTTGCACCCCTATCTTCTTTTTTTATCCAACATGTAAATATCACATCCCAGCCTTTGTCATTCTACTTTATTTCAGACAACAGTAGAAAGCATTGACATGTGAGAGCTGGATGAAAGTTTTCATTTGAAAACCTCCCAACCTCAGAGAGATATTATTTCACATAATTAAAGGAATGAATTAAAGTAACAATTTATCATATGAAATCAAGATTAGTTTTTAGCTTCACTGTAAGATTTATTATATTCATTCATTTTTTCAATAAGCATCTTAAGGGCGCATTTGTACAGACTTTATGATGAGACCATGTAGATACAAAGGTAACTAATATTTGGTTCTTCCCATTAAGGAGCCCGCAGATGTGGAGATGTGGGCAGACACAGAAAGCTACACATGAATTCATACTGAATTCTGGATTCAGATGTGTATTTTCAAGGTTTACATGAACTTGGTTTAAACTATGTAGGCAAATATTTTACAATTAAGCTTGTTCATTGTTTTCTTTGTTTACTCTTTATAACCATATGTGGGGATTAAATTTATATGGCTTTTTTATAAGTTTCCTGTAGTTTCATTAATTCCTAAACAAAAAATTCTAAAAGACAATTTATGAAAATTTCTATAAAAATTCATAAATATCTCTCACGTTTAAGGCAATTCCTGACACTGCACAAATAGATTTAATGAATGAAGATATTTATATTTTCTTTTTCTTTTGTAAATGATTAGTTCAAGAAAATCCTTAAATAGCATACATTCTCCTGATAATATTTGACATTATCGTTTTTCCCTGATATACTGTGTCATGACTAACTTTGTTTCATGTGATCTCGTTATAGTCTTAGTAAAATTGTTATATATATAGCCACTGTTTGGCACCCATATAGTTTTGTTTTGAGTTACATACCATCTGTATATATTTTATCTTCTCAATTATATTTTAGACCCCATTATAACAAGGAACATGTCTTACTTGTTTACTATCACCCATTAAAAAACTGTACTTTATTAAATTTTCAAAAACATTTTGAATAATTGATATTTTTAAAATTTTAGACTATAAAATGAGATTTAATTGTTTTGGTTTGGTTTGGTTTGGTTTTAATCTCCACATTAACAAGTCTTTTATGGCCAATTCCCATTACAAAGAATTTGAATCTTGGTTGAACCGTTTGCTCTGCCTGGAAGTCACCTCTGTCAGATATCTTTGTCCTTCACGCTTTTCATTTCTTTGCAAATTCTGTTCAACATTCTTATCAAAGAGACTTCCTTGGATTATTCTATTAAAAAAAGCAAACTAGGTACTGTCTATCCATTCATCATATCCTGTTACATTATTTTTTCAATATCCTTAATGCTCTTTGAAGATAATGTCTGCCTATTTATATCTATCTATCATCCTTAATGCTCTTTGAAGATAATGTCTGCCTATTTATATCTATCTATCTATCATCATCATCTATCATCTATCATCAATCAATCTATCTATCATCTATCTATCTATCATCATCTACTTGCCACACCCATCCCAACAATAATGATTTCATGTAAAGATTTTTGTTTTTTTATCTCTGCTGTTTCTTTAGTTCATTGAACAGTACCTAACACATAGTAAGTATTCAATAAATGTGTCTTATTTACATCTTCGATTACATCTTTTTAAAATAATGTTGACAATATCTTAAATAGTGAAATGACTAATTGATGTTTTAGCATTTTTTAAATATTCATGTGTTTGCCAGTTATTCCACTAATCCTAAGGACTTTACCTTGTGTTCTGAGGAAGTGGGTAGTGATTTTCAATTGTACTCAGGATAGTTGTATCATGTTAGATAGAATTATGATCTTGTTATTTTCTTTATTTAAAGATTAAATGTGGTTCAAAGAGATGCATATGGATGCCAAGGTTACAAAGTATGCACTTATGATAGTTAATTTTATGTGTTAATTTGACTAGACCATAGAGTTCTCAGATATTTGCTCAAACATTATTCTGAGTATGTAAGGAAGTTTCTAGATGAAATAGACATTTGAATTGATAGCCTGAGTGAAGCAGACTAGCCTGCCTAATGTGAGTGTCCCTTAGCCAGGCGGATGAACATCTAGGTAGAACGTAAAGGCTGCCTCTCCCTTAAATAAGGAGGAACTCCTTCTGCCTGACCTGGAACATTGATTTTTTTCTAGCCTTTGGGTTCAGAATGAAACGTTTACTATTCTTGGGTCTCATTCCTGCTGGCCTTTAGACTGGAATTTGCACAATTGGTTCTCTGTTCTCACGTCTTTGGACTCAGATTGGAACTACACATCACGCCTCCTGTGTCTCCAGCTGACTGATTACATATTCTGAGACTTCTCAGCCTTCATAATTACATGAGCCAATTCCTCACTATAGAGCATATTTATTCTGTTTCTCTAGAGAATACTGACTAATACAACAGATATCGGAGATGAGGGTAGACGCATTAGAGGGGAAGTGGGGGTGGTGGACTTACCAGAAGCATGAAGAGTTCTGAGATATTTACCTAATTTTCCAAGTGAAAATGTTGAGCCAGGGAGGGCCAGGCTTACCCACAGCATGTGGAGTTACTGAGCACCTTCTGGGTTGTTGCCAGTGCAGGTGTGGGCACCTGGGCTAAGAGGAGTCTTATCTGAATCATATGTTGCTCTGGGGCATCCTTAAGATCCCTTGATTGTCATGATCGACAGTGGGTTGGAAAGTTAAATAGGACATGTAAAAGGCAATTAAGCAAATGTGAGATATTGTTATCATTAGGGACTATAATCCAGGAACATATATTTTGTAGATTTTCTTGCCAGAAAGATTGCACCATTGTGGAAGAAAGTGAATAAGATTTGGAAAATAACGTGTAAGGAAAACTATTACTGCTCCAGAAAAGGTTAAGCAGGGATGAGAGCTCTGGAAACACCAAACATAACATTTTATCAGTAGTTTCCATCATCCTCAATTAATCACACCACTTTGTTGCCAAAAGGAGCTGAGATAAATAGCACCTGTTTTCTGTGATTCCTGAAAATACCTGATTTTCAGAACATTGAATATTTCGTCACCTTTGTTCTAGCTCCTCCATATGTTTTGTAAGCATGTAATTCCCTGTATTAAATCCTTTCCTGCCAGAAATACACATAATTGATTCTAGTTTTTTGGCTGAACCTTGAGTAATATGTCAATGGATTCTAATTTAATGAATACAGAAAATCAA
>NW_011888786.1:11233835-11241841 GCF_000151845.1 Pteropus vampyrus
AGGCCTCTTCTTTGACTTGTAGATGGCCATCTTCTTCCACGTTCTTTTTTCTTTGGGACTGTGGCCTAACCTCTTTTTTCTACAAGGACACCAGTCATATTGGATTGGGGACCACCCAAATGACCTTATTTTCACTTAATAACCTTTAAAGATTTAATCTCCAAATACAGTCACATTCTGAGATACTGGGTGTTAGGACTTCAACATATAAATTTTGGAGGGAAACAATTCATGCATAACAATTACTAAAACAATATTAACCCTGGAATCTTGGAAATTACTCTCGAGACATAAAATATTAATTCTAATTGTGATATTTATAAAAGTCTTACTAGATTCCATAATGTGTGCACAAGATTTTATATTTTCTTGATCTGTAAAACAACCTTAGGAGATCATTATGTTTTTTATCTTCATTTTAGGGCTTAGTATGTACCTAAGGGTCTGAGTTATTAACTAACTTGCCAGTGTCACATAACCATACTGATGCCTGTTAAGAGTGAGCTATTTGGGACAATTGTAAGGGGGCAGCAAGATATGGAACATATATTATCAGAGATGAGCTAAAGTAAGAATGATCTCACTAAAACCAAAGGTTTCTATGAACTCCATCTTTGGAATCTGAAAATAGTTTGTTGTCATACTTGAAAATCACGATGCTGTTGATAATTATCCTTTCTTCCTTTTTTTTCTTTTTTTTTGTTTTTTTTTTGGTCTTTCTGCCTATATAAGGAGCTATTTTCAGAATTTTCCAGGCCTCAATCTGTGTCTTTCATATGTTGGTGTTTATAATGGAAAATGAAAATAGGGAATTGACAGAAAGGGTCTGAAATTCATCTTTTATAGTGTGAATATTAAAATACACTGTTATAAGAAATATACTAGTATTTGATATAGGTCGGAGAACAATAAATTGGAGAGAGAAAGAAAGAGAGGCCCCGTATTTCAATATGTCCAGGCAAATAGCAGATGTTTGTATCCAGAATGATTTATTTTATATCCTAATCAGTAAAACTGCTAAAGGAGCCTCAGATTTACTAAACAAATGTCAAGTTATCTAATGAGCTTCATGACTTGGAAAAGGCATGGATCTAACAAAGGCTGTCTTTAATCAAAATTTGCTTTCCCAACCATGAAGTTTGTGAAGTTAGTTATTCCACACACAAACTATTTGCATCACTCTAAAGAATGTTGAACCATACTTAAATTCTTAGTTGTAAGGTTTGCTAATAAATTTGTCTTCAATGAATTTTTAGTTTGGTCAATTGAGCCGATAAAAATATATGACATACCAATTTTGTGCCTAGTACTTGGTTAAGTACTATGGTAACACAAAGAAAATCCGTGCCTTTTTTCTCACCCACAGCTGGCTTACTGTCTTCTTCTGAAGGTAAGGCTTACATAAACAAAGAGATTAAATGATTTTAGTGTAATAAAGTACTGTTAACTTGAGTGATGGACCCTATGAGTCACATAAGTAAAAAAAAAAAAAAAAAAAAAAAGTTTTCGATCTTTTCAATGAAAAGACTTCTTATAGTGTTTTTTTTCCACAAAATCTAGGTTTTAAAATATTTTTGAAAATTTGAATAATTAAGACTTCTACCACCAATTAAAATAAATAAATTGTGTAAATGTTGGGCATGATAGTTCTATCGTTTAGTGTTGTAAGTATTTTTTAATTTTTAGAATAATGTAAAGTATGGAAATCAGCTCTAAGTCTTCGATTAGAACATGTTTAGATGAGCTCTAGGGTCTGAGAGATCATCCTCATGTTGAAAACAAATGTTTTAAGGAGAAATGACAAATGTGATATACAAATATAAGTGAATAAATGATAAATGACGTGAAACATGAACCTTGCAAGAGAAATAGATTTTCAATAAGAGTTGAAAAAATAATTATGAAAATTGAGAGTAATAATATTGTTCATTCTTTTTCAAGTCATTTTTATATGATTTTCTAAGCATTAAAATTCATAATATTTTTTTCTTCCCATATCTGAAGGAAATGCTAAAGACATGAATGGTGATGGAGAGTCTTTGCTTTATATATATTACTTCTCTGTGTTGCCAACTGCTTGGCCAGTTCAAAAAGTTAAAAAAATGTTAGCCTCAGAGTGGGCCTTATAAAAGGACAACCTGATGAAATAGAAGAGAAATAAAAATCCCATTGCAAGATAATTATGGAATCATGTACAAACCTTTAAAGGTTAATGAGCTCTCTAGAGAAGATAAATGACAGTTTTAGAATCAGGTGTCTGCTT
Source organism: Pteropus vampyrus (assembly GCF_000151845.1). NCBI lineage: Eukaryota > Metazoa > Chordata > Mammalia > Chiroptera > Pteropodidae > Pteropus > Pteropus vampyrus. The sequence continues at coordinate 11,236,099 of NW_011888786.1, forward strand.
ATAATCCATTTTCAACATAATCCTAGTTGTGAAAATTTGACATATTACAGGTAATTTGGGGTGAATGTTAACTGTGAAAATGGTAATTTAAGTAATGCAAGCCTATCTCATATTGAAAGAAACATCATTTGGTCAAGAGATGAAATAGGAGAATTTAAAACAGTGGATAGAAAGACCAAACCACACCTTAATGGTGAAAAGCAAAATGTATGACTGAAGAAAGATCTTCAATTCATTGATTTAGGCATTAGGCCAAATAATACCTATCTTTTGATTCCTCTTTTATGTCAGTTTTCAAGGATATAATCAGGCAAAATTGTTTCAAATTAAATAACATTATGATAGAAAAGAGAAGTGATATAAAGAGAAAAATGTTTAGCAAAACACATCTGAAACACTAGGTTACTTTTACAATAGAGGAATATAGCATGATGCTTTTTTGAAACAGTGCTTTCCTTTATTATACTTACTATAAGATATGAACTTTGGTCTATACATTTACAAAGTAGTTGATTCATTAATCGAGAATAAGTTAAAGTAAGAATAATTTGTAAAAATTAAATAGGTGAAATTAATAAAATTAAATTTTGTTTTACATAAAAACAGTTCTCGAACATTTTTAAATTTAAAAAACGTGTATTAGTATCCCACATAAATTATTTCTAATATTTATGCTTGTGCTCATTTCAACTTATATATAGCAAATCTCATTATTATTATTAATAATAATTAAATAATAGAAATACATATATACTGACAACTATTCAGTTGGTTTGATTGTTCCAGTAACTGTATTAATCACTTTATGTAAATTATTTCATTTAAAAGTTTTAGCAATACAAAGTTTGTATTATTATTATTATTATTATTATTTCTATTGTATAATAAAGTTACTGAGATTTTTATGGTTACATAATTTATTCAAAATGACACAATCAGTAAACAGAAAAGTTAAAATTTTAATTAAAGAGATCTTTTAGAAATTAAATTTTACATATTATTGTTTTGATAGTTATATAATATTAAAATGAGACAGTATTTTTTCTTTAAGTTTTAATGTTTGATTAACATGGTCAGAAATAGCTTACTATTGCTCTTCATTAATAAGTCATATGGTGTTAGATGTATTTGGATTTTCCAGAGAAGCAGTCTGATAGGAGATACACACACACACACACACACACACACACACACACACACAAATACACACACACACACACACACATATATATATAAAATCATAATTTTTTATTATGATTTTTTTTTCCAGCAGGCTGGAAACTTAGGCAGGGTTTCTATGTGGCAGCTTCAAGGAGACTTTCTTCTACTTTGGGGATCCACAGTCTTTGCTCTTAAGATCTTCAACTGATTGTAGAGGCCCATCCATATTCTGGAGGATATGTTAAATTCAGTGTCTTTTAATTTAAATTTTGATCACATCTAACATATACCTTTATAGCAACATTTAGACAGGTGTTTGATCAAACAACTAGGGACCATAGCCTAGACAAATAGACATAAAATTAACCATCAGAAATGTGGGGGGCATTAGAATAAATAAAAGAGAGAGAGAGAAAGAGAAAGAGAGAGAGAGACAGAGAGACAGAGGCAGACAGACTACTTCATTTCTACTGGTCAGATGTCTTCCTTAGCCAAAAAAATCTTTACGGTAAATTTTTTAAGGTATCTAGAGTTTTCTTGATTAGTTTGTTTATTCTTACTTGCCACCAAAGAAGCCCGTTACATATTATATTCAGTTTGACAAAAAGTAAACAGACAAGTTATTAAGATCTACAAAATACCATTCTAAGCCAATCAATTTCTTAAGAGGGCTATCTCAGGGGAAAAAATGTAAGAACAATAACAAAAAAACACTTTTCCTTAAGATTCTACAGTTGATTCCAAAACTAAAATATGAATTAGAAATTGTTCCTATACATCATAGTACAAAAACTCAGAACTATTATGTTGATTAACATTCGTATGCTAAATTTGACTTAAAGCTATCAAGATATGTCTGGAGATGTCAAGGCATGAAAGAATTCCTTTCATTTTATAATTATAGTGATTTAAACATTCATGAATTAATTCCATACCCATTCTTACATTTTAAAAAGTGGCAAACTTAATTCGTACCTGAACTATTTAAAATTATTAAAATATAAAAAAATCCACATTTAACCCAAACGGTACATTTATAATTTTATGTTTGTGTTGCTATTGTACAGAAGATGATCACTCATTGATTTTGATGGGAGAAGTAAGGCAAGACACTTTCTCTTTACTATCAGTTTTCCTATAGGCACAATATAAAATTGTATGAAACTAGCCATAAAATACAAGACACTTTAAAAATTACATTTCCATTAATATTATGTGCTACATTATAATATGTATGAATATGTATATAAGCATTGATAAACTTAGGTGGGATGAAAAGACTCACCATTTTAGTGAGTCTTTTATAACTAAAAGGACCAGCAAAATCTTTACAATAAATTTGTTTACATTTGATTAAATGAAAAAACTATATGCCTTATGGATATTATTTCTGTATAACAAAGAAGGGACTCTAAGTTTAAACACACAGAAGCATACGGTTCTGTCTATGCTCATGATTGGAAAGAGCAAATATCGTGCATTTTGCTAAAAATGTTTGACAGTCAATGGATAAAAAGTTATTATCATGAAAGACACTGAGTTTGCAATTAATCTTCTCAAAGTCATGAGAGCAGTTCTGAGCACAGGGAAGAAAGTACATATTAGAAACATGATCAGAACCCCCGAAATCCCAGAGACAAATCTGTCTGTGTTTTCATGTGCTTCCATAATGGAATATCACATTTTCATTTGGGTGCTGAACTTTCCTGCTGCTGTCAGGCATTTAGTGTCTTTCCAGTTGTGGGTTTAAAATATCAGCATTTCTACTTTGACTTTGGCAAATCCCTCTGAAATGGGAAAATTAAATGAAGCACTTACTCTGAATACTAAGACAAGTAGTTTTTCCAAACATTTCATGTGAAAATGGTATACGTAGCAAACAATGGACTAATGGTTCTTAATTTTTTTCTTCATATGCCAATTTTTTATGTATATATTTCATATATTTTTTCATATATATAGTCTTGCTTAAAATATTTAGAACGGTAGATAACAGTTCACCTTCAGAGTTTTGAATGTGAGATTTGACAACTTGATTGAAGTCTCCATAAAAATGGAAGCAGTTATTTAAAAGAGGATCAGAGGGGCAAAAAGGAAACAATGTTTTGGTTTCTTGTTTGTTTTTCCTTCTGGTAGGAAATAAGCGAGCACTGGTTTGTAGTGGGAGCTTAAAATTTCCATCCAAATAATTTCACGGCATACATTAGCCATTCCTCCTGGACATAACCATAATGATTTTCACTAATTATCAATAGAATGAAATTGATGAATGAGAACAAATTAAGATTGGCAGAAGTAATTTGGGGCATATTAGGGATACATTTCCCTGCAGGTGATGAAACTTGTAACCATTAAATGTATATTCGTAATGGGGCAGACTGCTCCTTCTCAGTTTATTCTGAACATTCTTCAGTGTTTCTAGGTGTCATCTTTCTTTTCCCCCACTGATTTATTTTTCTAAAGAAAGCTTAAGGGCATGGTTTGCTGTGAGCTGTTGGCGATGCTGTATGTTACAGCTTGCCTGTAAAAAAAGTGAGATAATAATTTATCTGAATAAGGGACAAAATAAACTCTTTAGCTCCATTTGATTATCTAAACATTTCTTAAGTTTTAATGTTTACAAAGATAAAATGTTGTATATTGTAAATATTATTAAAGAAACTTTCATAAAATAAGATAGAATGCCACCCAAGGATATGCAAGAAGAATCATCTGTCTCTCAGTCACAATGGGGAATGTTTGAATGAGCAATCATAATTTTTTTTGGATTAATACTCAGTGTTCATGCATTTGTTTACTTATTTGACTATGATAAAATTGCTCTATTTGAGTTGATAATAGTGTTTTTTTTGTAGCTTGAAAGAAACTACTTTTATTGTAGACAAATCATCATTAATATTAATTAATTGGCTAAAGATCATATTTTCCAAATAGCTGAATGTATTGCTCTTGGTACTTCTCTGTCTTTCTTGCACAAAAATATCTGACCTGTAATCAAATAATTCCAGCTCTACCTTTATGATATATCCAAAATTTATCATTTCTTGCCACGTTCACTGCTACCACCTGTATGCGATATCAAACTATGCAGTATTTCTTGCAATGGTCTTGAAAATGATTTTCCAATAGTCTAGTTCTAACACAGTAGCCAGTGTGGTCCTTTCAAAATATTTCAGACCATATTATTCCTCTGTTCCAAGGCCATAATGTCTCTTTCCTGACCATTCTAAAGAAAATGGTATTGCCAACCCCACTCTCAATCTCAAAACCTTTTTTAGATGCTTTTCATCTTCTCAGAAACTTTATATCCATGTGACATCCTATATTTCTGTATATTTTGTTTGTTTACTATTTGTCTTCTCAAATATAATTAATGAAAGTGTGAGGTCAAGGACTTTATTTTCTTCACTACCATATCACCAGTGACTAGAACCTTGCTGGTTCATTATAAGCTCTGAATAACAATCGGTTGAATAAGTGAATGAAATTAAGACTATACCAAGATTCATGATTCCAACTGAAATGTAACTAGCCTATTAATTGTAAATTGATTAGAAAGGTAATCTCCTTTAATCTAGATCAATTTTATCATTCTTAAATGAAAATTATACTAATAACTACATTTTCTTCTGCCTTTTATAAGGCATTATGGTAAGTTGTTTATATACATTGTCATATTTAATCTTTTAATAATGCTGTGAGGTAGGTGCAGTTATGACCAATTTTATAAGTAAGAAATCAGAGACTTAGCAAGATTAAATTATCTTTTAGGGGTCAGAGAATGTTTACATAGCAAATCTGAACCACTTAAATTGAGTCCAGAACCTGTTTTATGCTAAGTTGCTCCAATTCACAATTTAGATATTTTCAGTTAAGTGGTGTTTAATAAATCTGCTAGGCATCATAACCTCCACCAAGTAATATGTGGCAAATTTGTGAAATATTTTCCCAAAACCCTAAACTGTCACTCATCAGATCCTTTTACCACTCTCAAGCAGATTAAAGCTCTGGACATTTCCCAAATGAGGCTACCACTTAAGTTAGATCTGTCTGTGACTCTAGAAGGTATGGGTTGGGCATTGTGGCAGAGACAACAGGAGAAAGTATCTCTAGATTTGGGTGTCAGCTGTGGAAGGGGGCAGAAACTCCACATACCCCCATGAACAAGAGTTCCTAGTAGTGTACACAGTGCTCTTCCAGGTGTAACTTCTCATGAAGGAACAGCATATCATGGTAAGAACTTACCTTCCTATCATGGGGTGGGTTGAAGATATGTTCCATCAACCCAGCTCTGCCATGGCTCAAACTCCTACTTTGCCATGCCTATTTGCAGCAGAGGAGCACTCTGTCCACCAGCCCACTGTCTCTAAGCATGTGGTTGCTACTAGACTCTATAGAGTATGTAGACCCTCCAGGCCTTATTCCTATCATGGTGAACAGAAAAATCACTCTAAACAGAACCGACTCTTATGCTCCAGGAATATAGGATGAATCTTACTGGAACTGTGTACTCCTTCTATCACATTAGAGGATAATGACTGATTGACAGTGACTGGTCACACCACCCAGGTATTTATTGAGT
>NW_011888786.1:11242656-11243897 GCF_000151845.1 Pteropus vampyrus
CCCAAATGAGGCTACCACTTAAGTTAGATCTGTCTGTGACTATAGAAGGTATGGGTTGGGCATTGTGGCAGAGACAACAGGAGAAAGTACCTCTAGATTTGGGTGTCAGCTGTGGAAGGGGGCAGAAACCCCACATACCCCCATGAAGAAGAGTTCCTAGTAGTGTACACAGTGCTCTTCCAGGTGTAGCTTCTCATGAAGGAACAGCATATCATGGTAAGAACTTACCTTCCTATCATGGGGTGGGTTGAAGATATGTTCCATCAACCCAGCTCTCCCATGGCTCAAACTCCTACTTTGCCATGCCTATTTGCAGCAGAGGAGCACTCTGTCCACCAGCCCACTGTATCTAAGAATGTGGTTGCTACTAGACTCTACAGAGTATGTAGACCCTCCAGGCCCTATTCCTATCATGGTGAACAGAAAAATCACTCTAAACAGAACCGACTCTTATGCTCCAGGAATATAGAATGAATCTTACTGGAACTGTGTACTCCTTCTATCACATTAGAGGATAATGACTGATTGACAGTGACTGGTCACACCACCCAGGTATTTATTGAGTAGCCCTGAATGTGACTCAATGGTTGTGTGGCACAAATCTTCGGTGTTGAGCTGCTGTATTCTGGGTTTTTCATGGCACAGGGGAGAATCCATCCCATGGTAACAAAAATTGTGAACTTCCCTCTCCTTGAGGCCAGATGAATATGTTCTTCTATTTTTTACTGGTATGATCATTGGGCTACCATTTTGTCTTCTCAGCTGGCCCAGAGAACCTTATAGCATGCATAGAAGCCCTTACTAAATTCCCCAGCAAGCCTTAAATGATAGCAGGCAAAGCCTGTCTTACTGAACACTAAAATGTTTCTAAGAAAAGTTGTCCTCCAGAATAAAATGGCCTTGGATGTTATTTCTGCTTTTCAAGGAGGCACCTGTGCCATAAAGCAAACAGAATGTTTTGTGTTTATACTTGATGAGTTTGAGAATGTGTCATCTCTTTTTAAATCACAAGGATACAGGTGAATGCCCTGAGTGATTTGACCCACCTCCCCCAACCTAGTAGTTTTGGGTCTTAGAGCTTTTGGCAAAAATCGTCACTTATTTTGAAAATCATTATTTTAATCTGTGTTTGCTCATGCACACGCCCATATTGTTGCTGTGGTATCTGCCTCCAAGGCAGCCAGATGGTCTCCAAATGAGCTGCATTTATGCTAGTGGAACTCTTTGCCCACCGCTCAGGG
>NW_011888786.1:11245517-11254110 GCF_000151845.1 Pteropus vampyrus
TAAAAGGCTGCCAGAATTCAGCAATAGGGCAGTGGGTGGATGAGTCTTTTCCACATCTAAAGTATAGCAGAATAGACCACCCTAGAATGTGCCTTTTTGACACAGGGGTTATTTTGAGCTGATTATTTTTGAGAAAATATGCAGGAGAAGCTATGAAAACAGGAGAAGCTATGAAAACAGAAGTTATCCTTTTGTAAGGGGCATTTATATTTATAAAGTAAATCTCTATTTGTAAATGTCTACCTTTCTGTACCAGGGAGAGAAGGATTATTCTAAAGGATAAGATTAAAAATTCTTTTGTCTTTAGCTGAAGATGGTATTTAAGATGGTGGCTTGGGCCATCTTGAGAGTTACTCAGTTTTCCTGCATATTTCCCATGGGTACATGAGAAACATATTTGGTTTTCTTTTTTTAATCTTTCATTATAGGGATTCTCAGCCAAAAACTCAGAAGGGCAGGGGGAAAATTGTTTTTCTTTCCTTGTGCATCACATGACTCTGACATTGACTCTTGTTCCTCCGTCTTCTATATTTAAGGATCTCTATGATTTTCTTTGAGCACACTGAATCATCCAGAACAATCTCTCTATTTTAAGGTCTGCTGATTAGCAACCTTAATTCCCCTATGCATGTAACATAGCACATTCATGGGTTCAAGAGATTAAGATGTATACACCTTTGGGGGCCATTATTCTTTCTGCTGTAAGCACATAATGTGTACTTTATACTGTGCCAAGTATAATATGAAGTTGAGGGAGTGCAGACCAAGTCAGATATGGATCTATATTTAAAATAAAGTATATTCATTAACTTCATAAAATGGATTCATTAGTTATTACTGAAATACTAGATGCCCAAACAAAGAATGTACTCCAATAACTCAGAGATGCTTGTGAGATGGAACTGCTCTCATTTTTGACCCTCATTTTATAGATTTTTCTTGGAGTAGGAGTGCCCTGAGTACCATCCACCACTGAATGAGAGAGAAGTTAGCTTTAGCCTGAAATAACCTAATTCTCATTAGGCCTTGGTTATGGTCTGATCCCACTAACTAAAAAAATAAATAGATAAGAAAGTAATTTTGGTCTAGAAAGTATCTGTGCCTTGTGAAAGTCTGAAGAGTTTCTGTTTTACTTTTGACAATTCATCATGAGTGCATGAAATATCAAATTGTTTTCTCATGGTGGGATCAACCTGATTTCATTTTGGAGGGCATATTTATTGAAAGTCTAGGACAATTATTGTGTGTTAGATACTGCATAAACAAAGATGAACAAGACACACACCATTTCTATGAATGCAGCATTGTGCTAGGAACATACTCAGAATACTGGAGAGTATAAATAAGGGCATTTAGACTGCTTCAGAGTTACATCTTTTAGGAGGTAAAACTTGATTTGGTTCTTAGAAAAGGAACAAGATGAATTTAAAACCAAAATATGGGCTGGGATAATGGTTTGTGAGAAGAGGGAAGCAAGAGGAAAAACATCACAAACATAACAGCATCAGGGTGCTGTGGTGATGAGACAGGTTCTTAAAATCTGCGGTTTCCAGTGGCATATCTATAAATTGACTACAAATAGAATAATAATAAAACTTTACTAAACCATTACTTTGTAAATAGATTAATGAGTAAGATTTTAAGCAAATCCTCCATTTTTTTCCCCCATAGATAATGACACCTTGAAAAGAAACCTCTGAGTTCTATTCCAGGTACTGTTTATTTATTCTAGCGGCATTGAATGGAATTATTCTGAAGAAAATTTCTGCCCTGCTCTCATGCCGTGGAAGAGAAACAATACACACGAAAAAAATAATTATGATAAAATAACTTCAGATAGGAAGACTGGCAATAAAAAATATATATCTAATAAGACAGTGTGACTAATGAAAGAAAGGAAGAGAAGACATTGAGTGAAGTTTCTAATAATGAGATGGATCCAACAATAAAAATACCTAAGGAAAGATGACTGCAAGGAGAACTATAAAGAACTGTAGCTGTATTAAAATGATGAAAGCTAATGCTTATGTATATGGCAAATATATATTTTATTGTTCAAACCAGGGCATCTTAGGAGTGAGACATTTTATTAAGGCATTTATTCATTGACTGAATTATTTTACTCGCAGCCAACAAACATTCAAAAATTATTTTTGAAAATAAAATTATTTCTAAACAACATATATCCATGTTAATTTCATATATGTTGCTATAAAATTATATCAGTTAAAACAAGTATTTAGATTAAAAGTGAAACAAGCAGAATATTTTTTCTTATTATATTCATATACTTCAGTTACTTAGTATTTTTCTGCTACACCTTGGAACTGGCAATTTTTTGTAAAATTTTTTTTAATATAAATGTTCTCTCTTATTTTACAAAATCACTCACAATCTTTCACAACCTTTTTTATTTAGTTAATATATTGAAAATAGTGATATAATTTCCATTTCTCTATAGACTATAACATTTTTAACAGAAAATCCCCCTATCCTGATAAAAACAAAGCGAATTTGAAAAAATAGTGAATAGTTTTAATTTTGTTTTGCAGTGAAATGCTAACTCATTAAACTGCCTCGATAACTACTTAGTAAATCTAAAATAATTTCAAAATCATTTTTAAAAATTTACAACTCGTAGGTGCAGAGGAGAAAAAATAATTTTTACCCTATCCTGATAGGTTCTTGGCTGAGACCCTCCTCTAAGAAAAAGGCAAATCAACAAGAGAGAGGGGAAAAAAAAAAGAAAAAACTAAACTAAAACAAAAACACAGACATGGGAGATACCTAGGAAAACTGAATAACTCTCTGAAATGGCCCAAGCCACTTTAAAATATCATCTTCAGTTAAAGACAAAAGACAGTGTGGGAGTGTGAGGTAACCAGTTACTGGAGGTTGTCAGAAAAAACAAGGGCGAGGCTACTATGCAGATTTAAGTCTGTTGCCTTCTCCATTGAAACAAGTTTCCAGAAATTCAGTGATTATTCTCTTCCTGGTACAGAGAGACACCCTTGCAAATGGAGATTTTTGTCATAGAAATAAATTTCTCTTACAAAAGGATAATTTTTACTCAGTTTTCAGAGCATCCCCTATGTCTACTGTTTCTTAAAAATAATCATTCTGTAACAATCATTATGCCAAAGACACATATTTTGGGGTGGTAAGTTCTGCTCCCCTTAACAGGATAGTTAATAGAAAAAAACCCTAAGAACCTTGTTTTCATTTTAGCTCTTTCTCAAACAAGTTGTGTTTCTTCTCTGGTTCTCAGCTTTCTAATCTGTAAAATACAGAGCTAAAACAAGACCTTAGGTGATTTCTTCAGTATTCTATAAATTCATGTGTAAAACAAGTTATGTTGTGCTACAATCTTGAATTTTTGTCAAGTAGGTTGTTATGATGCAGGATGAGGCAAATGCTCCCTGAGTGGGACCTAAGTCCAGCTGTTATCAGAACAAAAGGGGTCCGTCTGCCTGCACACGTCTATGCCAAAGAAAAGATACGTGCAGGTTTTGCGGCAAAGAAAGTAGGCTTTATTAGAGTTGCAAATTCTGAAGACACAGGCAAGCTATCACTCAAAGGCCTGGCTCCCCAGGTGTCTCGGGAGGACAGATTCCATAGGGAAAAATCAGTAGTCATGGAAACTAAGTGAGTTGGGGTCGTGGGTGCTACGGATTGGACAGTTGGTGGGGGATGAGGTAACCGATCATTGTATCTGCTTCTGGAATCAGCCATGGCACCATCCCATCTAGTCCCGTGGCTGCTGGGGCTGTCGTTCTGCCTGGATGGGCCTGGAGCTGAAACACATCTAAATCCAGATGTCATCTTTGGTCTAAAGTCCAATGGAAACCTATTGTCCTTATGATTATAGACCTGAGGCTCCATTAATCTTATGTCCTAAGGCTTAATGATTAAGGGAGCTGCAGCCAGAGGAAGAGGGAATGGGAGAATAGGATGTCACAATGCCATCATCTGAGCAAAACCAGCAGAAGAAAACTATATCAAAGAAATGAAGTTTGTGTACGGTTATACTACACTGAGAGAGGGAGGGTCCTTGGCTCCGAATGAAAGAATTCAACAACGAGACAGAGTTAAAGACAAAGAAAAGTTTGTTAGGGAAGGAATAACGCTCTGTAGACAGAGTGTGTTCTCCTCTCAGAGTCAGAGAACGAGCCTCTGAGTGTTTGGGGAATTAGGTTTGTATCTGGTTCTTAGGTTCTATGAAAATGAAAAATTTTTCTAATGAAAAATTACTGATTATAGGGAGTAAAGAATAGAATGAATGGTTGGGTTTATGTTTGTGCAAGGTACAGTTTTATTTTATTTTTATGGTATGGTAGATGACAATGGTGTGAGTAAAGAGTTGTTAGTAATCTCTGCAGGAATCTTCCTTCATTCTGTAGGTTCCCCATGGTCTGGCCATATGGCTGATCTATTAGGTTCTGTGTCTAACAACACATAGCAGACTCTGAGTTCTACTTGGTTTAATAATTAGGCAATCTGCATAGTTCGCATGCCTTTTTCCTATATTAGTTAGAAGCTGATACAGAGATTTGTGTGGCAAGCACCCTGTAAAATGGACCCCAATGATGTCCACCTTCTGGTGTTCATGCCTGAGTGTGGGCTGGATTTGGTGACTGATGGCTAATAAATGGAATATGAACAAAGTGACAAGGTGTTACTGTGATTAGCTTATAAAATACTGCATTTTTCGTCATGAGCTTTCTCTGTCCTCTCACTGAATCTGGGAGAATCCAGATGTCATGCTGTGTGGTAGCCATGTGGAGAGTTCTGGGTGATGAGAAAGTAAAGAGCCATCTAGAATATTGATTTTCATTTCAGTGAGGGTTTATCTGCTGAGTCTATTCTTTCTGTTGACATTGTTGATGTAAGAAACGTCCAAACTCATAGAGAATTTTTGTTAAGAGTTTATATGAGGCAAAACTGACAACAGTTGCTGGGAAGCAAGATCTCAAATGCTTCAGAGAATAATAGTTTTGCATTTTCTTTTCTGCATTTGAGATTAAGGAAGGAATGTAAGGAAGATTATATGAGGGTGGGAGAAAGCAAGGAAGGGACTGGATTACAACAGTATATTCTCTCTGGAAGGTAGTTATGCTTTTGAAATGCTTCTAATATTTCAAAGGTGTATTAACCTAGATTAATAAGAACAATGAAGGCGGCTGGCTTAAAAACCTTGCCACTAAAGAAGTTATAGTCCTGGGATATGACTATCCACCATGACCTGCCCGGTTAGGAATTTGTGATTTATTATAGCACCCTTTTGCATCCACAATATAATTAATGTAAAATGACAGTCAAATATTATACAATAGGACATTCTGTTCAGAATATGTAGGTTTTTTAGGGACTGTGACTTGCTTTTAGCTTCCGATTACAATATTTATTGGATTAGAGAAAGGCTCTGGTCATGTCCATGGTCTCCATTAGCTTCATTTCTGAAAGCAGACTCATTCTCATTTTTCCTAGACTTGTCAATAGAAAGAATTCTTTTAGGGGCTTTTCTAATTATTCTTAAATGGGAAGTCTCATTTTCCATAATTTTGCTTTCTTCCTGCTTCAATCTTACACCAATTTTTTTCTTCTTCCTACCCACAAATGTTCATTGACACAACTTTTAGAGATCCAAATTTGGCTAAATGGAACATTAGTATAATCTCATGTGATATTTTCTAGTTTTTCTAAGATAATATATGTCTATTTAATTATACTGGACCAGTATAACTGTTTTTCTTTAGATGTTCTACTAAAATACAATATACCATTAATACTGAATGGGAAAAAAATGGTAAGAATGTCTTATTTTGTATGATGTTAAAATATTAAAGTGATTTACAATATTCTGTTAGCTTGAACATATCTAATTCTTGTCAAAATACATTCTATATTTTCTTAGAAACGGTTAACATTTTTTAGGTCAAGTTGAAAAGTTAACTTTTTTATTTTTTTCTACTTCAAATGTTGAGGTTGATTATTTGAAGATATTAATCTCAATATCTTCCAAGAAAATTGCTGGTTGGGCTAAAATAAACTATCATGTCATTTTTGGAATTAGCTACTTAATTAAAATTTTCATTCATGTTCTTGAAAATAGAGATAACTGACAGCCAAATTTTAACCTTCAAGAAATTACTATTTCTAATTACATTATTAAACCTACATTAAAAAAATTAATATTTGGTTTGTGTATTTTTCAGGAATTTTAATCTTCACAGATTGTTGAGATTTACTTGTACGAGAGAAAACTCATAAATATGCATTTAAGACAAGGTTGCCTCAAAGTTTATTTTTTTAACTAGTAAACTCAGAACTAATCTTTGAATTTATTCCGAGCATTAATCAACATATGCCTCCATTTAAAAATCCCCTTTACGCTTTCCTACAAACATAAAGCATGGTTTTTATTTTGTCTGCACAATAAATTGGTATTATTTTAATGACATTCAATTTTAGTTAATTAAACATCTGATAAAAATGTTATTTGTTTTTTAATCCATAGACTTATATTTCATGAATTAACTTACAGTTCCCAAACCAAGTTTCATATTTACCTAGTTCTTATTAACATCAACAACAATAAAATATTAAGTAATTTTGCAAAGCCAAAGGCTTACGTATGATTCATTGGCAGCTTTGCTCTTTTAATCATATAGGCCGTATTGAATGACCTGCCAAGGGATAATATAGTCTAAACTGAAAATTCAAAATCCAACTAAACATATAAACTAAGATCTGCAGTTTTATTCAAATGTATAAAATACCCTTTACTTTGAAGGGAAAAAAAAAAAAAAAGCTTGAGAAATGAAAATATATCCAACTACTAATTCTTCCTCCTCCTGCTGTTACAATTATTCTAACAATAGAGAATATTAAACGATATTCTGAAGTAATGAAAAGGGCTGAGATACCAGTCAACCAAGACTCCTGACGTTCTTACCCTTCCTCTTGGCAGTGCCACTGTGATGTGATAAGGGACTGCAGAGTTCAGCAGGAAGGAAGAAAATGTAATGATGATTCTAATTTTCATGTAGATTTCTTTGTACTTGGAGAATATCCTGCATCGCATTGCTTCCAAAACCAGGAACTGCCTTATTGTGCTCTGCCACTTGCAAGTGTGAAAGAAACATTTTAAAGACACATATTCAAGACTTAACTCCAGAAAACCAGAGTGGTAATAAAGGTTGATAATACATTTATGCTGGCAGATAGTGGATTAGCCAAAAATCTAAAAGTGTTTCTATCATTTGAATTCTAGCTCTACTACTTTTTAGCTGAGATTTAAGCAAGTAATTTAACCTCTGTGCCTTAGTTTGTCAACTGTAAAATGGTAATAATAATAAAAATAATAGTATTTTCTTCATTAAGTTATTGTGAAACAGAAGAATTAATAGAAGAGCAAAGCATTTAAAGCAGTACCTGGAACATAGTAGTCACAAAGCTCTTATATTTATGCCCTCAAAATATTCACATGTCTGTTTATATAAAATAATTAATGAAATTGTTTTTCTTGTTAGAAAGATATACAAGTCAACTATAGAAAATTTGGAAAATAAAGAAAATGATAAAGAATAAAATCTTAATCATTCATAATGCCAAAACTCACAAATAATGATTTATTTAATCTAATTATTTGATTAACACATTAAGAATACTTTTCATATATAAACATACTTTTGCAATACCATTTTTAGTGACTGCATAGTATTTAATTTATTAGTTATTTCATAATTTCTCTATAATTTAATAACTGAGCAGGCCTCAGTTTTCTCTAAAGTACAGAGTAGTAAGTATCTACCTCTTAGGATAATAGAGAAAATTAAGTTACACAATGTCTGTAGAGTTAAAACTTGAGCACTAAACAATTGCTAGCTATTGTTATTATTTACTAATTGTATTTAAACATAATTCCATTCTAACTCTTTTTATATCTTCAATTATGTATTAGGGAATTCACATAGTTGGATTATTGTAGCACCCATTACACGTTAGTAAGATTTTAAATCTAGGGATCATTTTTAAATTGCAGTTAAGCATAACTTTTAACTAAGTTCTCCCTCCAAGCAAATTAAGTTCACAGAATCCCTTCTCATTTTTTTTCTCCTTTTTAAGGTTTTGATTCAAAGGTTCTCCAAACAAAGACTTTAATGTACCTTTCAATTCATGATTACAATACTCACACAGCCTCATTTATCACCCTTTATAGAGCTAATAAGGTTCTTTTGCCACGAACCATCTTTTAAGACATTTTAAGGTAACTTTATAATGCAAATAACTTCAATTTTATGTCCATGACTGTAGGAAAATTTTTGTAACTTGCAATGATATTAAATGTACACCAAGTGAAAACTTCTAGTGAGCAGCTCTGCAGAATTATTGATTTAGATTTTTCTCCATAAATATCTCTTCTGAGTTCTTCATTGAGTAAAAATTATATAAAAAATAAATATATACCTGAAATTTAAATGATTAATTTATTTTCTAAATATAAGCTCATATTTTTAACCAATATGTCACATTTTTAGGAATTTTCGTCATGTGCTGCCAGTATAAGATCCTGATAATCAAAGCAAAGACT
>NW_011888786.1:11254160-11257577 GCF_000151845.1 Pteropus vampyrus
GAAGGAAGAAAATGTAATGATGATTCTAATTTTCATGTAGATTTCTTTGTACTTGGAGAATATCCTGCATCGCATTGCTTCCAAAACCAGGAACTGCCTTATTGTGCTCTGCCACTTGCAAGTGTGAAAGAAACATTTTAAAGACACATATTCAAGACTTAACTCCAGAAAACCAGAGTGGTAATAAAGGTTGATAATACATTTATGCTGGCAGATAGTGGATTAGCCAAAAATCTAAAAGTGTTTCTATCATTTGAATTCTAGCTCTACTACTTTTTAGCTGAGATTTAAGCAAGTAATTTAACCTCTGTGCCTTAGTTTGTCAACTGTAAAATGGTAATAATAATAAAAATAATAGTATTTTCTTCATTAAGTTATTGTGAAACAGAAGAATTAATAGAAGAGCAAAGCATTTAAAGCAGTACCTGGAACATAGTAGTCACAAAGCTCTTATATTTATGCCCTCAAAATATTCACATGTCTGTTTATATAAAATAATTAATGAAATTGTTTTTCTTGTTAGAAAGATATACAAGTCAACTATAGAAAATTTGGAAAATAAAGAAAATGATAAAGAATAAAATCTTAATCATTCATAATGCCAAAACTCACAAATAATGATTTATTTAATCTAATTATTTGATTAACACATTAAGAATACTTTTCATATATAAACATACTTTTGCAATACCATTTTTAGTGACTGCATAGTATTTAATTTATTAGTTATTTCATAATTTCTCTATAATTTAATAACTGAGCAGGCCTCAGTTTTCTCTAAAGTACAGAGTAGTAAGTATCTACCTCTTAGGATAATAGAGAAAATTAAGTTACACAATGTCTGTAGAGTTAAAACTTGAGCACTAAACAATTGCTAGCTATTGTTATTATTTACTAATTGTATTTAAACATAATTCCATTCTAACTCTTTTTATATCTTCAATTATGTATTAGGGAATTCACATAGTTGGATTATTGTAGCACCCATTACACGTTAGTAAGATTTTAAATCTAGGGATCATTTTTAAATTGCAGTTAAGCATAACTTTTAACTAAGTTCTCCCTCCAAGCAAATTAAGTTCACAGAATCCCTTCTCATTTTTTTTCTCCTTTTTTAAGGTTTTGATTCAAAGGTTCTCCAAACAAAGACTTTAATGTACCTTTCAGTTCATGATTACAATACTCACACAGCCTCATTTATCACCCTTTATAGAGCTAATAAGGTTCTTTTGCCACGAACCATCTTTTAAGACATTTTAAGGTAACTTTATAATGCAAATAACTTCAATTTTATGTCTATGACTGTAGGAAAATTTTTGTAACTTGCAATGATATTAAATGTACACCAAGTGAAAACTTCTAGTGAGCAGCTCTGCAGAATTATTGATTTAGATTTTTCTCCATAAATATCTCTTCTGAGTTCTTCATTGAGTAAAAATTATATAAAAAATAAATATATACCTGAAATTTAAATGATTAATTTATTTTCTAAATATAAGCTCATATTTTTAACCAATATGTCACATTTTTAGGAATTTTCGTCATGTGCTGCCAGTATAAGATCCTGATAATCAAAGCAAAGACTGATCTATTTCTTAGATTATGGCCCTTTGACACCTGAAGAACTATGGACATATTCTTTTGAGTAATGAAAACTATTAGAATTTACTTTCATCTTATAAATTTTACTGAGTAGAGTAGTTTAACTTACAGCATATACATATTTTGACGTTGTAGATATAATGTATCTTTAACAATTTATTCTATGAGTATGGCTATGTCTCTAAGTGTAAAGTGATTTATTTTTATTTGTTATGTTTTAATTTCTTTATATCGTATCATTTGGAAAGATTATAGAATGTAAGAAAGTATATTATCTGTTAAGATAAGACTAGTTTTCTGTCTACATTTTTACCCTCAGGCAACAAGTTGACAAATGGACAGGAATTTCCCCTCTGAGTGTTCCATAAACTGCTATTGTCCTGACATTGCAAAGTGTTTACCACGAAAATGCTCTATATCTATCACCAGCCTTTGCTTGATTCTAATTCTACTGACACTGGAATCTGAAGCTCTCTGAGTCATTTATCACACTTATTAAAATGTTCCATTGTGGATTAGAATAGTAATTCACTATTATTTCAAAGTGCTGCCCACGGGCCATTCTATGCAGCGATCTTAATGCTTTACTGAAATAGTGCTTTGGTTTTAATAAATGATTCTTCACAAAGGTATCTTGCTTTCAATTGTGAAAGGTGATGTTGGCTTTTTAAATCTGGCTTCGGTGCCCAATATTATGTAAATCCTTTAGTTTAATATTGCATTTTTCTGCTCTAAATATTTCATCTTCAATATATTATCATAGATATGTCAATTGGATTAATTAGACTATTGTATAAGGGGTATCTTTCTAAATTCCCTTTTTGAAATGGGGTCAAATGATCAACATATAATGAAGACTTCAGAATAACAAATATATTTCATATGAACAAAAAGAAAATATATTTTTCCCCTTAGGAACTGAGGTATTTGCAAAATAGATCATTTCTGAATAAAACCTGTTATTTTTTACAACAGACTTCTCCCAAACTAAGATTTGTTGCGCTTTTTTTTTGCAGAAATCTTTGTGTATATAGTAGCCCAATCTTCCCTCCTTCCCTTTCATTCTCTCACTATCCATAATATTAACTCCTCGACATCTGATTATAAAAAAGAAAAATAATTTTGTACAAGTTCTAATTTTCCTCTCCTACTTGAAGATTCAGTCACTGTGACTCTGACAAATATAGTCTTTTATTTTTGAAAGAAAAAAGATAGTTTAAAAAATTTTAAATAACATATAAAATTACAGATGGTATAAATTGATGTTATGTTTCCTTTGATAGTTGAAACATACTAGTACCGTATATATTTCTTTCTTAAATATATTTCCTCTTTAGCCAATAAAGTGATTGAGATACAAGCTAACTTATTTGACCAAAGTTACATAAGAGCTAAGAGGAAGAGATAGAAATGTAGCTTTTAATTGAGAAATCTTTGTCTTTCCTTGATGCTAGATTGTGTTTACTTTACATTTTCATGTCCCTTTAAATACCTACTTATTTTTTTAACCAAAAAAACTGAGTTGGAGATATTATATACATATATATTTTCTAAATTCAGATCTGACCCTTTATAGTAATTTATCATACTGAACCAAAGAAGATTTAAGTTTGAAGGTGACCTTAATTCTTTTGCTCTGCAATCTGATAATTTTTAAAAATCTTGATGGAAAATTTGCAGGTGAATATGATCCCCATCTATAGAAATAATAAGAAAAATTGCATACAATTAGATTTACTATGCTAGACAGTGAGGAGAATGGCAGATATCAAAACTTCAAAGAAAAAAAGTACATATTAAGACAACAAAATAAAT
>NW_011888786.1:11258552-11269309 GCF_000151845.1 Pteropus vampyrus
TGACTTAGACTCTGAAAGGATCTTCCACTTTAAGAAAAAATTATTTTATTTCCCACTCAGAAAGCAATTTCCTATTTTTAAAACTTCATGTCTAGCTTTGACATTAAACTAATATGTATTGATTTCTATCTCTCTGGTTGGACTAGAGCATATTGATTCTTGTGTTAAAGAAATTATTGACACCCTTATCACAGTGTTTCTGAAATTAATATTTTAACATTTTCAAGAAAGCATTTATCTATTCAATCAGTAGATTATGATTCTGACCTCACACCACATTCACGGTGAAAGAGTAAAGAGAGAAGACCTCCAGAATAGTATTGAATTTTATCTGCTCCTTAACTTTTTCTCTACTGTGCAATCATTTGTCCTTTGGACTCTTATCACTGTGAATCTTCAAAGTTATGTGGAAAAATTGATAGATATTTGACATGCATGCTCAGAAATTAAAATCTTTCTCTATCTGTATGATACAGGTATAGCAAAGTGTTCTTTGTAAGTATGATGTACCAGGCCATAGTTGTCTACTGTCTCTTATTGAATCCTCACAACAACCCTATGGTATCAATGTTATTTTATAGTTGGCATACTGAGGTATAGAGACACTTACTAGAAGATTTCTCGAAAGTAACAATGAACAAGTGATAGAGGCAGGTTCAGAATCCAGGCATCTGGCTTTTCACTCACAAGAAAACAGAGTTTGTTTTAACAAATAAATGCTGAAGTATTAAATAAACACTTTTGTTGTGGTGGTGATGATTATGGGTTCGTAGATTTTTTCCTAAATTAAAATAGGAATTGTTTAAAAGAATTTATTTTGGCCAGGAATTAGTGAAATAATTATTGAGGAGAAGGAAGAGGAGGGCTTACTCCTGTTAACTAGAGCTGAACCAATGTTCGTGACAGTTCACATCTTATATCAAGATCCAAAACCTATTTTTCCTGCCCTCTGCGATTTATGAGGAAACTGATAACCTTATACACTGTTACAGAAGCATACAGAGACCGGTTTACGGAATAAGTCTCAGAATTAGAGACCCTTAGAATCTTATGTAACCACTGTATTTCTCCTGGCGAGATCACTGATGGCATTAATATTACATTCATCCTCCTTTTTTTTTTTTTTTTTTCCTTTCACATGATAATAGAGGGAGGTTAATAAAACAACTTGCTCTGATTAACTCATTTCTGGCAGGGGGCATCTGTAATAGCTACTAGATAGTTTGGGTGAGTTACAGGTTTGCTGATGAAGGCAAACTCAGTTCAATCCTGATGGGTTAGTTAGCACTGAGCATAAGAAATCCTGTTTTCTGTATACAGATTTAGTCTCAAAACAGTCACGTTATATGCAATATAGTGTTCCTAATTGTCTAAGAATAACTCAGTAAAAATCATAATCTGATGAAAAGAAGAATGTGAAAAAATTTGGTAAGGTCATTTTGAGAGTTGAAATATAATACTTCAAAAAAAAAAAAACCATACATTCAGAACATGAAAACATGTATGTAGGTAGATACATGCTGTGCTATCGTTTGGCATCTCACTTTTTATATGCAGCTCCACCAGAGAGCTGCATATAAAAACTTGACCTGGTAAAGTCGTCTTAAAGAAACATGTGATTATGAGCCCATGCTGTTTACTTGGTTAAATGAACTAGATCATTGCATAAACGACTCTTGAGTTGAATTTCCTTCTGTAGTACCATTTCTTCATCTGGCACAGTGTTCTTTAACTTTCCTTATCACTGTGTACTATGTATCTGTCTAAAAGTTTCTCTCTCCTGCTAGACTGTGATGTCCTCAGGATCAGGAACAATGTCTACTTATTTCTGTGTCCTTAAAGTATAGGGGCCTTCAATACCCTACAAAGTGAGTGCTGATTAAATATTTGTTTAGTCTGAATTATTTGAAACCATTTTCTGTAAAAATATTCAAAAGTGAAAATACAGGTTAAAATATCCTTTATGAGAACAATATTCACTAATTATTTATTATTTGTTTGCCATATATTTATTAAGAACTTACTCTCTGTCAGATACCATTTGGCTTAAGAGATAACTGGTGTGCAAAACATCCACAGGTTATGACCTCAAGTAACTTATTGGTTGTTAGAGGATCATATAAAAAGTGACATAGTAACCGCAAGTGTGATTTTTGTAATTATAGGAAAAATATAGAAAGCTATAGAACAGTAATTAGAAGGATGAACATTAAACCTTCACAGTGTTGTGGTTCTGCCCAGGGATGCCCTCTCCCACTCATTTCTGCACTCATCTTTTTTGGGAGGCATCCCTTCCATTTCAGGAGAACTGCATTAGAAAATGTTGCTTTCATACAATATAACCCAGCTTATAGCTACAGTAGATACCATCAGAGATAAAAACTTGATCCAACCCGAGACACCCAGAACTTTCCCCAAAGTATTGGAATCGGGAAGAATAATAATTATATAAATCATGTTTCTTAAATGAGGTTGGAACCCAATACATGAAAATAAGAATAAAATTAAGTGTATCACCAGGCATGTAACTTCGACTCAAGAAAAAAGACAATTCCCAATAATTTTAGAGGAGTTATACATATGATTGCTTGGCTAGAGCTTCTGACATATAATTTCTCAATAGGAAATTGAAATTGTAAATGACCTAGAACTTAGTTGGCACAATTTAAAATATATCTATGATAAGAAAGTTTACTTAAAGATTTGGTTGGAAATTTTCATACAATACTCCAGTGCTGGCTAACTCAGTGGTTTAGAGAGGAATGAACACGTGGTCAGTACTTAATATATAGCTGTTGAATTGAATTAAATTCAGTTCCCAATATATAACAAACTGTTGCCAGATTTACTTAAATTTCAAAAAATATACATGATACAAAGTTAAAACATATTTCTACCTGGAAAATATAAAGTGCCCAATTTCTTATTGATATTAAAGTTAAGAATTAAAAAAAAATGACCTAAAAATAATGAAAAGAATGCTCATAGTGCTGGTATAAATTAGTACATTTACTGTGAGTAATTTGGCTAAAGCATTAATATTTTATACCATTTATGTTAGAAATTTTATTTCTAGGTATTTATTTTATCCAAGTAATTATGGATATACTTAAAATATAGCTATAACATTGTTCACTGCAATATAGTTTGCAGTGGAAGAAATTTCTAAACAACCTAATTGTCTAGAATAGAAAATCGATTAAATAAATTTTCATAGACCATTACTGTATAATACTATGTAGACATTAACCATTGTATTGTGGAATAATATTCAATGACTTGAAAAATGATCATGAAGCAATGTTAACTTAAGAAGCAGATTACAAAATAGTATGTAAAGAAGAATGCCATTTTATTCATATGTAACACCTGCCTGGGGTGATTTTTCTTTTCTTCTATTTTACTACTTTAAAATTTTTTCTTTAATTTCTGTACTTTACTAGTTGTGATGGGCTAGGCTATACATGGTAGCAGGCTGGCCCCTCATCATGACAACCTAATACAATAAAGATTTGTTTTTCACTTATGCAAATTGCATGGTTTGTCCCAAGGAGTCCCAGGGGGTCTCAGGAACAGTGTCCCACCAGTGATCCAGAATGCTTCGGTTTCTTGGCTCTAAAATTTCAGCACACATTCTTCTTGACCACAGTGGCAAAGGAAGAGAACCTGGAGCATATAATAGTAACTGATTGGTATCTGTCTATTGTTTACATTTTCTTGCTTCTTTATTCTGTCTTTATGTGACTATAATTAATGACAATATATGTTTTTCTTTATGTTATAGCATAATATTAACACTGATGCTGTTTTGATACAAAACTCCTTTTCCTCTGCTTCATTTAAAATAATAATTTTGTCTATTTTAAAATATAAGTGACTTTCCAGGGCAGAATGAATCCAGGTTGGATAGTCAGCGGTGTTATATGAAGACTGAATACATCTAGTGATGCAAGATGGGAAATTATGGTTTGTTGTTGCTGTTGCTCTTAATAACTCGGTGCATTAAAATGCCCTAATTAATGGATCATTAAGGTTCATTTTGACTAATCATAAAGGGCTTTTGTGATAAATGTATATAATGGGCATCATACATATTCAGGGCATAATGAAAAAAGAGAATAAAGAATCCAAACATTAGGAGATCTGAGCCTGAGATGTCATCCAGTTAACCTGGCAAGAAGAATAACCACTGTTTGAACCTTGCTGGACAAGGATCCACTCCAGCTGACCACCTTATCCTCAGATACATCGAAAATTAACCTTGCCTTGATCTCAATAGAGTGGTAGCTAAATGCTTATTCTTCTTATGAGCAGAACATTCATTCTTTCTGTCAAAGTGTTCTTCCCAGCCATCTGATTAGTGGAAGCGATGCCCAGCCTATGTCATAAATATTCACAGTATTACCTCTGAGATACTTTATGAAGATTCTTCCCAACAACTCCCTGCAGGAAAACTTAAGCATCCCTGGGTACTGGGGAGTAGCACTTTAAATATTCTAAAGTGCCATGAACTAGGACATTATGAAGGGGCAGTACTGTTATGGTTATTGCACATTACCTCATGTGACAGTGTATGTTTTGCATCAAGCTTCTTTATAATATTATTTTGGAGGATAAAGTATTGTACAAGGCAGTGTTTTGCAATGTAGTATCTATCAGAATCATCTGGGGAGGGTGTAAAACTCAGATCATTGGGCCCTGGCCTCAGAGTTTCTGATTCAGTAGGACTAACAGGGATCCTGATATTCGTATGTCTAACAGTCTCATAAGTGATGCTGATCTGATGCTGGTGGGGATACAATTGGAGAAAGATTGATATAATGAAGAAAATAGAAAAGATTGACTTTGTTAAGGCAGTGTTCTGTGGGATAACAGTTGAATTTTCACTTTTGGGTACCACAATCTTTACTACAATTGCCTCAATGTACTCAGTTCAAATACCCATTTAGTGTATTTTGCTGACACTTTAAAATTTAAAGTGGATTTATCAAATTTTATTAAATCCTTATAATCAAGTGAGAATATACAATTGACCTGTTTAACTTAAGAATTTATATATGTATATATGTAGGTGTGTATGTATATACATTTGTATATATGTTATATATACTTATATATAATTGTGTGTACATGTCTGCTTATTAAAAGATATCAAATCTAAAACTAGTACACATTATTTCCACTGTAAGCTGTGGTCAGATGTTACTTAAGGATGTGTCTCTAAGCTGGTTAGTCTTCACTTTTACATCTGGCTCTGGATGATTCATTGACTCCATGCTCTTTTGTAAGTCACATAATTTAATACAGAATAGCTATTTCAAAAATATAATCACCTCTTTATCCTTCTCTCTGCCCCATTCCCTCCTTATACATCTTTTCTAAAATATTGCAGAGAAATCTCTCTTTCTGCAATTGCTCCCCTTTCATCTTTCAAATGTATGTTTTGTTGTGATATTTTTAATTCTCTTTTTCTTTAACACAGTTTTTGACTATGCTAAAATTTTCAGTTTGTACTCTTCAAAGTGCCAGCTTCTGAATGTTGGTGCATCTATTTAGTTATCTTTTTATGGTCTGAATTAAGATACAAGGTGTTGATCTTAGTACTGCTGGACCAATGGAAGGAGGTTATAGCCCCTGAAATTTTGGTGGAAAGAGAGCACTTCCAGATTTTATGCTGGTTGAAATAAATCTTTCCTCCTAGTCACAAATGATTGACTTCGATTCTTTTTGTTCTAAGATGAGCAACTATCCCCAATGATGTAGTCTCCTGTGATTAGTTATAAGTTAATTAGCACAGCACATGGCATATATTAGACACTTTTCTTATTCGTTGACTGATTGTTCAAGTCATAATAGCTTTGAATTATGTCACTTGTTTCAGCAAAAGACATATAGAGTTAAAAAAAAATAAAAGGCTAAATCAGAAAGGAGAATACTTAGGATCTCACTGTGGCATATGGCTTACGTAAAAGAAATCATAAGTTAGTACATGGAATATAAGCTCTTAGAAAAGAATCTTGCTATATTTTCCCCAGCCTCTTTGAATCTTTACAGTTAAAGAAACATTATCATTATAGTCGTTCCGTTGAAAATAATTTCTTTGCTGGTGAATTATCACATATGAAACAAGCAATTCCATTTTTCCTTGATACTTTGTAACGCTAAACCTTAGCTAAAACCATTTTTTATTAATTCATGGACTCATAAACAAGAGTTTTCTTTTTAAAGAAAAACTTTTTTTTTTTTAAAGGGAAAAACGTATATTTGACATATAGCTGAAGCTAACAGTAACTTCAATCTCTGTTGAATTGGTTATGTCATTTGGGAATGAAAGAAAACTCTCTAAAACATTGCATTAAATAAAATGCAGTGTCTTTTTCACCATGTGGTGTCAGAATTAGACTTTTCTAGGAATATAAATAGCAAAACAAATAATGAATTCAAAATTAATAGCAAGCCGAGCTGTCCACAGACATGAAATCTCTGGTCATACAATTTCTTAATGATTAAAATTTCCAAAGTCTACAGTTATAAATAAGCTCTACTTCATGTGTTTCATGTCACAGAATAATTATTGTTTAACCACTGCCCTCTTTATAAAGTAGAAAATAAATGATTTGAAACAAAACTCATCACTCAATTTGTGGTTAATTGATATAATTAGAGTATATTTTGTCATTTTATCTTTCTAAACTGATGATATTGTGGAAAATGTGTAAGTACTTTGCATTATCTTTCTTGAATTATTTGTCAAGCTAGTTCATAGACAGGAGAAAGCATTTCCCTTGCTTTTCAAAGTTTATTTACAATTTTTTTTTTCAGTTTTTTATATATACTAGGCAACTTTCAGATAAATTTTGATTTTTTTATTGTATTTTTTCAGAGATTTATGGTAGATTTCGATCTGTGTGTTGTCTCAATAAATAATGTTTTTTGAGGATATATACATCCTACCTGTTTTCTGCAAATCTCAACACATTAATTTCATAATTTCATGAATATTCTATATTCATTCCTAAATATTCTATATTCACGTAGCTCAACTTTTGAGGTTGATTTTAGGAATTAATCTAAAGCAGCGGTTCTAAAATTGATTGATTTTGCTCCCTATATTGACATCTAGTGAGTAGTGACCAATATTCTAGAATATTCTAGAATAAACAAGCAGTTCTCCATAATAAATGTCCATTTATTTATGTCAATAGTGCTGAGGTCGATAAGCCTTATCAAAAGTATTCACTCTCTGCAGCCTATAATCATAAGAAAGTTTGAAATCATATTTGAAATTGTTCTTTCTCTAAGTTCTTACATTAGCATCAGCTTATGGTGAACCAGTTAGTCATTTCTACTTACTTTGTTCTCTTCTAATTTTCCTGACAATTATGCATGTGTAATATCTTAGTTGTGAAAGCAAGTTGAGGAATGAAAATATGATCTCACTTTTTTGTAATGGGTGCTCATTTTTTTTGTGAGAAGGTAGTGAATAATTGTGTTCTTCCCTATCACTCTCTTAACTTTGGAAACAATCAGTGTGATTCACTTCCATTCTACCGTTTGTTTGAGTGAGATGAAAAAAAAGAGAGTAAAGATGAGCTGAAAATGCAAAATAAAACAAGTATAATTATATTCACATGATTTTTTATCATTTATTGTTCCCCAAACCTATGTGATAGAAGTCTTTCCAATTCTGACAATTAGTTGGCTACTTGTATTAAACCTATCATTAAAAAGGGGAAGTAAAATGTACATCTAAAGATTGATGTTTTATAATGATTTATTTTTTTTGCATAGGACAGAGATAAAGGAATGTTAATGTTTATAGTTGTAATACTCACAAGTTATTTAAGACGTTTACATGAAATGAAAAGTCATGAGAACATTATCAGCAGCTTTTAGTATGCTGTAAATAGTCACATTGTAGTATTATATATTAAAATTTGTCAGATCTAAACATACAAACATATTTGCTCAGTTTCTCCTCTTAATCATCCCTATCACTAAAAACTACTATATTATCTATATAATAAATACTTATATATTTTAAAATTATGTATTTATTTTATATATATAATGAAAATTGGGGCTTTGGAAATATTTTAAAATTAAAATGAAGGCACTTGTTTTTTAAACACCAGAGCCTTTTTTTTCCTCCTGACTTTTTTTTTTTTTAACAAATATCCCATGATTTAAATCATTATTTAGAAGAAAGAAATTGTCCATAATGGAAGCATGCAGCATAATTTTAAAGTGGCTCCTGTTTCCCTAAAATTGAAAAGTGTCACATTTATGTCTCAGTTTACATTTGAAAGACCAAAGAAAGTTGTTTTTGAAAAAGGATTCAAATCGATGCTATTGCACATCTTTAATACATTTAAAAATAAATAAAACATTAATGCTATAACAACATTGTGGCTCAGTGTACACAAAAGATTCAGAATTCAGGCAGGCCAAAAAGACCTTCATCCAATATGTCCTGAGCATCCACTCTGAGATAAGGCTGTGCTTGAGTTAAAACCAGAAAGGAGAAAAAAGCCTGGTCTTCACAAGACTCACAGTCTGTCCTCTGGAAATAAAAAGTTAAAGCAGAGAAGACTGGCTACAATGAGTCAGTTAATCCAAGTGTGAGAAGGTGGAATCCAGGAATCAAATCTGTAGGAATCAAGCCCCTGACTTATTGTAGATGATGGTGGAAACTTTTTTCAATTCACTGGCTATCTTGAGGCTCACAGCTGTCTGAGTGGGAATAGGTGACTTAAAAGATGGGTATGTTATAAGACATAACATACCTGCCTTAAAAGATGGGTATGTTATAAGACCATCTGCATCAAGCTGAATAAACCAGGAAAGATTATTCTGATCTTAGGTCTTTTAATTTTAATTCTATGATGGTTAATTTAATGAGTCAACTTAGTTAGGATATAGTGCACAGTTGTTTGGTTGTACCGTAGTCTGGATGTTGCTCTGAAGTTAGATTTTTAGATGGAATTATTTCAATCAGTAGATCAGATTACCATCCATCATATGTGTGGGCCTCATCCCATACATCAAAGGTCTTAAGAACAAAGACTGAGACTTTCCAAAGAAGGAATTTGCCACTAAACTGCAACATAGCAACCCATCCTGAGTTTCTAGACTGCTGCCTGGGGAATTAAGGCTCAAGACAACATTAAGGATGCCTGCCTAGGTTTCCTGCCTGTCTGCCTGCCTTAATGTACCTATGCATTTCTGACTTGCCACCTCTTATAATTGCTGAGCCAATACCTTAAAATAAGTCCCTCCCTCCCTCCCTTCTCTCTCGCTCGCTCGCTCGCTCTCTCCTTTTTCTCCTATAGCTTCTATTTCTCTGGAGAGCCCTGACTAATGCAATTGTATACTTTGCTGTATCTGTTTATGTCTGTGATGAAAACCATCGTATCAGTGTGCAGCATCCATTTTTCTCTTCCCTATGCCTTTCAGCAAGGTGAGATGTGATGCCACTCTTGTTTGTGCCTTTAGCAACAGACCTTACACTATTCTCCCCCTTCCCCTGGGTTTCGATTAAGCTGATTCTCTTGCACATGATTTTGTGCCTATAAAACTGTATCCCGAGTTGCTTTTAAAATATATTTTTTTAATAACTTGCAGAACCATTTTTTGAGTTGAGTCGACTAGTGTTGTGTAAGTTTCTATTCCTATCCCCAGTGGCTACCTTACAGCAACTGCTGCTATCACTTTTATACCAAAAACTTTGTTACAGGAGCTCAACAAAATCTTCTTCAACTCAACAATTTTAAAAAGGTAAAACCATTTGATCTAAAATATACTGAGCATTTAAGCTGACTAAAAAAGTTAAAGAATAGGTTGATATTACCCTTTGCTACTTTTAAAAGTCCTTGTGCTGTCAATATGACAATAGTACTAGACTTGCAGGTGAAAATATTAAAAATAAATGGTCTTTAACCCGTAACATCTATTTTAAAATGGAAATACCGTTTCAAGTTACTATGTCCTTTTCTCAGTAATTCTTCCCTACTGTAAGTTTTTATAATAAGCAGAAAAATGTCCCAAACGTTCACATGTTGACATTTATTGATACTTGTGTGGCATGTCTATTGATGTTTAGACAATATGATAGACAATTTGCATAATAAGTAAGTAGAAACTTATTGTGGGATATGGTTTATTTTCTTAGTTCGAGATAGTTGCTTCTGGATTTGAATCTGCAATTCTAAAGAAATATAATTTTATATGAAACATCATCACTCAAACTTATCCTTATTTTTTGTTGACAGAAAACAGAAAGTGAAAATGTGCTGCTCAGTTGACAGTTGTCAGCATCTATTTTGTTTTTGTTCAGAGGTATAATTATATGTTTACTTAGAAAAAGAGGATTTATAATTAAGAAGTACTCAAAATTCTGTCTTTAGTATTATTTCTAAAACTATTAGGAAAAAATAAAGTTTATAGTCTTTTATAGCAGATTTATTTCACAATTAGGTAATTCTGGCCAAAATTTCCTTTCTCATCTCACTATGCCAAAACTTATCTACTGGCTGCATCCCATCTTTAAGTCATATTGAACTTCTCACCATTCAGTGATTGTTAAACCCCTGATTTTCGCTTTTCCTTGAATATCTTTAGTCCTCTCTTAGAAGCAATCTAAGATTCAGTCATGGTGACTTTTCCAATGTGTAGGCTGATCTCAAATCCCTACATAGAACGTATTCTGTCACTTTCCATATCGCAATAGAATATATATCTAGTATAAGCTCTCTGAC
>NW_011888786.1:11269359-11278749 GCF_000151845.1 Pteropus vampyrus
CTCTCTCCTTTTTCTCCTATAGCTTCTATTTCTCTGGAGAGCCCTGACTAATGCAATTGTATACTTTGCTGTATCTGTTTATGTCTGTGATGAAAACCATCGTATCAGTGTGCAGCATCCATTTTTCTCTTCCCTATGCCTTTCAGCAAGGTGAGATGTGATGCCACTCTTGTTTGTGCCTTTAGCAACAGACCTTACACTATTCTCCCCCTTCCCCTGGGTTTCGATTAAGCTGATTCTCTTGCACATGATTTTGTGCCTATAAAACTGTATCCCGAGTTGCTTTTAAAATATATTTTTTTAATAACTTGCAGAACCATTTTTTGAGTTGAGTCGACTAGTGTTGTGTAAGTTTCTATTCCTATCCCCAGTGGCTACCTTACAGCAACTGCTGCTATCACTTTTATACCAAAAACTTTGTTACAGGAGCTCAACAAAATCTTCTTCAACTCAACAATTTTAAAAAGGTAAAACCATTTGATCTAAAATATACTGAGCATTTAAGCTGACTAAAAAAGTTAAAGAATAGGTTGATATTACCCTTTGCTACTTTTAAAAGTCCTTGTGCTGTCAATATGACAATAGTACTAGACTTGCAGGTGAAAATATTAAAAATAAATGGTCTTTAACCCGTAACATCTATTTTAAAATGGAAATACCGTTTCAAGTTACTATGTCCTTTTCTCAGTAATTCTTCCCTACTGTAAGTTTTTATAATAAGCAGAAAAATGTCCCAAACGTTCACATGTTGACATTTATTGATACTTGTGTGGCATGTCTATTGATGTTTAGACAATATGATAGACAATTTGCATAATAAGTAAGTAGAAACTTATTGTGGGATATGGTTTATTTTCTTAGTTCGAGATAGTTGCTTCTGGATTTGAATCTGCAATTCTAAAGAAATATAATTTTATATGAAACATCATCACTCAAACTTATCCTTATTTTTTGTTGACAGAAAACAGAAAGTGAAAATGTGCTGCTCAGTTGACAGTTGTCAGCATCTATTTTGTTTTTGTTCAGAGGTATAATTATATGTTTACTTAGAAAAAGAGGATTTATAATTAAGAAGTACTCAAAATTCTGTCTTTAGTATTATTTCTAAAACTATTAGGAAAAAATAAAGTTTATAGTCTTTTATAGCAGATTTATTTCACAATTAGGTAATTCTGGCCAAAATTTCCTTTCTCATCTCACTATGCCAAAACTTATCTACTGGCTGCATCCCATCTTTAAGTCATATTGAACTTCTCACCATTCAGTGATTGTTAAACCCCTGATTTTCGCTTTTCCTTGAATATCTTTAGTCCTCTCTTAGAAGCAATCTAAGATTCAGTCATGGTGACTTTTCCAATGTGTAGGCTGATCTCAAATCCCTACATAGAACGTATTCTGTCACTTTCCATATCGCAATAGAATATATATCTAGTATAAGCTCTCTGACATTATGAGAGGTTTCTCTTCAAAGCATCTCCCTCCATTGAACTATGAATTCTTTGAAGGAAGAGAACCAATCTCATTCCTCATTTTTTAAATATAAAAAAGATATATGCCTTTCTTACTCATATCACTCTGGATATGTAAACTATAGTAATTTAAAGGAGGAATCAGCTCAGAATTTTTACAGTAAACAGAAGTAATTAATCTGAGTTTACTACAGAATCACTTATGTAGTTAAAAAAATACTTCTTTTTTTCCTGAGTGCTACTCCTGGATAGTTTGATTTATTTGGAGATTTATATCAAAGAAAGGTTCAAATGCAAGAATCTACAACTGTGAATTAACAAGTAAGAATTTTTAAAAATAAGACACAAAATGTGCTGATATGCCATCATGGTTCAGGTTGTAGCACTGAACGATTCATTTACTTGTACATGTACCAAATGCCCACTCTGTATCAAGGTTTGGGAAATGTATTGGTAAACAGAATTGATCCTTTCCTTTGTGAAAGTTCTATTCTGTCAGGGGGATAGATGGTAAATAATAAAAACGACAAAGATGTCAATTTATTGTTGTTAGAAAGTGAAAAGAACTAAGGAGACAAGGCGAAAAATATAGAGTTAAGTGAATCAGATGTGCTCTGCTGGGAGGGGAATTTCAGACGTAAATAAGATATTATAGGTTGGCCTCATTACTAATGTGATATTTGAGCAAGGGCTTTTGTAGGTGAGGGTAGATTCTCTCCTAGAGCCTCCAGAGGGTATGTTTCTCTGCCAATTTTGGCTCAGTAATATTGATTTTTGACTTCTGGCCCACAGATCTGTGAGATAAATTTATTTTGTTTTAAGCCACCTAGTTTGTGGATATTTGTTACAGCAGCCATAGAAATCTATGCTCCAAATTGGCTATAAAAATTGCAACTCTCATAGCAATGTACCGAAGCCCATAATGTTCTATACTGCTGTCAACATTTGACATCACAAACATATTTTTTAATGTTTTTGAATATGATTGATGAAAAGTTCCAACCACTTTTTTGTTTTAATTAGACTTTTTCTATTAATATTTAGGTTAACATATTTTATATGTTTGTTGGCCATTTGTTTTTTTTCTTGTGACATGTACTTTTCACACATTTTCCCATTTTGTATTTTTCTTTTTTTTATAAAAATTATTTATGATTTTCATTTTTTGTCTCTCTCTAGTCTATATATTACACAATTACCAGAATCACATTATATAATTTTATATAGATGTCTGATACATTTTTATTTATGGTAAGGAAAGTACCCCCTCCTGGCTCTCCTTTTTTAGAAAATTTTATTTAAGCACAGTGCTCATACTTTATAAAAAATAGTCACAGCATTTTTATTATGATTTTATATATTTTATTAACTCTACTATATAATGCATTTTAATGGCCAATCCTATTTTTTATACAACTGATAAAAAAAAAAAATCTGATCTTGCCATCCACACTATCAGTCTCCTTTATCACATTTTATTTTCTGAAAGAGCTATTTTCAACTTAATTAGACAGTTGGCATACATAACTCTTGTATCTAACTTAAAATGGCAATATAAGCAACTTAAATTGGTTAAGGTTTTCCTAAGACTCTTTTACTTTTGAAGTACAGATTTCTGACTTTCTTTTTAACTCATGGGCTTTATGTTCATGGTTTTAAACACAACGTCATTCTGAATGCCACCAAGACCACTATGGTACAGTGTTTCTTAAAAGAATCCATAAAAGGCCTGAAGCCATTAGTTCTGTGTCCGTAAGCAAGTTTTGCCTTTATGCAGATCTCATCTTCTTTGACTCCAGCTCTGACATGTTGCTAAAAATGTTTGATTCATCACCTTCTTATCACAAGTGGTATCTATGTGTTAAAAACAACTTCATTATTATATGTATGTTTTTTCTAAACCATTGGAATCTAATTTGAATATTTGGATGCAGAGGGTTTGATGTTTATACATTCACAGACACAACTATATCTTGACTGCCACCAAGCCAAAGCAGTTGTATTATACCATAAATTATAAGATGTATTCCAATTTCAAATATATTAAAATGTGGGAAACGTGCAACTTAGAATAAGTGAAAGGTACAATTAACTTGGTGGCATTCAGAATGATGTTTCCTGAACTCTAACGTTATCACACTAACAGTAGACATTCCTCAGAAATATTTTAAGGGAAAGCATCATAGCGATTAAAATGGTCTATAATCTTCAATGTGAATTCAAAGAGATTCAGGGATAGAAACAATACAATGGAAATTTAAGGAACACATAGTAGCAAAATTAAATCATCGGTGGAGGCAGAAAAAATTAGTATTTTCCTGCTGCAGAAATTTGAATCAGCGACATACAGAACAAACAAGAATACCCCAAATGTGAAAACTACATCTGTGAATTGAGACTTGACTGTGAATGAGCTTTTTCTGGTACTGATTCTTGTTTTTGTTTTTTTTTTCTTTCTGAAATGAACTTCTTCCTTTTATACTATAGACCAGCTTTTTCAACACAGAGGGAGAGAAGAGGACCTACCACTGGTAGTTCTGGGCTCATTTCATCCATTTGCAAGATATTTGTTGTATCAGCTTCACCACTTAAGCTTTAAAAATTTCTCTCTATGGAGTGATGCCTATGAATTTGAGCTGCATTGTTTTTCTAACTTTGGGTAGCATAACTCTGATTCTACAATATATTAATCTTTGAGAGCAACAGATATTGGGGTTAAATAAATTAAGATCCTTTGCATCTTAAATCTCTCTCTTGGAGATTCAAAGAGTGTGTTAAATGCACACAGAAATCCCACAGTGAATAAGAAACCTGTTAAAGATTGTTCACTTCTTAAAGAAAAAGACACAACCCAGTAATATCTTTCTCAGGGATCTGAAAGCCATCTCTGAAATGTAAACATTAAGAGGATGGCACCCCTGCCGTTCTGTTTATGTGGAAGAAGGGGACCTAACTTTGGTGGGCACCTTACTCTAAGCTATAATACAAATTACCTTCTGCCATAAAAACACAAGAAAATTTACTTTTCCTTTGAGTAATGTCAGCTAGCAAACATAGACATATTGCCCGTGTTCTCTCCCACTCCAGCACTTAAAAATCCTCCCAGTCTTTGTTTCAGTTGAATTCAGCTTGTGTTCTGGTCTGTCTCCCCCATTGCGGTAACCTGTTTAACTTTGTCCAGTACAATTTTCACTTTGAAAATACTACTTCTGGACGTGGTTTCATAGTGTAGTGGTTAGCACACCTGCTTTACATGCAGAAGGTCCTGGGTTCGTGCCCCAGTGGAGCCACAGTACATGGTCTACAGCCATACCACCCTGAACAAGCTTGATGTCTGATCTCGGAAGCTAAGCAGGGTCAGGCCTGGTTAGTACTTGGATGGGAGACCACCTAGGAAGACCAGGTGCTGTAGGCATAAATAATAATAATAAATAATAATAATAAAAAGAAAATGCTACCTCTGGATCCTCCAAAATATTTATGTTATCCTTCCTAACTCAGTTGACTGGGCTCTGAAGCAGTTTTGCTTGGGCCACAGATGTACACAGACTTCTCCAGGACAGCTCCATTAGATTCTGGACACCGCCTGTGCCTTCAGTCTTACCAAGGCCTTCTAAAGCATGGTTTCTCCAGTTTCTGGCATTCGCTTATTCAACTGTAGGGCTGAAATAAAGTGCTAAAGGGATTTATAAGGAATAGATACCATGTGGTCTTTACTGTTCTTTTCCACTTTCCTTTTAAACACTCCACCTTTAACTGAAAATAAGGATGTAGGTGGGACAAGGTGTATTGCTAGGATAAGTAGCATATCAGAGCCTAGACTTAGTTTGCAAAAATGTTATATGTCAACTATTTCTGTATAGTGAAGTAAATAACCCATAAAGTGAGTTATAGTTGCTGTTTAGAAACACTTATAAGATTTCCTGTGCCTACACTTTTTGCTTTAGAAAAGCAGTTATTCTGTATTTTAAAGTCAAATACAGACATAAAATACATTCATATTTTGGACAAGAATTGGAGTCTGACCTACTTTTACCTTTCCTTCAGCTAACTTCTTGCAGCTGAAAGTCCAATTCAAACCCAGAACAAACACACAGTCTCTGAAAAACACAGCCTTTTATATTAGCCATACATAAAATTTCGTTCTATATATTTTGACTTACAATCCTTTTATCAAAATATGATTTTTATTTTTATGGCCAGTACTTACTGTGTTGGCGGTACTTCCAAATTTTAAATAGGCTTTCAAAAGTGTTTATCCTATTACTAAAATTGCAAATAAAAACAATAACAAAAATTGGTTGGAAAATAAAAGGACACAAGTGCTATCATCAATTGTGACATAGGCCCATTAAGGAAGCCACTTTTTAAAATACCAGAATATATTTGAATTTGTTCCTCATTCCAGATATTCTGACCTTTACTTTAAAGCTCTTTTTATCCCTTTATTTCATGAGCACTTATTCTAAAAGCTAAAGACGCTTTTACACAACATTGCATATACATGCAAATAAACCTATTTCAAATAAATCAAATTTATCACTTACAACAGAATTCTTTAAGTCCCTTAACATATGCTATAGCTGAAAATTTGGCATATATATGTATACATAACATATACAATGAGTCTAATATATATAAATATATAACATACATATCACATTTACAAGCAACCTTTCAGACTTCTCTAAAGCCCAGAACTGTGTCCTAGAGTCACAGATACTTAGAAAAGAGCTTCTAAACAGCTGCACTCTCCAACTCGGAGTTTGCACATTTTAGATTTTGGGAGAACTTGTAAGACTTTACTCAAAGGTGATTTATCTCTCTTTCACAGAACCATAGCAAATTGGATTAGTTTGTTTTCTAATTACAAGAAAATTGTACCTGGAAGAAGAAGGAAGTTTGAAAAATTACCTGATCTGTATTAATAGTGCTAATGTGAAATAAAAGTGGACAACAGCTGAGCAGACTGTTCAAAAAACAGAGAAGTACTCCAGCAATCTGATAGCATTTAACCTAAATTCAAGTGAATTTATGTATTTTAATATCTTAGTGTAGAAGTCTGTCCTATCACATTTTAAAATAAATTATAGCCATAATGGCGAACTCATATAATTAGATTATTTTTAATATGTCTCCTTTAAGTTGAAGGTATCTAGCAATATGAACTATAGGTTCATCAAACCTTTGACTTAAAGATCTCTTAAATTAGCTTACATAAAATTGTTGATTCCTTAAGATAGAATTTATTAAAAAAGAGATTATGAGGAAGAGCAAATAGATTGATTTTTGGTCCATTAGACATTTTCAAGTAGGGAAATTATTTTTCTTTAATATTTAAATTTATGGAATAGCCCTGAAAAAGAAAGGGTCAGTTTCTTCACTTCCATGTGATATTTAATGGTATAAACTATTGAAATAGATATAAACTATTGAAATAGATATAAACTATTGAAATAGATATAAACTTTAAAATAAACCAAATTGTATCTAAATTAAAGGGACGAGAAAACAATAAGATCGAACACTTATTTTTAGTAGTGGAATTAATATATATTTTATTCAGACAAATTGGCACATTTGCATTAATTTCAACAATTATTTTATTAAGTTTTTTCGTTTTCTTTTGTTCGGTTCAATCTATTGACCATCTGCCATGTGTCAGAAACTTCTCAAGTTTCGATGCAGTGCTGAAAGGATAGATTGACCTATGTTCTGTGAAGCCTACATTCTACTTACAACCACAAAATAGCAAGTTCTGCTATGAAAATAAAGCAAATGAGATAGAGAAGAGACCAGGAAGCATTTCAGATATGGGTATAAAAGTCCTTTTGAGCCTGTGATGTTTCAGTTGAGGTCAAAAGGAAAAGAAAACAAAACCAGTCTCATATAAAGTTAGAGATAAAGCATTCCAGGAAGCAGTTACATTTTCTTTCTAAACTGGATGTTTTTTCCTTCTCTGAATGCCCTAGCTAGAACTTCTTAGGTGAAGTTAAATAAAAGCAGTTTGAGTAAACATCCTTGTCTTCTTTCTGTTCTTAGAGGAAGAGTGCTCAGTACTTCACCTTTATGTATGAAGTTAGCTATGAAGTTTTTTGCAGGTGCTCTAAATCAGCATTTGTTAAGATTTTTTTTTCTTTTTTAAATTTTACTTTGCATTCCTGAAATAAACCCAAGTTGGTCAAGATGTATTACCTTTTAATCTATACATTGTTGGATTCAATTAGCTTAAATCTGTGTTAACAATATCTGTGTTTGTGAAGAATATTGGACTGTATTTTTTTTTTTTTGTAATGTCTTTGTCTGCATTTAATATCAGGGTATTGCTGGATTCTGGATTCATAGAATTAGTTGGATACTATCTTTTTATATTGAGTTTCATTGAAGAGTAGTTGTGTCATTGATATTATTTCTTCTTTACATACTAGTAGAATTCACCAGTGATGCTCTCTGGGCCTGGGAGTTTCTTGAGTGAAATTTAGCAGCTTATAGCTTTCCAAGCATTTTTCCATTTTATCCAAATGGTTAATTTACTGGAATAAAATCACTCATGCTATTTTTCTTATTTTCCTTTGCTATATGTCGTGGATATTTGAAAAAGATGACCCCTCTTTTATTTCTGATATGAGTCTTTTATTTTCTCTTTTTTCTTTTGTAGGCATACCTCGTTTCATTGTATTTCACTGTATTGCACTTCACAAACATTGTGGTTTTTAAAAATCGAAGGCAAGACCCTCCACCAGTAAAACGATTACGACTTGCTTTATTGTGATACTCACTTTATTGCCGTGGCCTGGAACTGAATGTGCAGTATCTCTGAGGTTTGCCCGCACTTGCCAGTCTCTGGAGAGAATGTCTATTTTCTCTTTTTTTCTCAATGAAATTGCATTATGTTTTATTGATTCTATTACTTTTTTTTAAATTTTCTCTTTCATGGAGTTTTGCTCTGATCCTTATGCTAATTTTATCTTCACTTTGAGTTGAATTTGCCCTT
This sequence comes from Pteropus vampyrus, assembly GCF_000151845.1. Classification (NCBI taxonomy): domain Eukaryota; kingdom Metazoa; phylum Chordata; class Mammalia; order Chiroptera; family Pteropodidae; genus Pteropus; species Pteropus vampyrus. Next base: position 11,277,823 of record NW_011888786.1, read on the forward strand.
CTGTTTCTGGTTTCTTAAAGCAGAAGGTGAGAGCACTGAGACCTTATTTTTTTTATATAACCAGCATTTAGTGCTACAAATTTCTCTTGACAGCTGTTTTAGATGCATCTAGCAGATTTTGATGGTCTGTGTTCACTTTTATTAAGTTCGAATACTTTACAAATTTTTTTTGATATATTTTTTTATGACCCATAGAAGTATGTTACTTAGTTTCCAAGTATTTGGGAGTTTTCCAGATATCTTTCTGTTGTTAAATTTTGATTTAATATTATTATGTTCAAAGAACATACTTTGTAGTATTTGATTCCTTTTAAATCTGAGGTTTGTTTTATGGGCCAGATTATGATATATCTTAGTAAACATCGTTTACATGCTTAAAAAGAATGTGTATTCTGCTCTTGGTTGAGTATTTTATGAATACAAATTAAATAAAGTTGATTGATAGGGTTGTTCAGGTATTCTATGTCCTTGGTGAATTTTATCTACTTATTCTATCAGTTATTGAAACAGAGCTTTTATAATGTCTGTCTATATGGATTTATCTATGTTTTCTTTTAGGTTCGAAAGAAATTTTTTCTCTAATTTTAAAATTATTAGTTATATAAATATTAGGAATGTTATGACCTTTAGGTAAAATTATCTAATATTATTACAAAATATTCATTTGGTCCCTTATTATAGTTTGTTCTGAAATCTACTTCTTTTGATATTAATATAGCATTCCAGTTTCCTTTTGATTAGTGTTAGCATGGTATATAATTCATCATCCCTTTACCCTTCACCTATTTATGTCTTTATATTTAAAGCAGGTTTCTTGTACAATAGCCTATAGCTGGATCTTGCTTTTGCATCCAATTTGACAATCTCTGCATTATAATTGGGTAGTTTAGGCCATTTACATTACATGTGACTTTTTTATTTGCATGA
>NW_011888786.1:11278824-11282317 GCF_000151845.1 Pteropus vampyrus
TTTTGATGATGAAGGCATAAGAAGGGTACTAGGATACAATTGTAGAAGGTTATCTGCTTCAAGAGCCACCATAAAAATACCATTTGTAAAATCAGTTCTTCAGCTGACAAGAGTTGGAGGCGCAGTTGGTACACTTAAATTACTGTCAACAAACAGGAATTAGGTGGAAAAATTATTTTGTCTTAATCTTTAAAAGATATCATTTCTAGGCATAGAAGTCCAGGTTGGTAACATTTTGTTTTGTTTTGGTTGTTTACCCTTTTTTTTTTTACTTTAAAAGATATTTGCTCCATTGTCTTCTAGCTTGCATTTTATCTGATGAAAAGTCTGTTGTCCTTCTAATCTTTATTCTGTATATAATACTTCTTTTTTCTATGGTTGCTCTAAAATTTATCTTTATTATTGGTTTTAACCTATTTTGTTATAATTTATTTTGTATAATTTTCTTTTTGTTCTCTATGCGTGTAGTTTGCTAAGATTCTTAGATCTGTAGGTATATATTTTAAAAAATTCGGAAGACTTTAAGCCTCTAATTTTCAATTTCTTTTTTGTTATGCTCTTATTTTTTTTCCTTTGAGGATTCAAATTATACATGTATAATGTCACTTAAAATTATCCTACTCCTGTGATGCTCAGATGCTTCATTAATTTTATTGTTCTTTTTTCCTCTTTATGTTTCATTTAGAATAGTTTCTACTGGTATGTCCTTTGGTTCACCAATCTTTTCTGCAATTTATTATTATCTGCTATTAACACTATCCAGTGCATTTTTTTTCATTTTAATTATTGTAGTATTCATTTTATTTTTAGAAACTCAATTTGGGTCTCTTTTACATCTTTCATGCCTCTACTTCACATGTTCGATATTTCCTCTAGCTTTTTGAACATGTAGAATGCAGTATGATGACTGTTTTTAATAGCCTAATCTAAGAATTTTAATATCTGTGTTCTGCATCATTTTTGAGTAATCGTTTTATCTTTATTTTGGGTTGTATTTTTCTGTTTCTTGACATGTATGGTAATTGTTGATTGGATACCAGAAAGTATAAATTTTATCTTGTTGAGCAGTTTATATTTTGTATTTCTATAAATATTGTTGAGTTTGTTCTGGGATTCAGTTAATTTACTCAGAAGCAGTATAATCATTTCAAGGCTATATTTTAAGCTTCGTTATTTGGAAATAGAGAAGCTGTAGTCTAGATCTGAATTTTCCCTGCTCACAAGACAAATCCCTTCTGACTATCCAATGCCTCATTAATTTTGAGTTTTTCCACCGTTCATGTTGAGAACACAAATTATTCCCTGCACTGTATGAACTGTTTAGTTAGTTCTGCCTGTTCCTTTTCAATGATGCATTCCATTGGCTTTGTGCAGTATTTTTTTTATACATATGAACTGATCAATACTCACAAAATAACACAGGAGAAAACATAAATCATCTTGGGGCAGGGTGATGACTTTTTAGATACACCACCAAACAAATGGTCCATGAAAAGAAATGACCAATAAGGTAAACTTTATTAAAAAATAAAACCTTATGTTCTGCAAAAAACCAATGTCAAGAGAATAATACAGGTCACAGAGAAAAAATATTTTAAAAGACACATTAATAAAAGACTTTTATCCAAAATATACATTCTTAAAGCTCCAAAATAAGAAAACAGCCTTTTCTAAGAAATAGGCCAAAGTTTTTAACAGATACCTCACAAAAGAAGATATATAGATGGCAAATAAGCATATGAAAGTATGTTACATATAATATGTGACCAGGAAAATGCATATTGAAACAATATTGAGATACTACTATATACCTATTAGAGTTGCTACAAACTATAATTCCAACTATATGACATTCTGAAAAAGGCACAATAATGGAGACGATAAAAAGATTAATGGTTGCCAGGGTAGGGGTCATAAATAGGCAGAGCACAGAGAATTTTTAGGGAAGTGAAGATACTATGTCTAATATTACATTGGTGGATTATTATGGTGAGTGATGTTGATAATGGGCGGGGGGGGGGATGCATGTGTGAGGGCAGAGTGTAAATGGGAAAGCTCCGTAACTTCCTCTAATTTTATTGTAAATTTAAAACTGCTCTAAAAAGTAATAAAGTCTCAATTTAAAAAAGAAATACAGCTGATATCTGGAAGATTTAAAAGAATACATTGGCCAATTTGTTTTGTTATAAACAACTTTTTATTTCTTTGTTCTGTCTTTGAACTAAATGGTATCAAGTACATCTCACTGGCTTTCCCACCCACTTCAAACAAACATTTTGGCTCAGATCATCTCTGTGAAGTATCAAGTAATAGAATAAGTAGACCTATCATCAAATACTCATTAGCTATGTTATGGTAGATGTAGGTAATGGCCATCTAAAGATGTCCATGCCCGAATCCCTGGAACCTGTGAGTATGTTACCTTACATGGCAAAGGGACATTAAATTTGCAGATCAAATTAAATTTGGTAAGCAACTCATCTAAAAACAGGGAGATTACTCTGGGTTATGCAGGGGTGCCCAATAAGATCAGAGCAATGTGATATGAAAAGACTCAATCTGCTGTTGCTGGCTTTAAAGAAAGGGGCCATGAGCCAAGGATGCAGGTGGCTTCTAGAAGCAGGAAAAGACAATGAAACAGATTCTCCTGGAACTCAAGTAGATGCAGGAAGAGTGATGCACTGGGCGAGAGCAGAGAAACTCGATGCCCCTTTGCATAGACCTTGTCTTACGCATCTTTTCCATCTGGTTGTTCCTAAGTTATATCATTTTATAATAAACTGGTCATCTAGTGAGTAAACTGTTTCCTTGAGTTCCATGAGCTACTCTAGAAAATTAATCAAACCCAAGGAAAGGTTCATGGGAACCTCTAATTTATATTCAGTTGGTCAGAAGTATAGGTGAGAACCTAGACTTGCAATTGGTATATGAAGTAGAGGCAGTCTTGTGGGACTGAGCCATTAACCTGTGGGATCTGGTGATATTGCCAGGTAGATAGTGTCAGAATTGAGCTAATTGTTTGCTGATTTTGGGGGGGGGGGCGAAACAACCATGTCAAAGCAGGAAAATATAAGGGAGCATACAACTTGAAGCTAAAGCACTGTTGGAGATCAGATGGAGATCAATTTGAAACAATGCTGTTAGAAGAAATAACAGAAATCATTAAAGAAACATAAATTGATATATAGCTATTTGATATAGACATATTTTAAACAATGTTTGCTAAGAGAGCTTTGCTTCTTTAAATTTTATTGAATGTTACCTAATATATAGGTCTGCTACCTAGCATACTGCAACCAGAACAGAATCTGAAGACCTGCTGTAAATAGTGTTAACACACTTTGAAAGTACACTGAATTCTCTATAGTTTAAAAGTAATTGGATTATTTTTTTCCATTTATAAAAGTAATCAAGGTTTGAGCAAACTAGAAAATATTTTAAAAATTTTAACAGAGCATTCTACTGCCTTCAGCCAGAACTCATACCAAAAAAA
>NW_011888786.1:11282653-11291510 GCF_000151845.1 Pteropus vampyrus
TTTTCTATGTAATATACTGACTTTGCATATTATTATTATTTATTAGTTTTAGTTTTCCTAGTATCGCCTTTTGCAGTTGTGAAGTACTAGCAGAAAGGTTTTTTTTTTTTTGTATGCATCGCTTTATTTGACAAAACATAGTAAAATTTTAATAACTAAAAATATTCGTTAACTTCATGTTTTATTCTAGAGCAATTATACTCCTTTAAGACTAAATCTTCTTACCAACATATATTTTGTTTGCTATTGGCATTTTTAAGAGTCAAAATGGTCTGCCATCTCTCCTTTCACTTCTCCAATAGCTTATCACTTTAGGCTGGGCATCATTTATTTATAAACTCAAAAATTATATCCTGAGGCACTATACCATAAGAACCTTTAAAGTTTAAATGACAGAAATGATAAGAACAAGAGGGGATACAAAAATAAAACCACTGAATGAGAATTTCCATTATATGACTGTATGAAACTGTCACATTTTCAAATCTCTTTGATGTTCAGTACCATTTATCTACCACATTATTAATATGAAATTTTTTATTCAGAGTGACTGACTCTACTAAATGACTATTTTTTAACATGTGTCTTACATGAAATTTTAAAGAAAAAGTTCTCACTATACTTTTTTTTGCAATTCAGTAGGTTTATTATATTTGCTAAATTCTACAACCATTATAATAGTCTAATTACAGAATATTTTATTTCTCTCCAAAAATTGTATACCACAACATTTTCAATATTTATCCAAGTTGAAGCATAAATCAGTCTTTATTTCTTTTTAGCACTAAATTTTTATTTTATTGCATAGGTATACCACATTTCACTATACTTTTTATAATCAAATAAAAATTCTCTACCAAAGAGAAACCCAGAATCTTCTCTATATCATATGTGTGTGTGTGAGTGTGTGTGTATATGTTTATTACACTAGATGACTCAATGTGGAAAACATCCCTTCCTATATCCATAGCAAATCGCTTTGAGTTAAATATAAAGTGAATATGCTTTAGCTAAAAGAAGCCAAAAGCAATCTTTTAGGAATTCAAGTAAATAACAAATGAGGATGAATTTGAAGTCATATAGGATTAAATAACTATTACAATAGTTATTCATGCTGTGAAATTCTGAGCTTTGTTGCAACCTCTGTTTCTTTGTCTATATACATTTTCTCTGTTTAAAAATATGTTCTAGATGCTTGGGATATAGATGAAAGAAATACAGACTTTCCCTTAGAATGGAATGTATTCTAGTTGTGAGAAGAATCGGATAGGAAAATAAGTTGGTAGGTAAATTGGCAGGTGATTAAATTGATATATACTTAATAGATACTTTTCCCCATAAAATAAGTAAAACATGAAAAGTGGAAAGAGATGTGGCCAGAGGAGTCATGTAAAATCTCTTCAAAGAGAAATTGACAAAGATTGAAAAAAGATGTGCCAGGTAGACCCATGGAACTCTGGGAAATGAGCCTACAGGATGAAGGAAGCTAGGTATACGAACTTTGAGGCAAGAATGTACTTGTTATGGCAGAAGGGCAAAAAAAGAAAAGAAAAACACCAATGGGCTAGTACGTGCTCAGAGTTTATATTTAATCTTAAGTGTGATTAAAGAGTTATTAAGAGGCATCCTAATTTGAGGATTTGTTGAGAATATTAAATTATAAATGTATACAAATATCTAAAAATATTGGTCTTCAATAAATGTTAAACTTTCATTCTTAAAGAACCAATGTTTAAAGATTTTAGATAGGCAGTTTGCAATAATAAGAAGAACGTCATATGCATTGAAGACAAACAAATTTGGGTTTGATTCTATGCTGTGATACCTACTATGTATTTTAGAGCCTAATAGGATTAAAAATCACTTCGAGCAGTTTTCTTTTCTCTTTAAAAACACTTTCACAGTCTCTCTTGCTTCTGTGCATGGTACATCTCCCCGTTTACCTTATATAAAGAAGGTTAAGTAAAAAATATAACAGGTATGTTAAATATATAAATGTAAACATTGAACATTATCAAAATATTAATATATCATGACTCATAACATTATAGCAATATAATCATATACAAATATTATAAATGTTACAAGATTTCTAAAGCAAGAGATATGTTGGCAAAACTTAATATCTACACTAAATTGAATAAAACTTTGATTTCCCATGTTCCCTTCATTCCGAAGAAACATATTAAAGGCCAGAATCAGGCTACTCTTTTATTATTATTATTATTTTTTAATGTTTTAGACAAGGCAACCCTTGTTTAACCTCATAGATTGTAAGGACCTTGTCAGCTTACAATCCCTTATTTTTTAATTTAATTTAATTTTTTACTCCTACAGCACTTGGTCTTCTAGGTGGTCTTCCAAGGTGGTCTTCCATCCCAGTACTAACCAGGCCCGACCCTGCTTAGCTTCCGAGATCAGATGGGATCAGGCTTATTCAAGGTAGCATGGCTGTAGACCAGGCTACTCTTTTTTAAAAATTTCTAATCTTTGAATTTCATAAGATATTTAGTTAGCTTAATTTGCTCAACTGTACCCATCCACACTAATTTCATATACTACTGATAATATTATCAAGTTTTACATATAGATATTTGTGTGACATCTGTTTAAATATTTATACTATCATCCTATAGTACTAATTAAAATGAAGTAATAGAAGAAAAAATTGATTTTTTTTCTATGCTCAAATGGAAATGTTTAAAGCTCCTATAACAATGTTTATCTTTATGATAGCCGTGATATTTAACATCATCTTATAGGTTAATATTTTTAAAATCTGATGTTCTAGCTATAATTTTCTCAAAAAAAAAAACAACTCAGATTTTAAATAATCAACAATAGGTAGATATAATTGTTTTCCTTTTTTTTCTATCTGAATGCGAGTGTTGATTGCAGTTACTCTGTACCTTTTCCACTATTTAGGAAGAAAATGGGGTAGATAAATTTTGTTTTGTACTTTAAAACATTTGAATTATCTGCAGTAATGCAGAGATTTGGGATTTTCCTACTTGGGAAGAATGTGTCTGTGTTCCAGGTGTGAGACGAGAGAATCCAGCCCACAAGGGAAGACTGTAGCTGATACCAGCAACATGCTCCCCAGGTCCCATTGGTCTACAGAATGACTATTTTTCCTAGACAACCTTGCAGTTAGTTGTGGTCACATTGCTGTGCTTATGCCAATGGACTGTGCCCAGAATGAAGTGTGTCACTTCTAGCCCTGAAAATGAGTTATGAGATGCTGCATGCTTTCTTTCTCTTACATTCCCAACAGCTAAACTGAAAACTCACTAATGATAGGGCCACAAAATGGAAGCGACCTGGATCACTGAACGACCAATTACAGGGAAATAAATAGGAGAGCCATCTTCCCTTCACTTGATTTGTAGGCATATGACCTTAACTTTAATTTTTTTTTAAAGTCTGTGATATTTTGGGACATATTTATGATAGCACTTTTCTTAATAATTGAAAGATAGGCAAAATTCTAACTTTCAAGAAGGTAGGTGTAGTGCATTTATTTTTAATTTTTGTATCCAGTGGCTTCCATGATTCCTGGCATACAGTGGTTGCTTGGTGATTTTATGACTGACGGATTGACTGATTGGTAGAATAAATAGATAAATGTCTTTTTAAAAAGGTACAGTTCTTAAATAAATATTACTCCTCATGCCCTGGGATTATTTCTGATTTAAGTTTATATATATAACTACTTTATCCTTTCTAAGCAAATGTGACCATAAAATCAAACATACAGGTTCCTTGTTCATTATTAGTTTTCTTTTGCTGTAACAAATTACCCTAAACTTGGTAGCTTAAAGTAACACATATTCATTGTTTTAGAGTGTCGTAGGTCAGAAGTCTCGCTGGGTTAAGATCAAGGTGTCAGCAGGGCTGAGTTCTTTCTGGAAGCTCTTGAGAATGTATTTGCCTTTTCCAGTTTATAGAGGCCACCTAATGCCTTCCTCTATCTTTGAATTCAGCAATAGCAGATGGAGTCGTTCTCACATCATATCATTCTGACCTCCTCTTCTACCTCCCTTTTCCACCTTTAAAGATCCTTGGACTACATTGGGCTCATTTGCATAATCCAAGATGATCTCTCTATTTTAAGATCAGCTAATTAGCAAATAAATTCCATCTGCAAATTTAATTTCTCTTGGCTATGTAAGGTAAATTAATAATAGGTTCCAGCAATTAGGATGTCATTATTCTACTTACCATATTTCTTTTATATATAAATAATAGTTTATTATATTTAAAGAAATTGATAAAATACCATAATCAAGAATCCTCATAAGAAGCTACGGATTTCTACAGGTTACAGCAAACTAATTTTATTAGTTTCCATTCTTGTGTAGGTCATAAAATGAAGGTACTGACAAGTTTAGGAGGTAAAAAACCAAAAGCTCTGCTTTATATTTATTTCAAACATTCTTGGACTCACCCTGTATTATGCAAGATCAGCCTAGTTAACAAATTTTTTCCATCTGTTCTTGTTTGTTATTTTACCTTCTACTATATAATCATGACTTTAAAATAGCTGAAATAGTCTCTTGCTGGAGGCTGCAATGTACCTTTGTAATGCAGAGGTTGATTTTGAGCTATTTTCTGTTCCTATTATAATGGTCTTGGAGAGTCTGGAGTGGCATCAGATTCCACATTCATTCTCCTTCACTCAGAAACCCATTTAGCTTGGGGCAAATGGGACAGATTCTCTTTCACAATGCTGACACTATCGAATAGCCTAATGATGAAAGATCCTATAGCTATTCTTCAATTCCCCAAATCCCGTGTTTATACTCTGGTTTTTTTCATTGGAGGAGGGCTGGTCTCATGTAACAAAACTACCCCAGATTTCATAGTCACCAGCACTTCCTGATACAGGGCATTAGAGTTTGCGAGCTGGAATCTATTACATTTTCTGCTTTTCCTTTTTGTATTTTTTTCAATTGCTCTACTAAATAAAACAAAACTAAAAACAGCTAATATTTGATTATTTACTCACTGATAAATTAAAACTTTCAATAACAGGAAAATTAGTATGTCTGAGAACTCTTGTTTTCTCTCAAACGGGTATGCTAATTTGTTTAAGTCCCAAATGCCTAATATTTGTAATATTTGGCATCATGTTCCTATTGATCATGACTGAGGTCATCTGACCATCTCTTTAAATACTATTGCTAGAACCACTGAATTTAAGGTCATATCAATAATTTCAGCTGGTGGGTGAGATTTTAATCTTATTATCTTAAAGAGTTCAACATTATCCTGATTGATGCTCGAGGTGTAAAGGGAGTAACAGAAAGTAAACCAGTCGGAGGTGAAATGAAAGTTGAAAATTAACTGGGCATAGCTTCCAGAGAGAGCTTTAAGACAGAAATTTGTCAAAGAAAAGCAACCTCCAAATGAATGAGCACCAAAATAATAGGAATGGAAAAGTGTCATCTGGCTTCTAGTTGAAGTCTCCTAGTTCAAATGAAGCAGATTCCTGAGGTCAAGTCTAGAGCAAAACAACATTTGAGTTTACCAGCAATATTGTCCATTGACAAGCAGAGAGTCAAGCCTATTGTGGCAGAAAAGTGAGGGGGCATAGAAGAATCAGTGAGGAGCTCAAAAATGAGCATCTTACCCATAATAAGAAAATAGAGGCTGAAGGAAAGGCAGTACAGAATTCTTGAGATTTTATTCTGCTGGTGATATTTTGAGCTCCACCATGTTTTGCAACACCAGACCTGACTTTCTTGTGTTTTTTTAAGTTGACGGTCTCGGGCTATTTTTGTATCCATTTGGTTTCTTCATGTTCTCTTGTTCATGCAACTAAATTGACTTTCAATCCGGTGTTTTACAAAGCAAATTTATCTCAGAATATAGCATTTAGGCTCACAAAGACTTAATTGGTTAGTCACCTGGAGGCTATTTTCATTTCTTTGGACATCTCATACTCTCAAATTCAGGCGCTTTAGTCAATTTTTAGAAATATACTTTTTAGAAGGGTTACCCTGGGAGATGATGTCAGGAAGAAAAAAAGGATTACTTTTTTTTCTTTCAAAATATTTTCTTGCATTATTATATAGAGACATGCTGAGCTTGGCTATTTACTCACACCAAAATTGAACCTCCTACTGGCAAAGTGTTCATAACAGACCAGAACCTTAGAAGGGAAATGACACACATAGAAAATTTATTTTCAAATCTCTGAAAAATAAGTAATCTTTGCTATCTCTCTCAGTGACTGCTGGTCTCAGGAACATCTTATTATAAAGCCTCTATGACAATCTCCTTGAGTCGCTTTTCATGAGTTATAGTTCCAAATTGAGGTAGAAATACCACTCTTTACTTTTGTGGTTGTTGTCACAGATTATGGAGAAAGGAGATAGAAATAACATTCTTTGAGACTCTACCTAAAAAGCATGGTGGTAATTATTACAATTAACCCTCACAATAACTCTGTGATACAGTGTATTATAATACCTCTTTTAAAGATGAAGAAACATATTGAGAAATGAAGTGACGTGTTCCAGTATGAGCCAGGATGGAAATTCAGATCAGCATGATTTTAAATCCACTGCACTGTCTCTGTGTAGAAAACAAGTACTCCCTCATCAAGACTTCGCCTGTCTCTTCATTGTTCTGCCCTGTACCTAATCCCTCAGGAAGGAAAAGGATACCCAATAATATACTGATTTACCTGTATCCAGCAGTGTATAAGAATTTCCATAGTTTCTTCTACTTGTCAAAACTTGATATAGCCATATTTTCCAATTTGGAAATTTGTAAAATGGCAAGTCCTCGTATTTTTAATTTGCATTTCCACGATGACTAATGACTTGATCGCGTATCTCCCTTTTGACCAGCTTGCTTCTATGAATTTCCTGCTTCTGCCTTTTATTCTTTTTTCTGTTGAGTTCTTTGTATTTTTAAACATTATTTATAGTGATTATTTTTGGACTATGGATATCAGTATTTTTTATTATGTGTTTTGAAAATATCTTTTTTCAGTATCTTTTGGTGAATAGAAGTTATTATTTTTAACAAAAGTGAGAGATGGGGAGGTAGACAGGGTAAAGGGAGTCAAATATATGCTGATGGAAGAAAATTTAACTTCGAGTGGTGAACACACAATGCAGTGTACATATGATATGTTATGAATTATACACTTGAAACCTATATAATTTTATTAACCAATATCACTCCAATAACTTTAATAAAAAAATAAATGAAATCTAATATATTATTTCCTTTAAGTTTTTAATTTTTTTTCGATGTTTGTTAAGAAATTCTTATCTATCCGAAGATATGATATAATATGATATATGCTATGACATGATAGACGTATGCTATGATAGTTGCTTGGAACATATAATGATTTGCCTTCACAATAAATTTTTTTATCCACCTGGAATTGATTTTTTGTTTATGATGTAAAGTAGGGTCTAATTTTACTTTTGTTTTTCTATACATAATCAATATTATCAGCACTTATTATACCACCCCACACATATACAGTACTATTTGTGGCATTATTAATTTCTAAATATGAACTTCTGTTTTTAAGTTATCTCTTCAAACAATTCTGAACCATGGCCTAGAATATTGACCTATACTTGTCAGTGACATGTCTCAATTATTAAAACTTTTTAATAAATGAGGGCTTTTATTTTAATGGAAGATCTGTAATTCTTCTCTCTCACTTTTGCTTTGGCCAATTTTGACTTTTTTTAATGTACATTTTAGCATCTACTTGCAAATTTCCATTATATAAAATGTTGAGATTTTTAATTGAAATTTCCCTCAAGCTGTAGTTAAGTTGGAGCAAAAATAATATTTTTATGTTAAATATTTCTGTCTTTGAACATTATATATCTCTACCTTTACACACAACTTTGTCTTTTAAAATTTATAATTTTTTCACGGTTGTCTTAAACATATGTTTTCAGATTTTAGTACATATTTGTATTTGAAATTTTAAGTGGCATGTTGGTTTAAATTATGCTAACTTTATTGCTGATATTTTCTAAATAGTTACCATACCATGAACAAATACTGGCAGTTTTGTTTCTTCTTTCTAATCTATATACTTTCTATTTGTTTTCTTGGCCTGCTATGCTGGATTAGGTCATCCAGGATGGTATTGAGAAAGTAAGAAATTTTAGGTTAAAGAAAAAACAAAGACTGTAAAGTGTATAGATATACATAATGAATTTTAATGTAATTTCAAATCTGGAAATTAAAATTTTAAATATCATAAACTTAGACATTATTTTCAAGAATGTTGAAAGTTTGGAAATAAACTTTTTAGATCATTTTAAAAAACACGATGGAGAGAAATTTAGTTGAATTACAATAAAGTATTTTTTTGAAAAAGAAATTAATGCTACTTATTTCTTAAGAACAACGAAATAAATATAAGTACAAACATTTATATCAGTTTAACATGGGAAAAATATAAAATCTCTTGATTTCGAGATTTATCTTGAATGTACGGCACGCACTTTATGAACCTTGATTATATATTTGTTTAGTCTTTTTGACTGACGAAGTGTTCTACATACTTAATGTATACAACTTCATGAAGTTAGGGAGGGATAAGACACACCCATGAAACTATCACCATGGGTCTATGTCATAAGCCAATCTATCGCCTCCAAAAGATTCCTCCTACCCTCTTATTTATTTATATATTATTTATTGTTATTATTTTGTGATAAAACCACTTAACATAAAATCTACCCTCTTAGTAAATTTTTAAGTATGCAATAGTCTTATTAACCGAAGGCACTATGTTATACAGTAGGGCTTTTCCATCCCATATAACGAAAACTTTGTACCCTTTGACTAATACCTCTTTGTTTTT
>NW_011888786.1:11291824-11301370 GCF_000151845.1 Pteropus vampyrus
TACACCAATCTACATTCTCAACATTAGTGTACAAGAGTTTCTTTCCTTTTCTTCACATCCTCAGCGACATTTATCTTTTTTCTTCATTTATTTATTTATTTGATAAAAGCCATCCTAACTGGTGTGAGGTGATATCTTGTTGTGATTTTGATTCACATTTCCCTAATGTTAGTGATGTTAAGCACCTTGTTATATATCTTTCAGTCTTTTGTATGTCTTCTTTGGAGGAATGTCCATTTAGTGTCTTTGTCCATTTTTCATTTGGGTATTTTTTTTTTCCTGTTGAGTTGTCTTGACTGTCTAGATATAAGAAGAGTGTATACACACTTTATGAACCTCAATACTGATTTCAATTTCTTATTGCAAAGGCATTCTGCAATTTCCTTCTCTAAAAAAGAATAAAAACAGAATTTCTTCCAAGCTCATATTGCCATGGGGTTGGTCATATTGAATACTTTCTTTGGAAGTATCCTCTTATTTAAGCTAATTTATATCAGAGTTAGTGAATGCATGTACAATTGGTGAAGTTAAAAAGAACATTAAAATTTTATATTTATCCTCTATTTTTACCCAAGTAAAAAATAAAATTGGTGGATGGTTTCCTTTCCAATTATTTAAGACTGAGTTTGTACACCATAAATATTTTAAACTATTATAAAGAAAATGAAATACTCAGAAAAAAAATGTTAAAATCACAAAGCTATCTTTTTAAAAAATTATTTTAGAAGAAACTGTTGAAGGGAATAGAGAGCATAGTAATTGCATCAAAAGATATCAAAGCAATCGAATATATAAAGGGACAATATTTTGATAAGTATTCAAAATTAAAATATTTTGATTCATAAATAAGCAAGTATTTATTACATAAACTAAGAAATAGTGGTGATTGTGTCGAGTGCAATACATTATGGATGCATATCTGTTTTGTCTATGAGGCTTCCCTGGGTAAGAACTAAAGTTTAACAAAATGTTTTAACGTGCGTAGTTTCCCCTTCACATTATCTTATTCCATGTATTTTGTTTGTCCATCTTTTCAGTTCCTAACAAGTTGAAAACTGTCTTAATCTACTACCCTTTTGGCTTAAAATAGATTGGGGTATTTACTTTTTGTCCATACAAACCAGGCTAATTCTGCCACTACCCAAGCTTCAAAGAATTATAGGGCTCCCACTTAAGGAAACTATATGGTAATGTTTTGAGAAAATAATATAGAGTTTGTAAAGATAATCGTTGCCACTCCTCTTTCCTATGTCCTTGCAAATATTAGCATAAATGCACTTTTTCCTGCTGAATTTGGACTAAGCCACACTTTACACAATACCACATCATACACATTGACACTGGGGCTTGGTATCTTTAGCTGTTACAAACAAGACTTATCATCTTAGGGTTTTCGCAGATGATTCTCCATATTATCTGGAGAGATTAAAATGTGAAATTAAAGACTAAGGTGTCAATGATAAATTTTAGGAGACAGAATCGGAGGAGGAGTTAAACTAGATCTTTTGTGAAGATTAGGGAGTGAAGAATCATAGTGATTTGTTGCAAGGAAAGAAGGAGTAGTCCAGCTGAGGTCAAGTTGCCTGAATGCCTAAGGCAACGTGTAATGATTCCTCCTCCAGTATATTGATTAAAGGAAAAGGAAAAACAAAATTTATAAATATCATTTTTTGATAAATATTTTTTGATAAATATATTGATCTATGTGAGGAATTTATTTTACGCATACAGATAAGTTTATTTTATGTTACATGAACAACTCGTTAAGCGTTTAATATTATTAAGAGTATTCCCTTCTGATACAGTAATGAGAATATTATGGTGGAAATAAAATGAGCTTGAGATTTAGAACTACACACGTTCATTTAACAAATATTTTTAATATTTATTATTTAACAGACATTTTTTAAGTCTTGGATCACAAATAAAAACCAAACACAAAAATTGCAATGAATAAAAACAGAAAATAAAATCGATTACTATAATATGCAATGTGTAAGATACATCAGTGCTTTTGAAAATTATAGAGAATAAAGATAATTGACAGTGGTATTAGTGGGTCATGAAATTTTTTAAAGTGTGGTGTGAGGTTAGATCTTTTGGCATGAGCATACATTGTCATCTCCTTTAGCACCTCTCTGTATAAGCATCTACACAGATAAAAACTACATTTTTTCAACATCCTTGTAACTAAGATTTTGAATACAAAAAAGAATTTACCAATTTGATATAAATTTGTGTTTGAGTGAGTTTTATAAAAGGGAAACGAGGTAAAAGCTAACTTTCTGTAGTTTATGCTCTTTTCTGAGGAAAAGTATAAAGTTCTAGAGTTAGTCATCAATCTAACCCATTTCTACAGAGCATTGACTTCTAGGAGTCATTTCTGGAAATATAGCCCACAGCATATCTCCTCAGTCTCTCAAAAATTTTTCTCTAAACTTTATTTTCATGTATAAATCCCATCTGTTTAAATATTTAAATGTTTGTGTTTTCTGCATTAAACACTGAGTACTACAGAATATTTAAAAAAAACCTTACCGAGAAAATGACTTGTGATCAAAGACTTGAAGGAGGTAAGGTAGCTATCTGTGGGGATATATGAAAAAGTTTTCTGAGAAGATGAAACAACAAGGACCAAGATCCTAAGGTGGGAACACATCTGACTTATTTAACAACCAGGATAGTCTTTGGGGCCAGAACAGAACGAACAAAAGGGAAAGCATAAAAGGAGATGGATGTCCATGTTTATGAAGAGGAAGACTCAGTATTGACAAGATTTGAGTTCTCCATTTGATCTATAGATTCAGTGCCATCCCTGTCAAAATCCCAGAGAGTTTTCTTATGGATATTGACAAATTAGTTCTGAAGTTTATATGGAGAGGCAAAAGACTCAGAATAGCAAACACAATATCAAAGAAGAAGAAGAAAGTTGGAGAAATGATGCTACTTGATTTCGAGACTTACTAAAAATTTGCAGTAATCAAGACAGTATGGGATTTGTGAAAGAACAGATAGATCAATGGAACAGAATAGAGAGCCTAGAAATTGAGTCACATAAATATAGTTAACTAATTTTTGACAAAAGAGCAGAAGCAATAAAATGGAGCCAAGATAGTCTCTCAAACATGGTGCTAGAACATGCCCATGCAAAAAAAAAAAAAAATCTAGACATAGACCTTACACCCTTCATAAAATGGAGCCAAGATAGTCTCTCAAACATGGTGCTAGAACATGCCCATCCAAAAAAAATAAAAAAAATCTAGACATAGACCTTACACCCTTCATAAAAATTAACTCCAAATGTATCATAGACTAAATGTAAAATGCAAAACTTTAAACCTCCTAGAGGATAACATAGGAGAAGACCTACATGACCTTGTATATGGTGATGCCTTTTTGGATACAACACTACAGGCATAATCTATGAAAGAAGTAATTGATAAAATGAACCTCATTAAAATCAAAAACTGCGCTGAGAGAGATGTCAGAAAAATTAGAGAACAAGCCGCAGACTGGAAGAAAATATTTGCAAAGATATATCTGATAATGAACTGTCATCCAAAATATACAAAGAACTCTTAAAACTGAACAGTAAGAAAAAACAGAACCCAATTAAAAAAGGGCCAAAGACCTTAACAGATGCCTCACCAATGAGATATACAGGTGGCAGACAAGCACATGAATAAATACTCTACATCATATGTCATCAGGGAAATGCAAATTAAAACAATAATGAGAGGCCACTCCATGCTTATTAGAGTGGCCAAAATCTGGAACGCTAACACCACCAGATGCTGGCGAGGATGGGAAGCAACAAGAACCCTCATTTCTTGCTAGTGAGAATGGAAAACGAAACTGGAAGACAGTTTGGAAGACAAGAGAGAGTAAAGTGGATGGTTTAGTTTCTGACATGAGATTAAAAGTTGTGGGCATAAAAGGAAAATGAAAGGATAGTTTAAAAGTGACAAAGAGATTTAAGGCATCCACGTACTTCATCTCCAGGCCTAGTGTCATAGCAGACCTCAAGTGACATAGCGTCTCCAAGGGAAACTGGATTTCATTTAGTAATGGAAGATAAAGAGAATTCTCAGAGAAGATATTGAAGCCATAGTGAATGTTGGTGATGGCTGAGATCCACAGGGCACAGGTAGTTTGTAAAAGAAGTGACATTTGCACCAAAATATTCCGACTCTTATTCCAGTGCTATAAGAGTTTTGGGTTGTTACTTTACCATCATAATGAGTTCCACACCCCCTCCCCCCCGGTAAGTAATTCTTAAAATGAAAAAAAATACCTTTCAGTAGGAATTGTTATATAATTGTAATCATAATTTAATTATAGTACTACAGCCTTGGCCTAATTTTCAACTGTAGTCATAAAATAAATAAAATGACATAGGTTTAGCAAATCAATTTAAGGAATTGAAACTCTGGGGTCATGCATGGAAAGGAAAGAAGGAGAATAAAATATGAAACCTTTGTGTCAAATAATGTGAAAGCATCCTCCTCTATGCTTACCTCAAGCTCTGGCAGTGTAAAATATGCTACTTTTTTTAGAGCAGGGAACCTGATACTGATGCTATCATTTTTGCTGTAACTGACACATACTGCCTCACTTACAGTAATTGAGATATCAGGATGAATTCTCCCTATGAGTCTAGTGGAACTGCCTGGGAACTTTGCACAGCATGGAAATCTTGATGACAGTTAATTGGTGTTTCTATATCAAGAAGCATCACAGGCACCAGTTTCCAAGATAGAAAATTCAGAACCAGCATTGACCCCTGATGCCTCCCTCATCTCACTCATCTAATCGTTCACTTGTTAATCCTTACTCATGAATATTTCTTGAATCTGTATTT
The DNA here is from genome assembly GCF_000151845.1 of Pteropus vampyrus. Taxonomy (NCBI): domain Eukaryota; kingdom Metazoa; phylum Chordata; class Mammalia; order Chiroptera; family Pteropodidae; genus Pteropus; species Pteropus vampyrus. The sequence goes on from NW_011888786.1 coordinate 11,296,686, forward strand.
TCCTCTCCATTTTCACTGCCAGTGCCCTAGTTCAGGCCTTCATGATGTCTTCTCTAAAACTTTCAACAGACTCCTTTACAGGTAGGCATCTCTTCAGCTAACCGTTTCTTCAGTGTATACTACACAGTGAAGTAGAGGTGTTGTCTCAACCCTACTTTGGTGCATGCTGATTTCCATTTTCTTGGAACTCCTGTTGAACTACTCAAGATTGTACAACTAGGGTTAGTTATTGAATATATATCTTGTTTTCTAAATTTAGTTTTAGGCATCTCAATGAAGGGCTTACTTCTCTCTCTCTCTCTCTCTCTCTCTCTCTCTCATTCTCTCTATTTATTCATTTATTTATCATTTATTTATTTATTTATTTTTATTTATTTATTTATTTATTTATTTATTTATTTATTTATTTATTTTCCTGTTTTGTTAACAGTGCCCAGTGCAACGGTGAATGCAATTAAGTCGGTGCTTAATGCAGAGCCAGATGATTAATCGCTTTATCGTAGACAAGATTCCAGCGTTTTGAGGGAATATCAGAGTTCACTTCTGGCTGATGGGCTTCTCCTAAATCTTTCCTGGCAAAGCCCTTGAGTTTCCATTATTGTGGAAGATGCCAAGGACAGTCTTTACTTCTTGCCAATATTTTTTACTATATAATTTATAAGATAAAAATATGGTACTACATTGAATACCCCTAAGGAGGAAAGTAGACATACAAACTATAGATAACTGAATAGGCCATCTCAGTGCTACGGTCAGTATTCAGACATACTTACACTAATGAAGAGAAGTGGTTCCAATGGCACATTTTATTTTCTGAAACTTGGATAAGTATTAGCAGCCTGCCCAGCATCTAGTATATAATCCAATACTAAACAATTATTAGGGCTTGAATATACTGATTCAGGATTCAGGATTCTGAATAGAAAGGGTCAAAGTACAATATTTTTGCCTGTGCATGAAATAACAGATTTTTTTCTAATTTATAGAAAACAGTTATGATAAAATATATTTTTGACACATTTAATGAGGAAATTTAATGGTATTTTCATATTAGAAAGTAATTGTTGATCTAGCCCTTTATACTGGTAAGAAATACAGACCTATGAAGCGAGGTTACATTGTCGTAGCAGATATACTATTTGGTTACCAGGATAGAGAAATAATAAACAAGTTCTTTTAAAAAACACTTATTTTCCTCCTGAGCTATTTGACTTTTGGAGTTTGAATAATAATTTATGTAATATAAATTAAGACGATCAAAACAAGCTTCAATTAAATGTATTAAAAGAAAACAAAACTTTCAGGCTAAGATTGAATCTGATATTTTATCCTGCTATTTTTCATGATATTAAACACCAACAGAAACCAATTTAATATCAACCTCTGTACATAAGACCCATCGGGCAAACATCTCACAATGACTGGAGGCAGACCTTCTTCAACCCACAGCCTCGATACAGCTTACCTTTGACATTCACAGGGACTCTGAAGAAAGAAAGAAAAAACTTTATCACATTGATAAAGGGGACTAAAACACAGGCGTGGAATGGGACCCAAGCTGGCCTCTAGCTCAGACATTTGCTCATGGGGCAGCCATGGATGGACGAGGCAGCCTAGCAATACGGTAATGTCTGAGTTGTTGGCGGACTTGTCTAGCTTGGTGTAGATGTAAGAGAAGATATGGTGGAGCCTGAGGAAGTCTGGGAGCAACTCAGAGCCAAGCTGTTCATGCTTCTCCACCTGTGCAGCCAGCACTCATGGAGGTGTGGAAAGTGCTCATGTGAGCACTGGGTTCTGCTCCCACATGAAGACAATGTATGACAATGGTCCTGGCTCCAGCAGACACTCAAGCAGCTGTAACTACTGCTTCTGTTCTGGGTGCTCAGTCATCCACATTAACTGCTTCATTGCTCTAAATTTGCTGGAGCAAGGCTTGGGACACATCATTCAGAAAGCCTCTTAACGGTATGGCTGGCAGTGCCAGGTTGGGCACTGGGAAGTCCAGAATGCAGGGCTCAGCAGTGCTTATGGACTTTTCACTCAAGCCTCCCTGCATTCTAGACATCTGTCAGAAAGCACAGTTCAGTACCTCCTATGCAGGGGTGAACTTTTCTGTGGTGGATGAGTTGTGCTATTCTACCTCTGTATGGATTGCAGGTGCCAGATAAGTCAACTGGTCTTTGGGGTGCTTCTTGAGCCATCCACTAGATTTTGGCTGAAGACTTGAAGCTGCTGAAGGAGAGACATAGCCCTGAGTTGTGGAAGCACAACTCTATCAACCTCCTGGTCCAACAGCAGCTGTGTAGAAAGAGTGCTGCCAGTCCTACTTCTGAATGTCTTTGAACTTATAAATGTTTTGCTCCTGGCGTAATGTTGCAATCTATCTATCTATCTATCTATCTATCTATCTATCTATCTATCTATCTATCATCTATCAATCTATCTATCATCTATCATCTATCTATATCTTCTTTCTATCATCATCTATCTATATCAAGATATATATATATATTATACATATATCAAAATATATATATGTATATCAAGAAAGAAGACTTTCTTGAAGCCTATTCTATAAAGGGAAGAGACAGGAACTCTGAGCTCAACACAGCTGGAGCAATGAATGGGTGGGAGAGTTTTGTTAAGCCAGTATTGGGGTGGGTGGGTAGATCTAAATTTGCTGAGACCATCTGTGTTTGCTAATGGGCCTTACCCAAAGGAAAAGAAAACTTTCTCTTATCATCATGACAAGAAGCAGTTTTACAACTTGGAGTAGGATGACCACCAAGTTACAAATGACTATACCATAGAAATTAGAGATAGAGGCTCTATCTTTCTTTATAGTTACATTTCAAAGGGAGGACTCTCAGGCATTTGACAAAGAAATCCCTGTAAAACTGGCAAGAGACTTTTAGAAAGATATACATCTTAAAGAAGCAAATAAAGAATTTATAATTACAACTCTTCTAAAGTAAATGCTCTAAGAAAAAGGGAAGTCATGAGTCAGAAAAAAATTTTGTCTAAAACTTAGTAAAGCTGAAGAAAACTTTAAGACCAAGGCTAATTTAAAGTACAACAGGGTTATTTGTAAGATTCAATCTTATATATATGTTCTATTTATTTTGTGGATTTCCTCACTTCCGGAAGCTTTCTTAATTAATGCATATGGGGAAAAAATGTTTGATGGGAAACTCAGAGAAACATTACTAGGATTTATTTTAGGGATCCATTCAGAAGGATGAAATGTAGTTAAAGAAGCAAAACAAAAATTAGTTTGGATACAGATGGACCTTAATCCTCTCTACAAAATGGCTATTCAGGTAAATTAAGCAAGCTGAATTAATTTTCCATTAAATTAGTTATTATTAATGCAAGTTTTTTGTTTGTTTTTAGAATATCCAATTTTGTTTAAAGGAAAGAAAACTTACAGAGCAGATGAAATTAATAAGAAAAGTTAAGCATAGGTGATAAGTAAACTAGTAGCTTATAATACTAAGCTCATAGGATGTGCTAAAAAATATATAGATAATAAATACTTAAGGAGCTTGTGAGAAGGGTAAATAATAAATAGGTTAGTAATTGGTAAGACAGGCTAAAGAGAATAAAATTAAGCTGAAATAAATGTGTAATGTTTAGATACAAAGTGACAGAATAAGTAAGGTGCTATTGTACCAGTTCTAAGATTTTTGCTACGTTATTCTTAAATCAGTCACCTACTGACGACACCCAGTGTAGTTTTATTGTGGTTCCATATGTACTCTGCTCAGAAAATCCTGGAAAAAACAAAACTCTTTAGTAGCTAATTGGTGAACTGTGTCTGTGGCCATGTGTCTTTCTCATTTTATCTGTGAGCCCCCTTGCTCAAATCTCAACCATAAGTGTATTAACCACATCATCAACAGGGAAGGTTGGAATATGGCAGAGAGAAAGACAATACGTAAGAACTTTGCCTAGCATTACCTTCAGATCTACTCATTTGGACCTTATATTAAATATGTTAGCGTATTCCATCCATTTTATCTGTTCCTTTACCAGCTGTTTTACATTGCATTAATTAACCATATAATTTGAGCATTTTAACTTGGTCCATGAATCTGTTCTGTTTCTCTGGGAGAGTTTGTGTGGAAGCCACCACTGCATCAAGAGTCATTTTCCACATGACAGTTATTGTACGTAAAACACCTAGCACATGGACGCCTCACAGTGGATACGCAATGAATGATTACTATCCCTTATGATAATTTTCGGACTTGGCATCATACTGTAGTTCTTAAAAAGGAGGAACTTTGCCCTCGAAGGAATATTTGACAGTATCTAGAGACCCTTTTGGTTGTTACTACAAAGGGGCTGCTGTTGTCATCCAGTGAGTAGAGATCAAGATGATGTTCAACATCTTGCGATGCACAGTATAGTCTCCTAGCACAAAGAATTATCAAGTCCAAATGCCAGTATTGGTGTGGTCGAGGAATCCCATCTAGAAATATGCCCCCCCCCCAATTTTTATTGAAAATTTTTATATCTGTCTAGAACTAGAAATGTATATTTCAATTAATAAATTCTACTTCAAGAAATGTATTTATTTTTAAATAATTTTGCAATAGTGTGTCTCATGTGATTACTTCAGCCATTATTTAGCACATTAAGGTACCAAATGATCATTATAGCAAAATCACATCACAGAGATT
>NW_011888786.1:11301420-11309578 GCF_000151845.1 Pteropus vampyrus
TTTCGGACTTGGCATCATACTGTAGTTCTTAAAAAGGAGGAACTTTGCCCTCGAAGGAATATTTGACAGTATCTAGAGACCCTTTTGGTTGTTACTACAAAGGGGCTGCTGTTGTCATCCAGTGAGTAGAGATCAAGATGATGTTCAACATCTTGCGATGCACAGTATAGTCTCCTAGCACAAAGAATTATCAAGTCCAAATGCCAGTATTGGTGTGGTCGAGGAATCCCATCTAGAAATATGCCCCCCCCCCAATTTTTATTGAAAATTTTTATATCTGTCTAGAACTAGAAATGTATATTTCAATTAATAAATTCTACTTCAAGAAATGTATTTATTTTTAAATAATTTTGCAATAGTGTGTCTCATGTGATTACTTCAGCCATTATTTAGCACATTAAGGTACCAAATGATCATTATAGCAAAATCACATCACAGAGATTTAAATTCAATTCTGAGTATTTATGAAAAAACAAGAAAACTGATTAGTCCTTTGCTCTTAACATTTCTCAAATATTGTCAGCTATGATCCAGAGAACAATATTCCTTATCAATTATACTTTGAAAATATTATCATAAAGAAATATTTTCTGAGACTTAGTCAGAGGCTTCAGGACTCTGGTTAAGCCAGGGACATTCTCTTGTTAAGAATATGAAAGTCAGCACTTTAGCTGTGTCATACTAACTGGCTAAAGGTAGTAGAAGGCAAGATTTAGTAGGGACTAAAAAGTAATTGCCAAACTTAGAAGATAACCAAGTTTATCTTCCCAGTTGTTAAAGGAAGAAAGGCTAATTTCTCCCTTGATTTCATATTAGCATTAGACAATTTTAATTGGCTGGTGTCTCAATGTTTTTTTTTCATTTAACATTTCACACTTTATTTTCCAATTTCTTTTATTACATTTATATTTTTTATTTAGAAAAGCACAACATCCTTTGTCAGTAGTGTGTTAAAAAAAAAAAAAAGGTTGAGTTCTCAAAGAAGAGGAATAAATAATAGAGGGCATAGAGTAAAATTGATGGTCTGTTTTCCACTTTCTTTTCTGTGGAAACCTGCCCTGGTCAGCACACAGAACAGATTGATCCATACATCTGATTATCATCTGGACAGACAGAAGTTGTATGTGATGTGAGAGGGGCCAAAGATGAGTTTTACATTGGTGAGCAAGTAGGTGGAGTGATTGGCATACTGTCTCCCCTCACGGCAAATACTTCACATAATGTGCCAGACAGTCTCGCCATTCTATGTCCTCATCTAACTATGTTCACAGATGTTAACCACCCCCCCCCAAAATTTAGTAGACAATGTTTTTTAATATTCTAAAATAATGAGTAGAGCCTGTGATAATAATGCTCCCCAAAAGGTGTTAGAAAATTAATATTTATAAAATTATCTACACTTCAGAGAGAAAGGAGGGAAGGGTCAGATTGATTAATAAATTATCGGAGCCCTTACTCTGTCATATAGCACCATCAACATTTAATTCTTGCTCTGTCTCCTATGAAGGCTTGAGACTATTCCATTATGCTACCTTTAATCCTTGTGGGGTCTTCATTCCCAATACAATGCCACATCTCACTTCATTTCAATACCCTCTTCTTTTTGTTTATCACATCTTACCATTTTAACTGAAGCTGTATTGAAGGCTAGAGTACAGTTCAGCTCAGACTGATTTCTCCTTGTCTGAACTATCCAAGAACATTGGTTTGAATCATTCACACCTTTAAAAATTTAAACAAACTATATAGTTTTATTTTTTACTAGATTGCATATTCCTTAGCATGAACTACACTTTATACCATGTAATGTTCAAATGCTTTATTTCTAATATTAAAGATACTCTGCAGGATAGTCCTATACATGTTCCACCATGGTTGTTGTGTGGACTAATTGAGACGAATATACGTGAATGTACCTCAATTGATGCTTGTCAGAACAGTGCATAAGAACACAATAAATATTCATGTGCATAAATATGTAAGACAGATGGAAGAGTGAGAGCAAGAGGAAAACAGAGTGGGGCAGGATGGAGAGCTGGAGAGGTAGAGATAGAGATGATGGGAGAGGGAGGGAGAAGGAGAGGGGCAGCGTAGATTCCAGCAATTACTCTTGCATGTGTTTGGCAAAATAACACATTATTTCAGAATGACACATCTCATGAACTATCTGTACCCAGACTGGTTGCCAAGAAAATACTTGTACTATTTGTAAATTAGAGTTATACAATACTAATTATATCTAATTTTTATACTCACATTTTAGTTGCTTGAAAATTTCTAAGGTATTCTTGCTGCCTACCCATATCTTTTATCCATCTTTTTTTGAATCTCCATATTAATATTTAAAATGACTGTGTTTGTAAGAGAGGGAGCTTCACTACAGTCTTTGTACATTTTCTTCAGCCATGAATATTAGTTAACATCAATAAGTGTGCTCATTTCATGTTTTCTGCTGCAGTGGCACTTGGTAAAATTTAACTATTGTGTAAAAGTAGTTATAAGGACATGTGAATACATCAAGCATATTTTTTCAACACGTGTTCAAGATTAGAAGGATACTCTGGCAATCTGAAATGCTGAGGATCCATGGAAAAGTCACATGATGATGGCTCAATGCTTTAGGAAATATTAGGCTATATTTTTAAAGGTATATATGGTGCCATATTCACTTTTGAGTCTTCTGTTGAATCCAGATCTGGGACATATATAAATTCTCAATAAACATTTACTAAATTGAGTGGAAGTTGAGCATTAATTCTTACTGTAACTAGAAAATATTACCCTAAGAAATTGTTTCCACTAGATGACTGATCCAAGTCAGAAATATTGAGCCTGGTTTAATCTGGATGTATCGCTGGGCATAAAAACCAAATAATGATTTTTGTCTGTATGGTTGAGGGAGGAAGGTTGCGGAAAAGTAAAGATGGACATATCAAAGTTTCCAATGAACTTCTACCTCCCCCTCTACCCTTCAATCCAGAGAGTGTTTAAATTGCAAATACTTGGTATTTAGGCCAAAAACACCATTAAAATACTGTTACAGAGACAAAGAACCTGAGCAGATAGCTAAGTACCCCTCTTACACATTGGCTAGTGTAGCCTCATTGCATTAATGCAGATAGGTTTGTAATTTGTGTAATAGAATTCTGAAATATTATTAAGTTTAAATGTTATGGTTATATTTGTTATAGAGTAAGTGGAAAAATATTAAGATCTTATTTTAATTAATCCTCTATTAAGAAGGCAAACATGATTTTTGAACTTATGTCAATTATCCATTGTTGCATAACTAACCTCAAAAGTTAGTGATTGACTGAGCTCAGAAGGGTATTGTATGAGTCTCTTATTACAGTTTCAGGCAGGTGGCAGCTGAGACAAAAGTCATCTGGAGGCTCCATTGGACATAGGACAGTTCGGTCTCTCTCCCTTTATATGTAGCATTATAGTCTCTCCACATCATTCCTTTATGGTAGCTGAACTATTTACATGACACCTTAGAAATCCCAAGAATACAAAATTGAAACTTCTAGCCTTCTTAAGATTTAGAAGCAAAACTGACAGTGTCCCATCACAACCTTCTATTCATTAAAGCAAGTCACAGGATCATCTAACAATCCTTGTTGGGGAGGACTACACAGTGGGATGAATGCCAGCAGTGATGGTTCATTGGGGGCCTTGTTTGGAAACTAGCTACCACAAGAATCATTCAAGACTCCTTTAATTGAGTAGCTCCAAGAGGCAAAAGGAAATATGTTGAAAGGAGGAAAAGAAGCAGCATATGGTTTAAACAGTGAGAAAATTAGCTACACATATGTGTCTACATTCCCCATGCAAAATCTATTCCCCTTACAGTTCACTGTATTCATATTTTTATGAAATATCATATGTTCTATGTCAAAGCAATTTTTTCCATTGAATTCTCCCTGGTAATTGTTTTCATGGAGATAATGCTGTCTAATATATTCTCTTTTTCTGAGTCCTGAAACAAATGTGAAAAGATAACACTGAAACCACCTGCTCTATATGGTGTAACTATTGACCCTAAAATACATGAAAGTTATGTTGAGGGCATTTATTACTGTAAGGACTCCACCAAAGAAAAGTCACATTTGTAGCCTAAATTCAAAAGGTAGCACCCAGATAGTGTTGATTTTCATAGATATGCAAAGAACATGTTTAAGTTTTTCTTCTATGACAGAGTAGATAGCACTTTCAAAAGGGAATTGAAATATTGAGAAGCAAAATGAAGCCATGCATGAAGCACTCATGATACATGAGGTACAAAGGGAATGTATGGACTTGATAAAGGTTAAGGGAAACCACCCAAAACTACAGAAAGTCGATATCCCACTTCCTGTCTGTCTGTTGGGAATTTATTATTTTTAAAATTATTTTAAGAGCATTGTTTCTACACTAGGAGAGCAGGAGGGAGAGCAGTAGAGTTGGCAATTAAATAAATATTGACACTGATGATGGAAACTTGCAGTGTCTTTTAAGTGCTATTTCCTGCTTTGAGTGGGGTGTGTGTGTGTGTGTGTGTGTGTTTTGAAGAGTTGGAGTGTTTAGCTATTCTGAAAGTACACTAAGGTGGAAGGAGGTTGTGAGTTCTCCATTTAGATGGATATCCTCTCTGAATCTTCTACTTTTTAGTGCCATGCCTCTCCTTAACCTCTGCTGAAACAGGTCAGCTGTGCCTCTCTGATTTATTTTCCCTGGAAAATTTGTCTCTGGTCTTTTGGCTGAGGAGTGGGGAATGAGTTGGTGGGTGGGGAGAGGTAACAATAGTTGCATAGTTGCTTAAGGTAGAAAAACAGCAGACCAGAGTTTCCCACAGCCAACCTGACTTTTCCACTGTTCAGAACAAAAGCTTCAACTAATCTTTCTACTCTCAAACCCTTGTCCTACCGCTGCCCTCTGTGAGGCCGGCTGTGTTTAAAAGCTGAGCTTCTAAAGAGGTTTTGTGGGGCAAATTGACTTAATTCATAATGTTTTCCCCACTGCAGTCAATTAAAGTATACCTTCCTTTGCATTCTTAAGTCAGTTATTACTCTTCTACCTAAATAACTTCTTTCAAAAAAATATATATATACACATATATACATACACACATATATATGTGTGTACACATGTGATGTCACTGTTGCTATTGATGCCTAATGCCTTTTTAATTTATAAGTACCATTTCAGTGGGATTTTGTAAAGGGTAAATGACAAGTACTCATGCTCAAGTTAAAGTTTTAGCTGTTATTTTTATTTATTTATTTTTGCTATATGATCTTAAAATTGTTTTGTAAAGTTGAACAGTCAACTCTAGTAAACTAAAAATAAAAATCACAAGTTCTTTCCTGATTGAACATCGATTCAAACTTCTTTGGTAGATTTCTTCTAAAAGTGTTTCTAGTTATTTTTTTTTTCTCTATACAGTCTTTTATAAGGAATAAGTAGGTTATTAGAAAACATAATCCAATATTGATTACCCCCAAGTATTTTTGATTTAATAGGAAAAACTACCAAGAGCAACGTAAGAATTTTCTCATAATATTTTTGTCACTCACTATCTTTTAATTAAATGGAAAAGTGTGATGCTGACCCAGAAATCATGTTAGTAATGCTCTAAAGACCAGTACTCTAAATATACTACCAAATAATTGGTGCTGGGAGATTGTCTGATAATCCTTAGCCTCTGTCCTCTTAAATGTATTTCAAGTCTCAGTTTACATTGGTATTATTTGCCATGTTATATGACTTTAAATTATGTTATTTTTACTGATGATGGAAAATTTTGCTTTAGAAGTCATCATAAGAATAGCTAAAATAATTGTTTCATTATTGTGAGAAAAATTGCTAATAGCAATTATGAAAAAACAAAATTATTAGGGTAAATACTTCCTTATGTTAAAAATGAACATTACTAAATATTTTTATATAGTAGTTCAGTTTATTGATTCAATACGTAGCTGTACTAACAAAACAATATTGACAACAAAACTATTGTAAGATCTGTTCTTGGGTTTTTATGACAAAATAAGTGAAAATGCCATGGATACAGGTAATTAAGCTATTTCAGAACTTCCTTTTCATCCTGAGAAATTGTGAACTTGGCTCACATGTTCGCAGATTGCTCAGACAATTTAAAAAGTATAATTGCCTTTGTGCTAAGCAAGAACTTATAAATTTTTATAGAAAAAAATTATTTTGTTGTCTCTTCTCTAGGCTTTTAAATTAAAATCTGGTTGGAGTTAATTCCTTAGAAATAAATTATAAAGTATAAAATAGGAAGTCATCAATATTAGAACCAGAAATGATAATCATGTTAGAAGTTAAGAGATAGTATAGAGATAAGTGGCAAAAAATTCATCACACAAGAGTTACGCCCTGGTAAGAAAGGAAATAGAAGGATATAATTTACATACTATGCAATTCAGAATTTAAAGTGTACAAGGCAATATTTTTAGTAAATACACGAGATTATTCAATCATGACATTTCCATCTCTTCTAAAGAAATCCTGGACCACTTAACAGTCAATCTTCATTTCTGACCACAGCCCTAAGCAACCACTAAGGTACTTTCTGTCTCTATAATTTGCCTGTTCTGGCAAATTTCTAGGGACTTTGAGATGTTTGTTTGTTTGTTTGTTTGTTTGTTTTAATGTATTTTCACTGATTAAATTGTTATTTTGTGGGAAGAGTTCCTTGAGTTACTTACTCTGTCATTCTGTTAAGTCCTGTTCCCTCCAGTTGTTCTGACTCATTAAATATTTTAATTCAAACAATATTAAATTTAAACAAATTTTAATACAAATTTTGAATATGTGTTTTAGAAGAAATCAAAATAACTGTCCACTTCCGTTATAGACAGAAAAACGGCATCCCAAAGATGTTTATGCTGTAATCCCCAAAACTTGTGAGTTCTGTATCTTTCCTGGCAAAGGAGCATTAAGGTTACAGATGGGATGAAGGTTGCTAATCAGCTGACCTGAAAATAGAGAGATTAACCTTGCTTATCTAGGTAGATAATCATAGAGTCCTTAAATGTGGAAGAGGGAGACAAAAGAAAAGATCATGTCTGAGTAATGCAATATGAAGAAGACTTGACTGGCCATTGTAGGTTTTGAAGATGAAATGAGATCACAAGTTAAAGAATGGGGAGTAGCTCTAGAAACAACAAAAGGTAAAGAAATAGATTTTCTACTAGAGTTTCTAGAAAGGAATCAAGCCCCCTGACATCTCAGTTTTAGCACGATCAAACTTATTCTGAACTTCTGAAATCCATACCTGTATTACTCTGTGCTGCCAAATGTATGTTGTATGTCACAGCTGCAATGGGAATCTAATACATCTTCTATCTCCTTAAAACACTAAATCATTTTGAAATTAAAAAACAAAGTCAGAAATCACAAAAATCTTTGATTTAAGAGAAACTTCTGTTTAACAATATGATACCTGTAAGAGGGATTGAGTTTCAGAGTTGAACAAATCTTTTATTTTATAAATATAAATATAAATATGTACACACTCCCATTACATAGCCCCAAATTACAGCTAATTCCTCCAACTAAACTTTTTTTACATATAGACATCTGGGGAAAACAAAGATCTTAAACATCACATCACCTTGCTGAATTCTTGAAAGAAATATTTTCAGAGAACGCTGTCAGTGTGCTATAAACTAAAAATTACATGAGATGTCTAACATCAAATGAAAACAATAAAGTTGAACATGTAAGAGAGACAAGAAATAGTAGTAAGGAAGTCTAAATGAAAGGGAACATACAATCTATTTTAATCGTTGCACTTGAAACAGAATGTATGTGGAACCAGAAGCTGCTGATAAAAATATTTTCATTTAAAAAATAAATTATTATAAAGTTACTTCAGAATTATCACTATTTTTTAAACATGAAAATTTGGCACATTTGTAAGAAATCCAGAAATACAAATTTAAATTTCAAAGACAATTATGTTTCTTGTAATCTTTGTATTTGTCAAATACAGATTCTTCACAAATACATCAAATGTTAATGATTATCTCCAATGTGAGATGACTTTCTTGAATATAAACACGATATAACTCCATCAATTGGAACCACTGAGTTTAGCAAGGTGACTCGATCCTGAACATAGGTTCTGACTAGAATTAAGAACTTTGGTTCTGGG
>NW_011888786.1:11309628-11312262 GCF_000151845.1 Pteropus vampyrus
ATGCCTCTCCTTAACCTCTGCTGAAACAGGTCAGCTGTGCCTCTCTGATTTATTTTCCCTGGAAAATTTGTCTCTGGTCTTTTGGCTGAGGAGTGGGGAATGAGTTGGTGGGTGGGGAGAGGTAACAATAGTTGCATAGTTGCTTAAGGTAGAAAAACAGCAGACCAGAGTTTCCCACAGCCAACCTGACTTTTCCACTGTTCAGAACAAAAGCTTCAACTAATCTTTCTACTCTCAAACCCTTGTCCTACCGCTGCCCTCTGTGAGGCCGGCTGTGTTTAAAAGCTGAGCTTCTAAAGAGGTTTTGTGGGGCAAATTGACTTAATTCATAATGTTTTCCCCACTGCAGTCAATTAAAGTATACCTTCCTTTGCATTCTTAAGTCAGTTATTACTCTTCTACCTAAATAACTTCTTCCAAAAAAATATATATATACACATATATACATACACACATATACATGTGTGTACACATGTGATGTCACTGTTGCTATTGATGCCTAATGCCTTTTTAATTTATAAGTACCATTTCAGTGGGATTTTGTAAAGGGTAAATGACAAGTACTCATACTCAAGTTAAAGTTTTAGCTGTTATTTTTATTTATTTATTTTTGCTATATGATCTTAAAATTGTTTTGTAAAGTTGAACAGTCAACTCTAGTAAACTAAAAATAAAAATCACAAGTTCTTTCCTGATTGAACATCGATTCAAACTTCTTTGGTAGATTTCTTCTAAAAGTGTTTCTAGTTATTTTTTTTTTCTCTATACAGTCTTTTATAAGGAATAAGTAGGTTATTAGAAAACATAATCCAATATTGATTACCCCCAAGTATTTTTGATTTAATAGGAAAAACTACCAAGAGCAACGTAAGAATTTTCTCATAATATTTTTATCACTCACTATCTTTTAATTAAATGGAAAAGTGAGATGCTGACCCAGAAATCATGTTAGTAATGCTCTAAAGACCAGTACTCTAAATATACTACCAAATAATTGGTGCTGGGAGATTGTCTGATAATCCTTAGCCTCTGTCCTCTTAAATGTATTTCAAGTCTCAGTTTACATTGGTATTATTTGCCATGTTATATGACTTTAAATTATGTTATTTTTACTGATGATGGAAAATTTTGCTTTAGAAGTCATCATAAGAATAGCTAAAATAATTGTTTCATTATTGTGAGAAAAATTGCTAATAGCAATTATGAAAAAACAAAATTATTAGGGTAAATACTTCCTTATGTTAAAAATGAACATTACTAAATATTTTTATATAGTAGTTCAGTTTATTGATTCAATACGTAGCTGTACTAACAAAACAATATTGACAACAAAACTATTGTAAGATCTGTTCTTGGGTTTTTATGACAAAATAAGTGAAAATGCCATGGATACAGGTAATTAAGCTATTTCAGAACTTCCTTTTCATCCTGAGAAATTGTGAACTTGGCTCACATGTTCGCAGATTGCTCAGACAATTTAAAAAGTATAATTGCCTTTGTGCTAAGCAAGAACTTATAAATTTTTATAGAAAAAAATTATTTTGTTGTCTCTTCTCTAGGCTTTTAAATTAAAATCTGGTTGGAGTTAATTCCTTAGAAATAAATTATAAAGTATAAAATAGGAAGTCATCAATATTAGAACCAGAAATGATAATCATGTTAGAAGTTAAGAGATAGTATAGAGATAAGTGGCAAAAAATTCATCACACAAGAGTTACGCCCTGGTAAGAAAGGAAATAGAAGGATATAATTTACATACTATGCAATTCAGAATTTAAAGTGTACAAGGCAATATTTTTAGTAAATACACGAGATTATTCAATCATGACATTTCCATCTCTTCTAAAGAAATCCTGGACCACTTAACAGTCAATCTTCATTTCTGACCACAGCCCTAAGCAACCACTAAGGTACTTTCTGTCTCTATAATTTGCCTGTTCTGGCAAATTTCTAGGGACTTTGAGATGTTTGTTTGTTTGTTTGTTTGTTTGTTTTAATGTATTTTCACTGATTAAATTGTTATTTTGTGGGAAGAGTTCCTTGAGTTACTTACTCTGTCATTCTGTTAAGTCCTGTTCCCTCCAGTTGTTCTGACTCATTAAATATTTTAATTCAAACAATATTAAATTTAAACAAATTTTAATACAAATTTTGAATATGTGTTTTAGAAGAAATCAAAATAACTGTCCACTTCCGTTATAGACAGAAAAACGGCATCCCAAAGATGTTTATGCTGTAATCCCCAAAACTTGTGAGTTCTGTATCTTTCCTGGCAAAGGAGCATTAAGGTTACAGATGGGATGAAGGTTGCTAATCAGCTGACCTGAAAATAGAGAGATTAACCTTGCTTATCTAGGTAGATAATCATAGAGTCCTTAAATGTGGAAGAGGGAGACAAAAGAAAAGATCATGTCTGAGTAATGCAATATGAAGAAGACTTGACTGGCCATTGTAGGTTTTGAAGATGAAATGAGATCACAAGTTAAAGAATGGGGAGTAGCTCTAGAAACAACAAAAGGTAAAGAAATAGATTTTCTACTAGAGTTTCTAGAAAGGAATCAAGCCCCCTGACATCTCAGTTTTAGCACGATCAAACTTATTCTGAACTTCTGAAATCCATACCTGTATTACTCT
>NW_011888786.1:11313552-11318422 GCF_000151845.1 Pteropus vampyrus
TTTTTTTTTGTCACTTTATTGTCAGAACAGAGATCAAAGTAATTTTTTGTTGTTGTTGTTATACTTCTGTAACCCTTAGTTTTTCATAGACTTGTGCTTCTCACTTGTATTTGTCTTTGGTTATGTGTCCTTATTTCCATCTTTTATACATTTCATTTAAGTCTTTAAAAGTTGTGCTGGTTGGAGAGCTCCCTAGACTCTCATCCTATTGCTTTAGGCACCTTCTCTTTTTTTCCATCATAAAAACAAGTTATAATTGCATAATCAGAAATATGTTTTTGAGAGCTTCTCAGCTCTCCAGGGGTACTTTTCCTCTTCCAGCCTCAAAATATGGAATGGCCCAGTAGTCTCTGAGTCATATTTCTTTCTATCACTTTTGTGTTTATCTCTTCCTATTACTCTTTTTTAATGACGATAATAAGTATGAAAGTTTTCCTCAGACACTTCAAACTCCAGTACAACTGTAAATTTTCATTTTTTTACATTGTAGTTTTTTTCTTTGTCCTATGTGTTATATTTTCCACTTACAATCATCTTGACACTCATTTTGATTTCTTTCCATCTTCATAATCTTATAAAAACAGTTTCTTTTTGTATTGTTTCCTGTTTCTATTTAGCTACTCTTCATTTATTCTGATAAGTTAGAGTGTAGAGAGAAAAACATGCCATTTTTCCTTCCTCTAAATCACGTGGCTATTGATTGCCTTAAATGCTAAAGCCCTGCAATAGTTCCACTGGAGTTGCAATCATTTTTTTGTGATGCAGTTTAGAGGACACCTAATAGTTGAAAAATTCTTCAACTCTACCCTTCTGTCATCAGACAAAAATGGGTCAAGTGTTCTACTTGTGTCTCCATATAATTCTGTACAAACCATTGTATAAACATTACTGCATTCCATTTTAATTACCTGGTTACTTAAAATTCTTCTCTGTATTACTGTTATCTCATTGGAGGGATGGATTTGATAAATTAATTTACTGTATAATTGAGAGATATGTTGGAAGTAGACTAAGTAGAACCTGATAATTGATTGCATGTGATAGAGGAGTAAAAGTGGGTATTTAGAACCGTTCATAGGGTTCTAGATTAGTGAATAAGTGGAAAATGAGGCCATGAACCAAAATATGAGATGTAGGAGGGAGATTTATTTACATGTATTTTCATGTAGGTTATTGAGCTGGTTCTTATGATAGCATCCATTTTGAGTATATTATGGTTGTTCATGAATAGTAGCAATATTCTAAAATAATAAGATTAAAGTTCAAACAGTTCATTTTAATTGCCTAACTTCACATAACTGGTGAATTCTAGGAGAGAGTCTTGGACCAAATGTCTCAAAAGTGTCTTCTCCCTTCAGATACCTAATGATACCCAAGGTGTTCCAGAGTCTTTCAATGTCAACTTGAGTAAAGTCTTTATAACTTATTAATTATTCAGCACAAGACGAATGGATACCTGAAACTAAAATATTTTCAGAAATCTTTAATCTTATTAGAGTTCAGGAAGCTAAATTTAGAGGAAATGAGGGAGAAAAATTCACATTCCCCTCCCATGCCCAGAAACAGTTTAGCCTTGATTTATCTTGATGTTTCATAGTCTTTAACTTAAAATCACTCAGTCAACAAACTCAGTTAATTTTCAGAGAAATTTGATCACTTGGGAGTAGACTTTAAAATCAACCTTAAAAAATCACGTTAAAAAAAAAAGATACTGATTCATTAATCTAGAACATAGAATAGCAAACTACCACCATGATCCAAACCTGTCCCACTGCATGTTTTGTATGTCCCATAACTTAGGAAATGTTTTTTTCTTTACATTTTCAGATGATTCGAAATATCGAAAGAAGAGTACTATTTTATGCCAACTTTGTGAAATTAAAATAATATTGTTTATAAATAAAATGTTATTGATGCATAACCATACAACCTATTTTCAAATGGTATAAGAATACTTTCACATTCCTTGAGTGAAACTGAGTAACTGCGACAGAACTCTTATGATCCCCAGTTACTCAAGTATTACTATCTGGTCATTTACAAAAAATAGTTTGCCAATCCCTAGTCTATAATAAGGAACATGCATTTATAGTAATGTACTTTCACAATTTAATATAAAGAATATCCCCTTCCCTTCATCAAGCACATCAGAAATAAATTAATAATTAGTTGATTTCAGCAAGATGAGCATTAGAAAGTTTGAGGAATATATATTATATATTTAGAGAAGCTTGATGATTTATTATTGTCCCCAAATAAGGCCAGATATAAAAGTGCACGGGGCCATTTCTACTCTTTTCTTCCAGCAGTATTAGGAAATATTGACTGATCATTTGGGTCTCACACTGATGTCTTTGTTATCATACCTCTTCACGTGTGTTAATTTAAAATCATTTTTTTCTGTATCACTAGTTCTTATACTATAGTGTGATGGGACTCACATGGCAGTGCTTTAAAGCATAGAGCACACACTGAAATGCTGATTAAGTAATTCAGAGGGAGTTCCCAGGGTTTTTTTATTCTCAGGCTCCTTAGATGATTGTGATGAAGTAAGTTTTGGAGCCACACTGAGATAATTGTGCTCTAATTTTTAAAATAAAGTTATGTAACAGATTTCTGACTAAAACCTGCTAACTTGACTAGACTTTTAAAATAGCTTATTTTATCCTTTGTTGTTCTGTCTCCTATGATAGTGATTTCTCTATGTTAAATTTGTTTGGGACTAGGAAAAAAAAATTTAAAAGTGAAATGAAACATGGTAGTGTAGTGAAAATGGGAATACAAGGTAGCAAATTAGCTTCCACCTCACATTATCATTTTAACACCAAATAAATATGAATGAAATTAAGTCAAAATACAAGATACTTTTTATAGCTAAATATTTTGACTATCGTCATTTTATTTTTTCTCTTATAGAGCAGCAAAATTATAATCAGTCACAGTCACTAACCAACACTGAAATCACTGCCCTTAGAGTGATGTTTATTTTGATCTTAATCTCACAAATTAACTACATTTCCAACTTTCTTGAGATTTTACTATATCATCTTCTATTGTTCTATTTACTGACGTAATTTCTAATTTCAGTAACCTGTGGTTTCCCTAGTTCTTTATTGCTTTCCACCATATTTCTTTATGTTGAGGACAAGAAAAGTTGCTAGAAAATAACTCTCCAGCTGGAGCAAATAAGAAATCTGATTGTTTGGATAACATGAGCACTTTTTTAAGTTATTACAGTCCATGATGTATAACTCACAAAAACCCAGGATTATAGCATTGGATTTGAACACTAGAACAACTGAATTAAACACAGCCTGAATCAAGATATTTAGATGAATTCTACTAGGAATAGTCTAATTTATGTATTATTCATAAGTGACCATGTTATATCTCGTTCATTTTATAAATGTTTATGACCTTATCGATATTTTTGCTGTATTTTTAGCCTTTGAGAGAAATGTACACAGAACAATATACATGTAAATATATTTTTGGACAAATTCTGATTTAACCTCAAGTACGCTTGGAGTATTGTAGACATTTTTACTCCTAATCATAATAATTTACAATATTTTTTCATGTTTATGTAAATTTCTAATAATGAAATGACAGTTATAAATACACCCAAAGAACACTATTAAATTCCAAGGTTTCAATTCTAAAAAAGCCATTTCTTATAAACATAATTGCATTTCCCTATGAAAATGACAACATTAATAAATTATATTTATTATTAATATGCAAGTTTTTAAAATATTAAAAAAGAAAGACATATTTATTAACCTTTTTAGATATTCATTTATTCATTCATGTGTTTCTGACTCTTACTCCTTTCCAAACCCTCCCACAATTTTGACTGTCAAACACCTTCATTTTTTAAATCTCAAGTTAAGCTCCCTCCAATGACACATTTCTTAATCATTTCATATCTAATTATATCCTCTTGCTCTGCCATACATGTATTAAATCCAAGTCAGAGAGTCACTGTAACTTTATCATAGGTATTGTAATTACTGAGTTCTGCGTACATAAACTTTGTAACTTGAGACTATGTTATTTAATATTTACATTTTCATGTACCCGCGTAACATAAAGCACAAATATACTAACATAAATATGAATAAATTAAACTTATGGTTTAATTGAGTACCATAATGATACAATTTAGTACAAAACAAACAGAGAACTCTTTATAAAAACAAATTAATTATCCTCACTTGTTTTGAAACTTGGACAAGGTATGACATAGGATAAGGTGCAAGAAAAATTCCAGGGAAGCGGGGAATACTTATCTACTATATTCACAAACATCTAAAAAAAAAAAAGAAAAAAAAAAGCCATCTGGTATAGAGAAGAATTCCAATCAATAACTGGCAAAAAATATTGGTTTGACAATCTTGACATAAAAGCTGCTTATTTCCAATGCCAATTTCTATGTCTTGCCAGTTCAAAATCTCATCTTTCTGAGAATGTCATTTAGTCTCATTGGAATCTGATATTCAAAATAGACTATCTTGTCATATCAGGGATTAATGTGAATGTATTTATGTAAGGTGCCAAACTGTAATGTCGGATCAATCTATAATACAATTTGCCAAATGAATATGAACTATATGAAGTAATAACTGTAGAAAAGGGTATCAACCATTAGAATCTGTGACTCAGACATGGTGCAAATAGCCTGAGCTGACACCAGGAAATAATCAGCATACAGTTTTACTGAGTATTTCGCCATTATTTTCTGTGCAAAAAAATTTTTTTTTTCTCTTGCCATGGTGACTTAGGAGAGTCAGAGAAGGATCTCTCCAGAAACAGGAAAACAGAATGTGTGGTCTACACTATGTAGCCTTATTCTACCTAAGAATATCAC
>NW_011888786.1:11318472-11323642 GCF_000151845.1 Pteropus vampyrus
TAACATAAAGCACAAATATACTAACATAAATATGAATAAATTAAACTTATGGTTTAATTGAGTACCATAATGATACAATTTAGTACAAAACAAACAGAGAACTCTTTATAAAAACAAATTAATTATCCTCACTTGTTTTGAAACTTGGACAAGGTATGACATAGGATAAGGTGCAAGAAAAATTCCAGGGAAGCGGGGAATACTTATCTACTATATTCACAAACATCTAAAAAAAAAAAAGAAAAAAAAAAGCCATCTGGTATAGAGAAGAATTCCAATCAATAACTGGCAAAAAATATTGGTTTGACAATCTTGACATAAAAGCTGCTTATTTCCAATGCCAATTTCTATGTCTTGCCAGTTCAAAATCTCATCTTTCTGAGAATGTCATTTAGTCTCATTGGAATCTGATATTCAAAATAGACTATCTTGTCATATCAGGGATTAATGTGAATGTATTTATGTAAGGTGCCAAACTGTAATGTCGGATCAATCTATAATACAATTTGCCAAATGAATATGAACTATATGAAGTAATAACTGTAGAAAAGGGTATCAACCATTAGAATCTGTGACTCAGACATGGTGCAAATAGCCTGAGCTGACACCAGGAAATAATCAGCATACAGTTTTACTGAGTATTTCGCCATTATTTTCTGTGCAAAAAAATTTTTTTTTTCTCTTGCCATGGTGACTTAGGAGAGTCAGAGAAGGATCTCTCCAGAAACAGGAAAACAGAATGTGTGGTCTACACTATGTAGCCTTATTCTACCTAAGAATATCACCCTCAAATGGCAGAAGTCTGAAAATGACTAAACCATACTGTATTATTTCGAGACATCATTCGATATCTTTCTAATAATAACATTGTGGTATAAATCATTGATACTGATAGTTCTTCAATGCAAAAATCAGTGAACTTAATTTTTGCCTTTTTCCTCTATGTTCATGATAAATGAAGGCTAACATAGAAAAGAAAGTAATGACTTCTTGATTTAAAAGGAAAGAAAGCTGCACTCTACAATATTCAAATCCTTGGCACAGATAACAAAAGCAATCTAGGAATAGTAAAGAAAATGTGGATGAGAATGCTCCAGGCTGCATAGTGGAGGATTCCAAGAGAATGGCAATATTAACCTTTCAGACGTATAAATTGTCTCACTCATCTGCAAAAGGAGCCGCTATTCCCTGTTCTGCATTAAGCAGCTAAGAATAATGCTTCTTACAACAGAAAAAAAAACTAAGTCAAAGTATAACATTTTTTTAAGGCCATTTGTTATTCATTGACCTCTGGCCAGTCAAAAAGCAGCAGGTTCTAGGTCACATATACTTAAAATTTTAATCATAATTATGAAAAGGTTGCACCTTTTACAGTCATTTGTAAGCCCTAGAATACTTTCATATAATTTATATGAAGCTATCAACCTGGAAATGAATAAGAATTTCCTTTACCATTGAACTAAGATATAATTTATTTCATTGAGTTAGGATACAGAATAATTCTGTTGTCTGAGTTAATTCAGTATTAAACATTTAAAGATACCGTTTGTTATTTTCTTCATTCTAGCCCAGTAAAATTTCATCATTTAAAAACGTAAATACACTTATCTAAATGTAAATATGAAAATATACTCATTGAGTGTTTCCTATTCCCAGGCATGGTGTCAAATATGTGCTTCTGCACTTAATCCTTCCATCAGCTCTTTAAGGTTTAGGCTGACGTTTGGAAATGTTAACTCACTCGTCCAAGAATGTGCAGCTGCTAAGTGTAAAACCTAGGACTTGCACATTCATTTTTCTTAAATGGCCGCCTTGACACTTAGTAAACACCTTATACTGCCAGTCCACGTAGAAGTGTCAACTCACTGAGAATTCCTGTTCTGAACTGAGTTCTAGCATCAAAAAAAATTTATGTCATTTAGAAGTTAAGCGAACATATATATATGACCTCAATGAGCAGCTTTCCATATATGCTAATAAATTTATATAATTAATTGTTAAATCTACTCACAATATATTGTAAAGTTTCAGTTGCTAATATAAGCTACAATTATATAATATAAAATATCAAGATCTCTTGTGTATTAATATTAATAAAATGTTTAATACATTGTCTTAATTCTAAAGTTCTATTTCTTTAAATTGACTTTCTCCTCCACTTTAATAGAGAACCTATTAAATTAATGAAATTAAAGAAAATAAGGTCTGACCTAAATGAAATAAAACCTTAATATTAAAATACTGGGTTATTTCTATGATACTGTAAAGACTATAGGACCAGAACAACTTGTTTTTGCGTACTTTTGGTAAGTTTTTTGGAACAAATTCCTGAGGAACATCAGAAAGAGACAATAACCTTTAGTTTTTGCTTTGATTCTCCTATGAGCTTGAGTATATGATTGATGTACAAATGCAAATATAGGAAACTATTTTTATTTCGTGGGTGTTGCTGAGTCAGTGACATTCATATACAGCATAAAATTTCTCTCCTTAACAAATATCCAAAATCAAAAATAGAAGCTCTCAACATTTAAAACTTCATGATTTTTTTCTCTCTAACATCTCAACAGCCATTTGAGCTATTGGAATTATATGCTTCTAACGGGACATTTATAACAGCACACCTGATATTGGGAGATATTAGTGAACTCATCGTATAAAACTGCTAATAAAGTTTTGTTACAATACTCAGTACTGGTGCTATTCCTAAGAAAGAATAAATGTAATTACTGCAAATAACTATATATGCAGCTACTTTGCAAAAGTGAAGTTGAAGTTATATAATGGATAAAAATAATAATACTTAGAATTCTTACCTGGACTCCCTTTCAATTATTCAGTAAAAAAAGCCAAAATAGTAACTCATTTCTCATAGTCTGTCTCTGCCTTTGAAGTCAACATGTGAAGCATATGCTTTAGTTCTTGTAGTCTTAAGATCAGTCTCCTGGTGGTATAGGGGTACATGCACTAGAGTGAATCTGTCAATAATCTTCATGGCTTTCTTGGGGTATTTTAGGGGGAAATAAAAGATGTTTAGCTTTGGAGTTTGGAGCTAGTTTCAAATTTCAGCTCCTCCTCTTGCACTCTAAGCAAGAGAAGTAACCATCTGAAGTCTGATACACCGTGCAAAAGAGATGGTCTCAAACCTATTGTGTAGCCAGCTATATGTCATCAAAAATATCTGAAACAAGCAAGGGCTTAAGTATTTATTGAATATATCTGCAAACAAAGAAAATCTATACCTGCCCTGGAGAGTTATAGTGAGGATTATCAGAAATCAAGGGTGAGAAATAATGTGACATAATGCATGGCAATTGAAAGAAATCACTAGGTCTTAGATTCTTTCTTTCTTCTTCTTCTTCTCCTTTTTGTCATGAATGCTCTTAAGACCTCTGGATTGCTTGCTCTTATTCATATTTCTAAAGTTAACTCATCTGAGTTATCTATATTTGTGGCCCTTTGCTCACCTCTTTTGATTCAAATAATTGGGTCTCCAGAGTGATTTATAAGATTGTCTAAAATTGTGTTGTTTAGAATGAGGTAGACAACCTTAATTAATAGGTACAAGGCAATCAGATTTAAATACTATTTCTTGGAAAATCTTGACGTGGCCAATAATATTAATTAGAAGTTTATGTAAAATTTTAGCAATATATCTTTTCCATGTCTAACCTTTAACCATTTTCCTTTTCTCATCAGTTAGTTCCAGTTAAAATACCTGTGGTTGCAGGTACCATAAACTGCTTTCAAATCAGCTTTAAAAATAATGAAGACTTAATATATAAAACAAATGAAAAATCAATTATTATTATTAAATAATGTGATCAGGGCTCATTTTTGTCTATGTATGTCTTAGCTCAAAAACCTGTTTTGGATTCTTTCTTGGAAAACTCCCATCTTGCTTCTGAAAGATGTCTTTCTAGGACTTACCAAGACTACATGCTCCCATATTTAAATCTACCAGAAAAGAGAAACTAGTTTCATAAATCTAATTGGATTTGTAACCATAAGGTATTTTAATTGGATTATGTCAATCAGTCACTTTTTTAATAGGGAGGGGGAGAATTAATCTCAATAAAACCCAATGACTGGAAAATATAAATTGTTATTAAGAGATAGGCCACCAATAAATATCAATCTCATTGTAATTTATTGACACCAATTAAAAAAATTGCATCTTCTCATTAATGACGCTTAAAAATGTCAAAAAATACAATCATATGTACTTAACTTCTAAAAGGAAAGCAAAATTCGATCTGCTGTTACATTGAATTTCAGACTCAGGAACTCTGGGTAATATGCAGGCCTTTTTGTGAAATCTGGCTATAGCTTCGCAAAGGCTGAAACTTATTAATTTATAAGTTTAACTAAGTTCAGAATGTCTAATATATTCATATGGGAAAAGTATAAGGCAAGGATAATAAAAACTTCCACTAAGAAACACATAATTGCTGCTAGTTTATAACGCACTATTTGGAACTATCTGTTGGAATGGAATAATAAGCTATTCCTGTGCTGTCATTTAATTATGCTCTTTTGGTTTTACAATCTGGGGCTTTCGGTAATGTTTTTTGGAATAATCTGCCTTGACCATTGGATTTTATTCTTGCCGATTCTTCTTTTTTGGAGAAACTTTTTTTTTTTTTTGAATAACTGTCTCCCTCTCTATACCACCATTGTTACTTTTCCACATGTAATTTCTTGTTTGTTCAAGTTTTAATATTTAGAGATTATTTTAGGAGTTAAGCAATCACATATTCTAACCGTATAAATTGAGCTGTGCTTGACATAAAACCTATGGAAAGACTGAATCGATTTCTTTTCTGTTCATTTCTGATCAATTTTCCAGCTATTTAGCTGTAATTTTTAGTCTAGAACAACACATGTTGAATTTCTCTTTTTTAAGCATTAAATGTTTGCCTTTTGCCCATTCCTTCAGATTTCATTTTCCTGGAATTTGCCATTTTAATCTCTGCCAGGAGGATATTTGAAATAAGTGCCAATAATTTGCACCTGTCCCTACATGACATTCAAGTTGTATTGTCAAAATGATCCTTCTTATCATAAATGGTGGTGTTAATGAAGGAAAGAAGGGTTGTTAGGTGTTTGTGAGAGATCTATGAGTCTAGGCTTCTGAAGTCCCGTTATTCTTTTCTAAATTCTTACTTCC
>NW_011888786.1:11323692-11355365 GCF_000151845.1 Pteropus vampyrus
ATATATAAAACAAATGAAAAATCAATTATTATTATTAAATAATGTGATCAGGGCTCATTTTTGTCTATGTATGTCTTAGCTCAAAAACCTGTTTTGGATTCTTTCTTGGAAAACTCCCATCTTGCTTCTGAAAGATGTCTTTCTAGGACTTACCAAGACTACATGCTCCCATATTTAAATCTACCAGAAAAGAGAAACTAGTTTCATAAATCTAATTGGATTTGTAACCATAAGGTATTTTAATTGGATTATGTCAATCAGTCACTTTTTTAATAGGGAGGGGGAGAATTAATCTCAATAAAACCCAATGACTGGAAAATATAAATTGTTATTAAGAGATAGGCCACCAATAAATATCAATCTCATTGTAATTTATTGACACCAATTAAAAAAATTGCATCTTCTCATTAATGACGCTTAAAAATGTCAAAAAATACAATCATATGTACTTAACTTCTAAAAGGAAAGCAAAATTCGATCTGCTGTTACATTGAATTTCAGACTCAGGAACTCTGGGTAATATGCAGGCCTTTTTGTGAAATCTGGCTATAGCTTCGCAAAGGCTGAAACTTATTAATTTATAAGTTTAACTAAGTTCAGAATGTCTAATATATTCATATGGGAAAAGTATAAGGCAAGGATAATAAAAACTTCCACTAAGAAACACATAATTGCTGCTAGTTTATAACGCACTATTTGGAACTATCTGTTGGAATGGAATAATAAGCTATTCCTGTGCTGTCATTTAATTATGCTCTTTTGGTTTTACAATCTGGGGCTTTCGGTAATGTTTTTTGGAATAATCTGCCTTGACCATTGGATTTTATTCTTGCCGATTCTTCTTTTTTGGAGAAACTTTTTTTTTTTTTTGAATAACTGTCTCCCTCTCTATACCACCATTGTTACTTTTCCACATGTAATTTCTTGTTTGTTCAAGTTTTAATATTTAGAGATTATTTTAGGAGTTAAGCAATCACATATTCTAACCGTATAAATTGAGCTGTGCTTGACATAAAACCTATGGAAAGACTGAATCGATTTCTTTTCTGTTCATTTCTGATCAATTTTCCAGCTATTTAGCTGTAATTTTTAGTCTAGAACAACACATGTTGAATTTCTCTTTTTTAAGCATTAAATGTTTGCCTTTTGCCCATTCCTTCAGATTTCATTTTCCTGGAATTTGCCATTTTAATCTCTGCCAGGAGGATATTTGAAATAAGTGCCAATAATTTGCACCTGTCCCTACATGACATTCAAGTTGTATTGTCAAAATGATCCTTCTTATCATAAATGGTGGTGTTAATGAAGGAAAGAAGGGTTGTTAGGTGTTTGTGAGAGATCTATGAGTCTAGGCTTCTGAAGTCCCGTTATTCTTTTCTAAATTCTTACTTCCCAAGGTTTTCCAACTTTGCAAGGTTCCACATTATTTCACTCAGTTTTCTTGGTTGACAGTCCCAGGTAGAAAAAGTCTCACTGACAAAGCCATGTGTTCTTCACTCTATGATTCCAGTAGTTAGTTCAATAATGTGATTTTTTTTTTTTAATTTTAAAAAAGTCACTAAAAGATTCAATAGTAGCCATCAGCCCCTAAGAGTGTTAATTCCAAGATTCCTAATGTTGCAGTTTAGGGAGGAACATGACCTGTGCTACAAAATACATTAATCCATGGTTTACAAGGGTGGAAAAAAGATTTGTTGATTTCTCTGCTCAGGAAGATCATCATTGCTTTCATCAAAGAAAAAGGGAGCAGTGTGGCAAGTTATCATTTTAACTTCAACAAGCTCAGTTCAAATACTTCCTTAGTGCAATCAGGTAAAAATATTAATTTACGTACAACTATAAGCGAACTCATAAGACAGACACTATTTGCAAAATACCCCAGGCTAAGCCAAGAGAAGAAGGAGGAAGAAGGAATATGTGGTCAATGGAGTAGCAGACTAAGAAACCATGACATTATGCTGGAGCAGGGACTGGCTGGAAAACAATATACATAGATAATGGGAAAACTGAACATGTTGAGTTGATCCACCTGTTACCTACTAGTGAGGAATTCTGTAACTGCAACTGCTAGTAATTATCAAATATGGCTCTTCTTGGACCCACAGCATGACTACATTTCCAAGGCTTCCTTGAAGTTAGGTGTGATCATGTCCTTTAGATTTATCCAATGAAAGATAAGAGGAAGTTGCCTGACATTCTCTTCTCTCTCCCCAAATAAACATCTTTTCATAAAAAGTTCTCCATGCTCTTTCCCCTTCCTGCTGAATGGACAGAGAAAACTGTGGTAACCTAGAAGCTAAGAGAACAGACTCATCCTAGGTTTCTGAATATGTGAAGCAGACCATCTCATTCAGTTGAATACTGCCCAAGACTCTTATTTAAACAAGAAATAAATTTCTATTGCATAGACCTATATAAGTTTGAGTCTAATTGACATTGTTGTCTAGCCTACACTAATTAGTACAGAAATCAGTATTAATATTTCGCTGTCATATGATAGGCAATTATTAAACCAATATCAGAGACTAGAAGGGATTCCCATGTCATGCATTGATTAAAAACACTATGTAATACCATGATTTCAGTAACTCACTAGGCGAAAAATTTACCATTACTGTAGTTCTAGATGAAGAGATCAGATAGAGTCCATCCAGATAGAATTTTAGTGTATGTTGACTTAATTGCTGCATTTATCAAGGTTTTAATAGAAAGAAATTAGCTTAAGTGAGAACTAGCTGTTTGAGAGGAGAGCTATAAGGGGATAATAATCAAGGAATTAAAAGCTTTGCAGAGGTAGAAAAATTAACTGCTCCTGGACCCCAAAGTATAGAATGTAAGGTTTTCTACTAAATCATATTGTTTTATATTGTCTCAGAGTTGAATGACTCCTATTAAAATTAACCAGACATGAAGGAAAAAGAGATAAAATTAATTCTAAGAATTCTTTCCTGGAAATAAATTGAGTGAAAATTACTGAGATATAGTACTGAATGAAAGCAAAAAACCACTATATCAGAAGTTTATTGAGTTGTTTTTGAGGGAAACCATTAGCCTGATCTAAAACAAACAGACAAACAAACAAAACCTATGTTTGTAAAAACCTGGGCTGTAAACAGAGTATAACCTGATACAAGTTATATTCCCTAATGACCACTTCAAATGTGATCACACAAGTAATAGACAAGATAGGACTACCCAGAGGATGGAGCCAGTGGCCACAGATAACCATAGATGAGCAAGTTCCATGCAGAAAAAAGATCCGGAGTATAATAAAAGAATGTTGCTAATTTCTGGCTCATATAACGTTTTCCCAGCAGAGTTGCATCACTTCTATAAATAAATAACTGCTATGTGTTTACTTTGATTCCTTTTATGAATAAGAATTTATTTTATTATGTATCATCTCTTTCTTGCTACACCATTATATATTTGAAGAGGAGAAGTTGCTGGGAGAGATAATTTGCATTTTTATTTTATAAGTTGACTTACTGTGAAAAACCACATGTAGGAAATATGGAAAGAGTATTTTAATACCAGGAAACTCTGGAGTTTTGAGATAAATGCAAAAACTGGAGTATTTTGTGAGTGCATGCATGGAAAGAGGAGTACAAATGCATAGTTGATAAACAAAAGTTTTCATTGAGCAGACAGCTAACTTCATCAAAATCAAATTCCTCTTTCCTTGACAAATAGCTCAAATACACATTTCAGCTTCATTGTAGTTATGTGGGACTGAGTCCCGAATAATAGAATATGTATCAGTTAGCTTTTGCTATACAACAAACAATCCCAAATTTATAACAAATGGCTTATAGTAACCATTTGTTTAGCTCATCATTTTATAAATCTGCAATTGGGCAGGGTTCATTTGGGAAGTTTCATTTTTTAAAAATTTTTTGTTTATTTTTGGTTTTACTGGGCTTATTTATTTATCTGTGATCTACTTCTGGAGATTGTTTAATGTATTCATCTGTTTAGCTGTTAGCTGAGGCAATGGAGAATTCTGAGCCATCTGTCTCTCATGACCTGACAGATTATCTGGGACTTCACATTGTAATGGAAGCAGGAGTTTCCAAGTGCATCAAGAGAAAGTAAATCCTAAAGTTCAGTCATTTATCAGGGTTCTGTGCGTGTCCCTTGATCAAAAAAAATCCAATAGTGGAGTCCAGATTCATAGGAATATAACTGATCTTGTAATGGAAGCCGCTAAGCCCCATTGTAAAGGGACATTCAGACGACAATGGGAAGAGTCTATGGCCACTTTTTGCAATATATCCAGAAAATGAATAAAACAAATGTGTGTCACTTCTAGACCTACTCATCAAAACTTCTCATGCTCTTTCCATTTTTTTTTTCCCCTTAAATTAACTGATAGAGACAGTTGCTTTTGGGGGAGGAGTTGGGTATTATAGCTATCACAGATTCCTTGGCACTCTTTCCATCAGGATGAGAATTTCTGATGGCCATGTGAATTGCTTGAGCAAATAAAATGCAATTGTAGTGGTGTGTCCTACTTTGATATGTAGGCTTTAAGTGTCCTTATAACTTCAACTTTTACCCTTTTGAAACCCTGAACCACCATGAAGAGTTTCTTCTGCATTATTAGAGAGACCATGTAGAGAGAGAGAGAAATGACTAGCCAGCCTCCAACTCTTCCAGCAAAATTCACATATCTGAGCTGTCATGGATTTCTTACCAGATTTGAAATACTTCAACTATTCCATCTGAGCTGCTGGACATGTGACTGAAGACCAAGTTGGGACTCCAGATGAAGGCAGTGACGTGAGTGAGCTCGGATGAAACCAGCAGAAGAATCTCCGAAGTGAATTCAGAGACCGTTAGTAAATTGTGAACATGTTTTTGTTTCTTTTCTTCAGTCATTAAGTTTTAGAATAATGTTTTCTACAATAATAGGTATCTGGTAGCCTTGGAAGATAATTGAAGATGTGAGAAACTATCTACTTGTATGCCTGAATAATAATGATGATAAACTCTAGCTCTACCCCAATTCCCCAACTCTTATAGACCAGGAGAGTAAGGAGAGTGAGAAATAAAATGTTATCCTATTGTACCATTTCATATGTAGTTCTATTTTATTTTCCTGCAACTTAACCTAAATCTAAATGATAAAAGCTGTTATTATCAGTACTCTGTTTCCAGATTCTGCTCAGCCATTGTCTATCCCATTCCAATAGAGGCAGCTTTCTGGTGATTTAGGACATCTCAAAATATCCTACCTCTCCAAAAAATATAGAGTATGAGGGTGTAAGGCATCTTATATGTTAACAGAATTATAAAAAAAAAAAAGGTCTTGCCTGTGGCCAAAGTGGAACAAGAAGAATAACTGTGAAATTGCCCACTTAACTGGTACAATGATAGAATACTTCGCCCTGACATATTAGAATACAACAGCAAACAAAACAAAACAAAAAAACACATTTTGAGCTGACACAAGAAAGATTAAAAATATTCTAGAGGTAATGCCAAATGGAAATTGCAAGATGTTAATTTCCCTGAAAATAAAGCACTTTAGCATCACTCAGGCAATCTTTTGTACAAGAGTGATTATTCAGTCTGCACATAATCATAAAATATTTCAGGTAAACAACAGAGAATGATCAATTGCACAAAGATGAGTTTATTCCTGAAAAGACCAATATATTATTTTATAGGATGTATACAGAAAAAAAATTAAAACTCTGAGAAAGAGGGTAAGCTTATTACATCCCAGGAACAATCTTGTCTTTGGAGAAAAAACTGTTTCTCATAGAATGCTAGAGAAATGAGGTGGTAACAAATAATATGAAAGATTAAACTACAAGGTAGAAAATCAATGTAAAAGTTTAGTACTATAGAGTAAAGCAGCATGGAAGTATACAGGACATACTCAAAAATTAATCACTGTCAAATCCCCAGTGTAAAATCTTAATGAGAGCTTGGACAATATGTGTATTGTATATTATATATGCATATTTTCTTTGAGGAAGAATATTTACATAATCTGGACTGTTTAATACAGTAAACACTGAACAAATGTGGCTTTTGAACACTTGGAATTCAGTTTTAAATTTAATTAGTTTGAATGTCCATGTGTGGATATTTTAGTAGGGCTACTAATACTTTTGGGACAGCTGATGATTATAGAGCTCTTGAAATAAGATACCATTTTATTGAGATCCAAATAACTTTTATTTGAAGAAAAATCTTCTCTTTCAAGTAGTATCTGTTCAGTTACCAAAACTTCCTAACCGTTCTTGCCTGATAGGGTGTTAGCTAGCTATCAGTGTTGAAAGACCCAAAGCATCCTCTGAAGCTTAATGGAAAATGAGATAAGTGGATATTATCTTGTTTCAGATCCACAAATGCAGTCAGAGTTTAGCACGTAATTTTGGCCTTTGTATTTACTATCAAGATATTTTAAAATTTGGCCCCAGCCTGATTTCCAGTTATTTTGCCAGCTATTTCTTTTATTGGAGGTGAATCTCACTATTTTACTTGGAAGTCATTCCTTCAGCTATACCCAATTCATCACTTCTTCCTTCTCTTCCCTCTTCTGTTTTAGAAAACTTATTCTACTTTAAACTCAGTTAAAAATCATCTTTTTTTCAACTTTTACCACCCTTAAAATTCAGGCAGAATTCATAAAAATCAATCATTTTTCCTACTATCTAATTGCATAACTTTTATGCATATCTATATATGTTATAATTTATCATGAATTCCTCCTACTTATTCATGAATGAGTCTTTCCCTGCCCTCTGAGATCCTTGACCCCTGACTTAGTATATTTTTCTAATTGCTTTCTCTAAGAATGGGAAAAGAAAATGGAACAAATATTTATTGGGTAAGTACTCTGAACCAGTTGTTTTATGTAGTTATAAATTTTAATTCTCATAAAAATTGTATGAGAAAAATAGAATCTTTTTTTATTTTCTAGATAAAGGAACAAGGCTTAGAGAAAAATGAAAAAATGGCCAAAGCCCCAAGGCCAACCGTTTCAATTAAACACCATTTTTTTTTTTTTGTGTTTGTTTTCTGATAATAACATCTTCTTTTTGCTACCCTGTTAGCAACACTCCCTCTTAACAGCTATTGCCCTTTGGGACCTTGGAATACAATGGAAAAGAATATTCTGCTTAAAGAAAGCTTGGTGTAGATAACTGATCTCATAGCCTGCCATCCTACTCATAGGTTAGATTTTGCTTTGTCTCAAAGTAGGAAATATAATTTATGAAGAATTTTTAAATGATTCTTTGCCAGTATGAAAATATTTTGTCTACTACTTCTCATTTCCAAAAACTGGAGTTTCATACAAGAATGTCTGCCTCTTTTGAGGTCTCTAGAATCATACTGGCATTCTATTATGCACCAAATCACAGGCTTATGCTGTAAAATTCAGGAGGCCAATGAGACTTGTTTTTTTCAGGAAGCCAATATGAAATGTGATTTCTTCTAAATCTTACTGTGTGGCATCCATGTATCACAACCTATCAAAATCTTCTGTTTTCACCTTTTTGTTATCTATAACCTAATTTCAGAAGCCTTAACCAAACCCAATCTGAAATCTAAAATGCCCTCAGATCTCCACTCTCTAATGTCAGACGACTCTATGAAACAAAGGGACATAATGGACTTACCTGTCTTGGGATAAGTGCAGCATTTGGACAAAGAGAAAAAGAGTATTCAAGTCAACTTTTTTCTATCTTCAGTTGAGATCTCTTTAAATATATGTGACTGTAAGACCTCTGCAACCATTGATGATTCCCAAGAACTTGGCACTATGTCTGAGTAAGTGGAGATGGTGGGATTCACAGTTTTCACTCTTCTCTAAATCCTCTCTGATCGGTGAGAATAACAAGCACTATCCCATAAACTTTTGGTTATCATACAAAATCTGGGGACAACTCAATTACTAGCTTGTTTTTATTCCACAGATATCAAAATGCCAAGCAGTTTTAGATCAAGTGTAGTGTAAGTCCTACTTCCTTGGGTTATATTAGGTAAGTTCTTACCAAGTGGTTTCAGTCAGTTCTCTGACAATAAATTTACTAATCTCTACTACACTCTCAATGTATTCTGTTATCAAGCCCAAGTTTCATTAGATCCTTAGTGATATTAACTCCATGTGAAATTTCTAAATGATGTTGATCCAATAATGAGACTATAGCTCCCTATACTTATCATTCACTTGTGTTCATCAGGTGGTATTTTATTGTATGGTCTTTGTCTAAAGAATTGAATTATTCTACAGAAAGAGGTTTTCTCTATGTATTGTCTTTCCAACTGGATGATTCTTAGCTACAACAAACATGATGCATTAACAAATCTGATAGAGAATAATATTGACTTAGAATGAGTTGTTTTAAAACATTTACTTGATCATATCTTAAGTTCACATGTCCCATCTAGCCACTGTATCTTTTCTGTTACCCATAATGAGCAACTGGAATCACACACAAGAAAGTTTCGCTTTGCCAGAGTCATGTTGATATATTATTGTCTACCAAATCATTGAGCCTGCTGATCAACATTATGTAGTCCCATACTGGATACTACTTAACTTCATACCTGAATTGTTTTTTTTCCCACCTTTCTTCTTATCTATTACGAGCCTAGATGCACATGGGAAAATTTAGTAAGAAAGTACAATTTTTGATAAGAAATTTTGAGGAACTAACATCTCTGACCCTCTCATAAGTCATATTAGACAGAGGACAAACTGAACCAAATTTGTGTGAAATAGTTTTAATTTCATTTTCTATGTTCTATATGAGAGATAAGAACATAATGCCTATTGCAACACAGAAGACAATGTGAAGAACTATCCGTGTGGATTATCTGTGTTTTTATGTTGCTTGTGAATACTTGCTATCTATGAATATTTTTCTTAGAGACATCAGCAGAATGTTATTTGTGGGGTATTTTCCTCCTTATTTATAAACTTTTGTTCCCAGAGGCTGAATTTAACCATATGAAAGTTGGCAGAATAATACATAATAATGAAGAACAGAGATTTTGGATTCAGACCTAATAAAAGTTTCTATGTGGTTTTTGAATTGTGTGATTATGGGTAAGTACATTACTTCATATTTTTCTTCAATTCATTATTATATAAATGGGGATAACTATACATATTCTACCTTGAGTGTGAGGATTAAATGAGATAATACATGTAAAAGACCTGTACTATATGAACTTGCTCAACACATGTCCCTAGTCTTCTCCTGTCTTATGAAGGCACAAGGAACATGTGTCAGGTTAATTCTAAAATCTTTTATTTTATCTTTCCATGAAAGAAAGTGTTCAGTTTTAGCTAAATACACAAACTAAAATAAACTTAGAGGCTGTTGTTAAGAACCAGCTAGTTAGAAAAGAGTATTCTGTTCTAAATATCTTTTTTTTGGTAGAGAACTTTATTTTATTTTTTATTTTTGAATGTATTGGAGGTAATATTTATTAATAAAAATTATATAGGTTTTAAGTGTACAATTCAATAATACATCATCTGTATGCTGCATTGTGTGTTCATCACCTTAAGTCAAATATCCTTCCGTCTCTACATATTTGACCCCCTTTACCCTTATCTACCTCTTTCCCTTCCCCCTTTGCCTCTGGTAATCAATAACCTTTTGTCTGTGTCTATGAGTTTTTGTTTGTTTCTCTTGTTCATTTCTTTCTTGCAATTTAATATCCCACATATGAGTGAAATCATATAATTCTCAACTAAAAATGTCTTGATGTTCTGAATTGACTCCACTTGTCATTAGGGAACATGGATTTGACAATGACTTAGGATTGACAGTATTCAAATAGAGTGAATTCTTTGATTATGGAAGATACTGATGTCATTCATTTTGTGAAGAAGAAAAGATATTGTAATGATCAAATGTGCATTCTGCATTAATGAAAATATGCACGTGAAGAACAATAAACTTGTATTTCAGTTATTCTCATTCTCGACAAATAAGGAAGATGATAAAGATCTGTGACTCATCATTTCTACTTGTATCTCTAAAGTACCATGCAATGAGGAAGAAAAGAAACGAACTAATAGAATGACATTATTTTTTTAACATTTTATTTATTTCTCCCCCTCCCCTCTGGTAACCACTATAGAATGACATTATTTTTTAAGATGAACTAGGAATAACATGTAATATAGGCTGAAAAAGTGAGGCCTAGGTTTTTAAATTTAGTATAATGCAGATATTATTCTTTTTTTTTCTAAATTAGGTTTGGCTTAGATATTCCATTATTTCACTTTTGGTGCCTAAGTTCTAGAAGTCTCTGAATAGATACATATATTTAAAATCCACTGTATTTAATATAGAGTTGATGATTTATAATTAAATGTGAAGAAAACTATACACGTTTTCTGTATAGATACTGAATAGCTTTTAATATAATAATAAATGAGACCTTTAGGAGAGGTGTTAAGGTAACCTAACAGAAGAGACAGACTTTGAATTATTTTTATCCCCTTTAACTTAATTCTTTAAAGATTATGAAATAAAATAGATATGATTTACATTGAATATTACATTCCAACCATATACAAATAGAGTGTGTTTAAGTAGACTCCTTGAGATAATTTAATAATGTTATTATCAAGATGTGGCTGTGATTTCACTAGTGTTTGGGATCTGTTAAACTAGTCAACCAATTAGGTTAAATTGTCGACAAAGAAGTTGATCCATGAACAGTGCAAACCATTCTACACTAGAGTGGTCACATGTGATGCTTATATTTTCTCTCTGGCTCCTTTAGGCATTAATAACCTTGGCTAATAAAAAGAATCATGAAAGACTAACAGTATCACATCAATAGTGTTGGAAGTTTATATTTAATACATTTAACCATATAGACTGTGAGTAAAACTGGTGAAAAAATTTAAGAAAACCAAAACAATGAGAAGAAAAAAGTCATCCTAAACTCAGAATTTCCATACTCTCACATGTCAAGATATTTAACGGCACTTACAATTTAACATATACTTCCAATTTTGCAGCCCTTTATGGTTTTCTTCTGTGCCAAACAATGTTAGTTTTTATAGTTATCACTTGTGACAGGCAGATTAATGATTCCCCAAAACTGCACATCAAACCCAGAACCTATGAATACTTTAGGTTACATGGCAAGGGGGAATTACAATTGCAGATCAGACTGTTTACTAATCAGATAACCCTGAGGCAGAGAGATTATCTGAATTATCCCAGAGAGCCAAAAGTAACTACAATGGTCCATAATGTGAAAGAAGAAGGCAGCAGAGGAGTCAGTGTGAGAAATTACATGATGTGAGAAATACTCAAGCATCCACTGCTGGTTTTGAACATGGAAGGAGTCCATAAGCCAAAGAATGCATACAACTTCTAGAAGCTAAAAAAGGCAACAAAAGGACTTCACCACTAAAACCTCTGGGAGGGAACACAACCCTTCCAACACTTTGATTGTAGTCTAGTAAAATCTATTTTGGACTGCTGACCTCCAGAACTGTAATAATATAATTGGGCTACTTTAAACCACAAAATCTGTGGTAATTTGCTATAGCAGTAAAGGAGAATTTATACATTGCGCTAATCTTATCAGTATCCTTGATGCCTCACCCCTTGTCCTTTTCCTATAATTACGTTATCAATCTTGAATGATTAATTTTCAGCTCTTACTCTGGAGTTGATGTAATATTTTTAATAAATACTTATGCCAAATAGGAAAGTAAGCATGATATTATGTTGCAAGGACAAGGATTAGCTGTTTACTTCACTGTTGATTTCTAGTATCATTGAATAACAGTCAAATTTACTCTTCTATGAATTATGGATATAAATTTTAGAAGTGAAAATATTTCATCTATCTTTTCTGTGGTTGGGAGTAGTGGGATAGTTTCAATATCTATATACTCTCACAACTTGACTTAAAATTCTGTCATTACAAATTAATTGTTAAAATTCCCCTTTTAAGTGACAGTACATTACTGCTAAAAAATTATTTTACTTACACCTGCATTGGCTTCATTTTGTATGCTATGAATCATTTGGACCAACTCATTCTATTCAAACGGCACAATATTATGTGAAGTATGGACTCAAGTAAAACTATTCGAGTTTAAATCTGCTTTTATTACTTGTAAATTGAGCTACTTTGAATAAATTATTTAATGTATCTGTGACTCAGCTTTCTTATCTGTAAAATGAGTGTACCTAACATTAACTGCCTTGCAGAATTGTTATTAAAGATTAAATGCAATAATTACCATGAACATGGCACATAGTAAGAAATCAGTAAAAAAGATGACTCATTTAGAATCATTTTCTTGTATAAATGATCTTTTAATTAACCAAGAAAATACATACTTTTAGCCACAGATAATCTTTGTTTTCCCTCTGTGTGCCTAAATTTTTTCATTTACATATCCTTCCATCCTATCTCATAGTGAAAACTGTCCCCATTACTGTCTAAAGCTAAACCGTATACACTTGTGTTCTATCTATACTATAACCCATCTTGACATTTATGGGATAAGGATCCATCAATCATTGTCTCTCTCTTTTTTTTTTTTTCTGTTTTATATTAGTCTCAGATGTACAACATGGTGGTTAAGACATACCTATATTTCACAAAGTGATTGTCCTGATTAGTCTAGCACCCATCTGGCACTATACATAGTTATTACAATATTATTGACTGTATTTTCTATGCTGCACTTCACATCCCTGTGACTATTTTGTAACTACCAATTTGTGCTTCTTGAAGCCGTCACCATTTTCACCTAGCCTACCCCCCACCCAATCTGGCAATCACCAGTTTATTCTCTATATTTATGAGTCTGTTTTCATTTTGTTTGTTCCTTTATTTTGTTCCTTAGAGTCCGCATATAAGTGAAATCATATGATACTGGTCTTTGTCTGACATCAATCATTGTCTCTCAAACTGAAATCTTTAGTTCACTCTCTGGAACAGTTATTATTTCTCATTTTTAAACACCTTAATTCTCTCTCTTTACAAGTAAATAGTCTCTAGCTTGTTCACACACGTTCCAGGACTCATCTCCCCTTCAACAACAAACTTCCTGAAAGCATGGTCTGCTCTTGCTGCTCATACCAACTCTTTTGCTAAAACTGAAAATATTCTTAACATTATTGATGGCTTTATAAACACAAACTAAATTACAGATTTTCTTCTTTATCTTTCTGTTCCTATGGTTACCTCTGAATAAACTTTTTTGAAAGCTTTTGGTTTCCTTTGTTGTATTCATTATTACTTATCTAGGAGTTTCACCTATTCCTTTTGATACTGTTTATTTTGTTTTGTTTTGTTTTTTCTTCATGCGTTTTTGCTCCTTTTCTGACATTCTACATGCTAAAGCATTTGTTGCATTTTAATATCTTTTCAGATGGCTTGGGGAAACTCATTAACTTTTATAAATAAATAATATTATTCACCAATTATTTTCAAATCTTTACTCAAACCCTAGCCTCTGCCCTAAATTTTAGAAGTTTACTTTCATCATTCTTCTGGTTAATACATACAAATGTCTTGTAGCACCTCAAATTTAGGAAGCAAAAAATGAACACATTGCCAGCCAGTCCGTAAAGAAATAAGGCCTCTTCTCTCCTCTCTATCTCAATTAACAGGATCACCTCAGCCTATCTATGTAGCGGCTTCAAATATATTCCTGGTTTCATCTTTTAAATACCTCATTTGACTATATTGCTTAATTGTTAATTAAGTATTTAGCATCTGATATGTGCCATTAATTAATAAAACTTGAGAATTCCAAGATTAATGAGTAAGACAATACTTCTCCAAAGAGGGATAAAATTTGGTCAAATAAAGGAAGACTAGGAGTTGTACCTGAGTTCTGAGTGTGTATGTGTATTTTTTTAAATGGACACTGAAATGGATAGTAGATACCATGCTTTACTCCCTGAGAGCCTTTCTATCTAAAATGATTAATCTGAGCCAATACTGTTAATTACAGCCCTGCTAATGTTGAATGATTTTTGAATGGCCATTTGATCCATTTCTCACAAATGAGACATGAGGATTCATATGCTGGATTGATCTGGAGAAATCTCAGTTTTAAGTGAGAGTCATAGGAAGAGGTGTTTTTCTTATTTCTCTGGTCATGATTGCAACTCTCTTTTAGAGTCTCCTATCATCCAACCACAGCATTCTGTTTTTCAAGTACATATGCATCCAAGGTTGTCCACTTTAGGACATTTTGATGCATCATTTGCTTTTTGTACTAATATTGTAAAAGTAGTAAAATACAATAATTTTTCTTTAATGTTTTTCTAATATCTTTATTATGAATCAACATGTAATAGCATGTACTTATAAAGAGTGATGTTGATATACCATTGAGAGATCAAAGTTAGAACTTTACCTTTATTAATCTTTGTTAACCTTTATAATACATAAAATGTCAAATGTAAAAGTGATAAAAGAACTTTTTTATCATTTATTTTAAAACAACCAAGAGAATCCTATTTATAAATGAATTGGGAAGGAATAGAAATAGAATACTACATGCTTTAAAGATGATTTTTAAAATGTAGAGTATTTAAAACTGAACATCACAAAATATAATTACAAAAACTTTCCCAAATCAGAGGAAGTCAATCACTTATGTAAATTGAATTTTGCAAATACACTGTTTAAAGAGGAAACATTATACCCCGGGTACCAGTTAACCAAACAATAAACAAAGTTTACAATGAAGAATATTTTTTATTTATATTTGATTTATATTTTTGATTTTAATGAAATATATTTGACTTTGCTGTTGCCCAACACTGATCTCTTTGTTTATCTTCTATTTGTTAATTTACAACAGAAAAGACTTTCTGCTATTCTCTCAGCCTGAAATCACTCTAATTTTATTTAGTTTTTCCCTCCCTACAGAGTATTTGGAATATTTTCAGTCCTAGATCACATATCCTATCTTTTCAACATTTTATGTAATGTTAAAGTGATAAACATATTTTACAGCATGACAGTTTAGCTGTTCATTTCAGATGATCAATAATTTCATATCTAATATATCACAAAATTAAAAAGAAATGAAGTACAGTCAAAATTTAAAATATTTCAGAAAACAATTCACATTCAGCTGTTTAAAATATTTCTTTTGATAAATTGAGCATCAAATTTAAAGATAAAATTCTCTCCTATAGCAGTACGAGATAGCTTACACCTCCGACTTTCTAAATGAAGTAAAGTTAACAAAATTCGGAATACACGAAGGTGTCTCCTTATTTTAACATGAATTTTTGAGAATTTACAAACATATATTAAAAGGTATATTTTTAATCTTTTTCTGAACACAGCAAAAGACCAAATATAGCATCTGATATTTCTAAAACTGTGGACATTAAAAAGACCATACATATACATACATTTTTCTTTAACATTTTCTGAAATTTAAATACAACTTTGTTGTTTCAAATCTACACAGTAGATAATAGATTTCCATTAGTTGCTTGGCAACATTGTTTTATGCTCTACACCTGAATTTCATATAGATGATTTATTTTTAAAGCTACCTGCATAAAGGTGTTGGGAACTTCAACAGGCATAGTTAAGTTCACTCAAGTTCCTATGCACCTGGAATTTATTATTTCAAAGAAAATGTTTAATGTAATTAGCAG
This sequence comes from Pteropus vampyrus, assembly GCF_000151845.1. Taxonomy (NCBI): domain Eukaryota; kingdom Metazoa; phylum Chordata; class Mammalia; order Chiroptera; family Pteropodidae; genus Pteropus; species Pteropus vampyrus. Next base: position 11,339,343 of record NW_011888786.1, read on the forward strand.
ATGGTAGATGCAGAATAAATTGTTGCCAATTTCCCAATTTGCTTCTTATCAATTATATGCTCGAAATCTTAATTGTATTAACTCATTACTTTAAATTATGTTACTTTAAATAGTTGTGAAAATCATCTTCCAGCACTGAAATTTAATTCTGCATTTAAAAATATGTTTCTTAGTTTACTTTACAAATATTTATATAACATACATATATATTACATAATATATGTATATATGTATATATACAAACACATATATGCACACATTAATATCAATATATAATATTAATATAAGTACAGATATATACACATATATATTATATATTTATATGTGTACATTTATATATGTAAACACAATAAGAGTGATATTTTCCCTTAGCAGTATAATTTTGGGGATTCTAAAAATTATATTTTACCCTGAAAAATCTCTTGATAAAATGCCTGAATTTCTATTATCAAAGCCACATTTCTTTATGTTACAAATTTGTGTTTTGAAGACAGGTGCTCAAAGCAATAACACCAACCTAAAGAGATGTCAGTAATTGTTTGCATGGAATTCATGAGGTTACTTTTTATATTAATAGACAAGAATCAAGACCAGAGAGTGTGAGAGAGGTGGATTCTTATTAGGTTTGATGTTCAAGAATGTGACCTGGCTGGGGCACAGGAATCCAGGGACCTAGCATGTTGGCTATAATTTGATTTCAACTAGGCCTCTTGGTAAATAAGTCCAAAGTTGGAAAACAAGAAACTGATAAGGGAGGTAAGGAAGTACTAAGGTTCTTAAGTTGTAATTTTTCTTTTCTATATACACATGTTAATATTTCACCACTTCCTGGAACTTCAAAATTTAGGGCTATTCTTTGATTCTGTGTTTTTTCTGGTGAGAATGAGCTGGGGTAAATTTTTGGTGTCTGAAGGCTATAGTCCCCTCTCTTTTTGTGGCATTCATTCCTATTCTTTGTCTAGTCCTAAATTAGCATTTCAGCGTTATTATTTATGAGGGCTCAGTGAAGCCCAGTGACATATAAGTACCAGGTATTTTTACAACAAAATTTGGCTTTGCTGTTGCCCAACACTGACCTCTTTGTTTATCTTCTGCCTACTTATTTGTTTATTTATAAGAGAAAAGACTTTCTGCTATTCTCTCAGCCTGAAATCACTCTAATTTTATTTAGTTTTTCCCTCCCTAGCAGAATATTTGGAATATTTTCAGTCCTAGATCACATTTCTTATCTTTTCAAAGTATTAGTGTTTTCTTTTTCTTACTATGTAATCTTCCATTATCATGCCATTCTTCTTTGTATGGCAATAAAATGTTTATCTGTGTCTGCCACACATTGTACACTCAACTGTGGCAGAGAAGTTGTCTTAATATCAGTTCCCTTAATACAATACATTTTCTGGAATTACATCTTCTCTGAGCATACGAATGTAATTTCCCATTTGGAGAGGTTTGTCATTTGATTTACCAGGAGGCTGTAGTGTCTTGCTCTCTTTGATGTCTGTCTGTAGTACTGAAGGTTTTGCTGCTATAAGCCACTGAATGCTCTTTCATTCTCAGCCACCCTCGGAGCATCCAAAGTATGTGGTTCCCCATCACTGTTTGGAGACAAGCAAGACAAAAACCACACCCTCAAAGGTGTTCCTTGAAAAGCCAGAATGTTGAATGAGTATTCTCCTCTTCTCTTTCCCTCCAATGAGAGAAGCCACAGTCAGGCTTCTCCTGATTGTGCCAGGTTGGTGAAAGAACTAAAATTGTTGAAATAAAACAACTTTTCTTACTCATTTTTGCACCAGCGGTCTTGGCTTTGAGCTTTTGGGGAACTGTGATTTCCTAACTGGTTTCTAGATTTCTCATACAAGCTTTGTAGACTATATATTGTATATTGTTATTTCTGTGGGGGAATGAAGTCTTGGACTTTGTATTCTGCCATCTTGCTGACATCACTCCAGTTTTTTGAATTTTATTCTCAGTGGACATGTTTAGGATAGAGGGACAAAAATATTTGTTCTACTTGTATAAGCTAATGGGTCTGAAGGAAGAGTGGCGAACTCTGGAAGGAATAATGGAATGGTAGCAAACCATTTCTAAGTACAAAATAATGACAGTATAATACAATGCACTAAATTAATAAAGCCTGCATTTATTACTTTGTTACATTTTGATATGAATACCCATTGAGTTGAATATAACTACAAACATTAAAAGAAATGGACAAAAACAAGGCATCTTTAAGAAATAATCTCAGTAGAGCACTTTCGATCTCTTATAATTTCTTGTAGAATTTCCTCACTCAGACCCTGATGTTTTTCTCTATCATAAGTTTTTTATTATCCTGCCGATGTCTCTTATTCATCACAATCATTGAAGAAAATTCCAGAGAGCCATTTTTTTCTAAAGTTAGGTTCAAAATCAGCATGAAAACTTTTCTGTTATTAATGATTTAAAAATTTTGTGACCTTGACATTGCTATTAAACATTCTCTTTAAATTAGAATACTGATATGCTCTAAAATTGTTTGCTCTTCCTTCCATGGGAGAATGAGAGATTAGAATATGTTCTATAGCTCTAACTCTGATCTGTGGGTCAGCACTTTTTAGCTTTCTCTTATTCTTTTGACTATTCTTTGATTATCACCTTCACTCCATTCTCTTTACCCCATCTACACTCTATTGGACTTTTATGCAAAGTTATACCTGAGGTGCATATGTAGTAAAATTATAGGGTCATAAGATACATTCATTTTCCACCTTCTCTATATTTCCATAAAGAGTTCCTTAATGATTATGTAATTTTAAGCCCTCCAAAAGAGTATATGAGAGATCCTCTCTCTACAACCCTTATCAAAACTTGACCAGGATTTTTAATATTCAAACCAATAGTTTTGATATGACATGCTTTTTGTTTCCTTAAATATAGAGAGATAGAGCATTTTAAAAAATATGCTTCTGATAGACAGAATTTCAAGAAGGCCTCAAAGAATCCCATCCCTCGGTGTACACATGCTGATATAACCTTTGTGTGAGAGAGACTTGTGCATGTGAGCAGGTATCACTTCTGTGATTATGTTATGCTATTTGCAAAGGATATTTGTGTATATGTAATTAAGGTCAGGGATTTTTTTTCCCCCCAATGTAATTAACATCCTTAATCAATTGACATTGTGTTAGGGAGATCATTTGGGTGGGACTTAATTAAGGGGGAACTCTTTAAAAAGGAGAAATTCAAAGCCGGATATGCTCTCCTGTTGGTTTTGAACGCATACTCGGCTGTGTTGTGAGAGCAGGAAGTCCTGAGACAAAAACCAGAGAGCAGCCTCCAGAAGCTGAGAATGGCCTGCAATTAACAAATAAGAAAGTGGAGACTTTCCTGCAAGAAACTGAATTCTTCTGAACAAAATGAATGATCTTGGAAGAGGACCCTGAGCTCCAGATGAGACCTGTAGCACAGCTGAGTTTTTGATTTCGGGCTGGGAGAGCCTGAACAGAGTATTCAGCTAACCTGTACCTGGACGTCTGAGCCCTCAGACCTACAAGATAATAAAGATTTTTTTAGTTGCCACATTTGTGAAAACTTATTATACAGCAAAGGAAAACTATTATAATTGTTTTTTAGCTAAGTAGATTTCTACCTTCTGTAAATTACTACCTAAAGTCTTTTGCTAATAATTCGATTATTATCTTTTGCAGTTCTTTATAAATTCGTAATATTAATCTTTTACCTGTTTTATATGAGGTAAATTACTTTAGTTGTTTTATTTTAATAATGGTAATTTCATATATAATTTTAGTCATGTGAATACAATTGAGCAATTGATTTTTATATGATTTGCGTTCCTTGACTTGGCTTAAGAAACTGCACCCTATGATAAGGCGAAAATATCTCTCTGAAAGAATCTCACAAGCATGTTTATCAACATAATAAATCACAGATATATACATATTTAAATCAACACCGAGAGAGTACACATTTTGAAAATCTGTGAAATGAGCACATCCTGTTTCTCAAGGAAAAAATAGTGTTTGATGTGAATTTCCAAAGAAATAACATATACGATAAACTCCTCTCACACTCTCCATTTTGCTGAAGACTGTTAAACATGGATTCTTGCCCACTGAGGCACAGCAGGATAAAAATTAAAGGATGTTTAACCAGGTGTCTCTAGGGCTGTCCACCAAAATGTTCCAAACAGTTCCTCTCAGACTATGTTCATTAATGAATAGGATGATGTCTAAAACCATATGGGAATCTGTACTTGCCTTAATTAAAATTAATTGCCCCATGAATGATTAATGCTTAGTCTGAATTTTTTATAGTTTCTATATTACTGAGATACCAAACAATGGAACTCATCTACATTTTATGTTACTTTTTCAGTCCCCATTAAAAATGTAATTAAGTACTGCATCTGTTTTGTTTTACTAAATATGACTAATTGCTCATTTTTAAGCATAAAATATTTACTGCAGAAATTTACCTGAAGAAATTTTTGGCAACTATAGTAATTTATATTTTGCTTGGAACCATGTATAATAACTATCTGATACTATAGATAACCCTAGAATGAATTGGCTTATTTATTTATCAATAAGAAGGCATATGTACATTCTTCAATCAATTTTGGATAATCAAAAAAATAAAAGATATAAAATACATGTAAATATTTAAACAAAAGCAATCTTTCAAAAATATTTAATTTTTTTTTCTGTGATATAACCTTTGAAAATGATCGTTTCTATGTTTTCTTTGTAAAATAATTATTTTCTAAAAATATTTAGTGCCATGTTCAAGAGATTATGCCTTCCAAATTAGTAAATTTATTAGAAAGTTCTTATTCTGGGAAAGATATCATAACAATCATCTAGCCTTACAAAGTAATACTCAGATTACAAAGAAAATTCATAACAGAACCTGAACTGAGTTTTATTTCCCTTAAGAGACACGATCTCCTTATCACAGAGCTATAGTGGCCATTAAGGCTTGCAAAATACTAATTGGACCTAGGAGTTAAAATTTTGGCGAATTAGTGGTAAATGTCTTTTCAAATACATTTTAAGCAAATTATATTATTTAAGTAAACTGGTCAAATATACCACGTTGGCTCATTAGTTCAATGCTCTCAAACTCAGTCAACCAATTTAGATTATAGCTCATTTATAAGAAAGCTAAAGAGACCAAGATTTGAGTTTATTTGAGCATATTAATGTTGTACACAGACAAACTCAGCCCCCATCATCTGTTTTAACTAATGTGTACCAATGTTAGTGAACAAAATGACATCAAAGAAGAAACAAGATATAACTCATAATCTTTCATGAGAAATCCATATATCATGTTTAAAAAGGATGAGTCAGTAACTTAAGGAAGAATTGACACAATTTCTAATGTATCTTATTTTAATTTTTATTAAATAATAAATAACTATTTACAGAATAAATACGCGATTTACTAAAAAAAATAGTATTGCATGGTTTATAATCATAAAAAGTAGTCCCCTGTTCCCAAATCCTCATCCTTACTGTCCTACTCTAGAAGTGTGCACTTTTAAGTCATTTAGCTAATTTGTCTTAGTATTTACCTCTGCGTTTCTAAATAATTTTCTCCAAGTTTTCTCAACTTCAGATATTTTTATATTCGAGTACTTTAGTTTTCTTATACTTCTCTCCCCAAAAAACATTACAAATTTATGAAAAAATGCCCTCCCTGTAATTTTCTCAGAAATTTTACATAAAAATAATTTAGTCAAATCCATAATCTGTTTATGTTATGATGATGATTCAAATACTGTTATTCAGTGTGACAGGTGGAGTAGCTTCTAAAGGCGTTCCCTCAAGACTCCTGTTATTCAGTTATTCAATCAGTCACTAATCTAACTACTGCAGACAAAATTAAAGTTGCTAATCAGCTGACCCTAAAATAGGAAGATTATACCGGAGTGCAAATGTGGCAGAAAAGACAGGACAAATGAGGCAGAAATGGAGAACAGAGAGATTTGAACTGTGGGTTGACTTCCTCTCATTGCTGGATTTGGACACAAAAGGACTGGGAGCCAGGAATGCAGGTGGCCTCTTTGAAGCTGAGAATGGATCCTATAAAAAGCCAGCAAGAAAGCAAGGACCTCAGTCATACAAGCAGCATAGAACTGAATTCTACCAAAACCCCGACTGAACCCAGAAGCAGATTCTGTCCCACGTCCTCCAAATTAAGGGTTCAGACAAGCCAACACCTTCATTTTAGCACAAAGAAATCCTAAGCAGATTCTATCTACAGAACCATGAGATAATAAAAGGGTATTGTTTTGAGTGGGTGAGTTTGTGGTGATTTGTTATATAGCATTCGAAACCTGATACATTCATCATTGAGATACATAATACAATACAATAAATTTCATCTAATAAACAATCTGAACACAGATCGCACTTCACACTTGCCATACAGCAATCAGCAATCACCATGACCATCTCCTTTATCTCTTTCCTGTAATGGATCCACTGTTTCCCAGGATCCCAGATCTTCCTCTTATTTTTGTGGAGAGTATCCTTTAATAGTTGGGAGAGAGAAAGAGAGGGAGGGAGGGAGAGAGGGAGAGGAAGAGGGAAAGGAGAGAGAGAGAGAGGGAGAGAGAGAGGAGAGACTGATTTGAATGAACTTTGTTTTTGAAACTTTTTGAAACTGGCTGAAAATAATTTCAGATCAAAACTTGATAAATAATTTGATTGAAATATTGTCTAGATATAAAATTCTAGCTTGGAAATAATTTCTCTTCAAGATTTTGAAAAGCAATGTCCAGCCTGGTTCAAAAGTTCAGTGCCATTTTGATGCCAGTTTCTTTATATGAAACTTTTTTTCACTCTCCAGAAGCTTTTCTTCTTTCAGTAGGTCATTGTTTTTATCCCTAGTATTTGAAAATTTCCTGAGCTGTACCTTACTGTGTTTACTTTTAGTGTGATTACTACTTGGTTAGCTCTTTCAATATGGAAATTTATGTTTATTCATTCTGGAAAAATGTTTTTAAAATTATTTCTTTTATAATTTTTCCTCTCATGTTCTCTGTTCTTACTTTTCCACTTAATGAGAAATTGAATAGACTAGTTTAATGCACTAAAATACTGAAACATTTTCTCTTCTATTATGTATTTTTATCTTTTCTGTTTTCTTGGAGATTTTTCTCAAGCTTATCTTAAAAGCCCTCCTTTGACATTTATATTTCTGCTATAATCTTTTTAATCTCCAGGCATTTCTACTGTGTGCACATTTCTAAGATTTCTTATTTTCTGAATGTTTCTTTTATACAAAATTCCGTTTTTGTTTTATGGTCAAAATTGATTCTCCTGTATCTCTAAAGAGATGTTATAATTTATTGTGCTGAATTTTTCTTTTATTTTCTTTGATTTCCTCCTTCCTTTAGCAATAATTGTAGTATAATTTTCTATAAAAACAATGGAAAGTATTGCAGCCTCATTTTTTTTTTTTTGCTTTCATGGTTGATAGAAGCATATTTTTGAGTATTCGTACTTGAAATGCATAAAATATATCCTTATGTTGTCATTATTGTTTATAAGGAAAAACATACAAATTTTGATAAATTCTATTTATACAATATATATTTTAAAACAAGATATATGACATAGTTATAATTGACTCTGAGTCCCTCTCAACAAGGACATACAAATGAGACATCTTTAAGATTAAGCTTTTTAAGCTTCATGCTGACTCAACTTCTGCAACAAGTTTGCTTTGGGTACCCATCCGGGAAACTGATTGGAAATATGGACTTTTGCCTTTGAAAGCCTATAAAATAGATCACAATTGAACATTAAATAAATAAACTTCAAGTGAACCCTGTACCTAAATCTGAGATTCTCTCTGCTATGCAACACATTAGATCTGGCTGCATTATTCAGCACAGCCCATCAGAAGTTAAGCGATGAGATAAAACTTCAACATTATAATGATGTTTTAAACTTGAAGTTAACCTATTCCCATTGTGAAATATACAAGAAAAAAATTAAATTTAAAAATTAAATTCTCTTTTAAATTGAAATGCAGATAAATAAATACTTCTTGAAGCCTAAATCATGTTACCTCATGCTGAAGAGTTGAACTTCAATGCAAGTAAAAGCAAAGAGCTACCTTTCCCAACTTCTATTTCTACTAATCTCATTTAGAAGGGTTTTAAACCCTCAGGTAGAAATGGGCTTCCTCTGGGATGTGCAGCTTGGACTATTTTTCACTGAGAAAGGCATAGTTAATTCAAGAAAGCCACTGTTGTGCTAAATCAAGGCCTGACTTCTCACAAACTTCACTTGAATAGAGTGGAAATAGTTAATAGCTCCTAGGATGTTATTAAGCACTAGCCTTGTATACAGCCCATTTAGAAAACAAATGGATTCCTTGTTCTTAGAGCAGTTATTCAAGGCAAAATTATGTTCTCAGAACTCAATAGTTACAGTTGCCAAAATGTGAAACAGTGATTCAGTTTAATCTGAGTGTAAGAAGGTAGTTAAAAAAAAATTTATATATATATAAATTTTATATATATATAAAAGCTGAATCTTTTATATATATATATATATATAAAAGTTTCAGCTTTGCCAATCAATCAATGTATGCCAGTTGCCTAGAGTCCAAGACAGACTTTCACTCAGTTTTGGAACTTTCTCATTTTGTATTTACTATATCATTCTGGGGAGATGTGACATGGAGTGGGAACCTATATGCAAAAATCAGCTTCAGTGTCAGAGGGTTATATTCAAATTGTTGGTATATTTTTGCAAAGTTTAGAATATGTTATTAATTGCAACCTTAGGCCTCCAGTCTTACTACAGCTGTCATCCTTTCCCACAGAGCCTATTCAAAACTCATAGTCCATTTTCCCTGTGAGGTCTATGTGTTATGGCACTCTAATGTTGCTTTTTCTGTTTGTTAGGATACTCTAGTGATATAGCATCCACACTCTTCTCTTAGAGGACATTTTTATTAATATGCCACAGTGGCTATTCCTACTACCTTTTGGCATAGAATGGTTTGGGCTATAGTAAACTGTCTGTTGGGAAATATAATTAATTTTCAGAAGCGAATATAGGGCTGACTGCCATTCTTAACACTAATAACCTATACTGCTTTGCAGCACATGTGAAAATCGGCAACTTAAATCAGCAATCTAAAAAAATAGCAAATATTGTTCTGTGCATCAGTACTTCAAAGTATTTAATCCTGCTTCAGCCTAGACTGAAATACCAGGGAATAATGCAAGTTCGCTTTCCAAAGAAAATGAGGAGAAAACATTTTCATTGACAATTCCTCTTTTCAACTCACCACTCTAAAAAAGCCACCTCTTCTATCCTGGGAAGAAGTGTAAAAAAGGATTCAGAAAGACAAAGTGCTATTTTCTTGAAACTCTCTACTAGGAAGACAGTGTAAGGAATGGTGAAGAAACAACAATTCTGTAAGTTGTCTTCTAATGCCTGGTAATTTATTCACATTTAAGAAGGTGTCCAAAAGTTGGATGGATGCTCTGTGACAATGTTGTTTCTTTTGTACAGTGTCTCAGTCATTTTATTATAGGAAACACAAATTACCTGATTTTTTTTTAGCCATTTTTCATAGGTTAGTTCATTGCTCCTGAATGTATTTTTCTAGTTTCTTATCTTGAACATACTGTTGCATGTCATTGATCTGGGATATGAGAAAGGAAAATAAAATGAAATTCTCATTATTCAGAAGACAAGCCCATGTTTCAGTCTCATGCATTAATGTCACTCTCCGTGGTGATACCAGCTGTCACCACCGAGTCTGTAGTATCTCTAGTTTAAATTAACGAAAGAACAAATTATCCCCACCTTGTCAGAAGAGGGGTAGATGTTTAACATCATGAGGAAAAGAAAATGTTTTGAAAATTTAATTAAATTATATACTTTCAATTAATCCTACTCTTTCCAACCTCTCTACGTTCACTACTTTCACCTTCAGAGGTCTGGATGCCTCCAAATCTGGAGGCTTTTGAAGCTTCAAAAGCAAATGTTCTTGCTTCTCTACTCTTCATTACAGGCAGTTGAACCTGATCATTTTATGTTCTATTAAGTCTATTACCACACATCTGTCCACTTTCCATTTTTTATAGTTTTATTGGCATTTCTCATCCAGTATACCTTCATAATATTCTTCTGTCCTTTTCAGACTTAAAACTTTGTTTTTATTATATCACCATGACTTTTAAAAGTCATTTTTTTTTTTTTGGTATGGAAACAAGATGACACTTTCATTCAAACTATTATGGGCATTCTGGACTGAACTGCGTGCTCCCAAAATTCACAGGCCCAGCCCTAACCCCGGTATGACTATATTTGGAGATAGGAACTTTAAGGTGAAAATTAAGGTTAAATGAGGCCAAAAATGTGGGACCGGCACTAATTCAATAGGAATGGTGTCTTTATAATAGACAAAGAGACAGGAGAGATGATGCGAGGACACGGGGAGAAGGTGGCTGTCTGCAAGACAAGAACAGAAACTTTATCAGATACCCACTCTGCTGGCACCTTAATCTTGTACTTGCAGCCTATAGAACTGTGAGAAAAGAACTTTCTGTTGTGTAAGTTACCCAGTCTGTGGTATTTGGTTATGGAAACCCTAGCAGAATAATGCAATGGGTTATTAGATATGACTTTATATCTTAATAAATTTAATATCGCACAATCATGACAAACAGATCCTTCTCAGTCATAACTGAGGACTTCCTCCATCCCATTCAGGATACCATAAAGGATTTGAGACACTAGAAAATTTATAAAGAACCTTCTGTATTGTGGTCAGCACTCTTCAATTTTTATGCTTCTTTGTCAAATCTACACCCTCCCCCGATGGCATGCTGTTCTTTGCCTTTAGTACTTCTTTACGGGTCATTGACAAGACCACCTTAAAATGCGTGACTCACTCTTCCAAAGGTCATTCTGCAGGCATCCCTTCCAGATGTCCTGATCTGTTCCAGAGACCCAGTGAAGTAATGGGTTAGGGCTCCCCTCCTGGGATCCTCAGAGTCCTAATGTTGCGCTCTTGGTTATGGGGCTCTAACCCTTCTCTTCTAACATTTACTTCTTTTCTTTTCCTCTCTCATTTACCACCTCTTTATGTCAATTGTGTCAGCTAGAACAATACTGAAAAAGTGATTATGCCAGAGGTTGTATGGTTTCAATGTCTTCTGTAGATTTTATTTTACTTATTTTTTTACTTTGACCAACATGATTTTTTTATTAATTTATTAAACCACATTTTTAAATTATGGATTTTTGTACTCCCTTGACAAATTTGTGGATCTGGCAATATGGACTAGTCGAAAATCTACCAGAGAGAAGTAGAATTGCCTAATTTTATGTGAACTAGGAGCACTTCCTTCATACCATGAACTTGTGCACACTTACAGTCAGTCTGCTTCTCTTATGTATAGTTTCCTATGTCATCCGCATACACCTTTAGATTTATGAAGTAATATTTTTTTATCAAACAAAGATGTAGAGGGCAGCCACAAAATGTTGTGAAGACTGGGCACCAAATAACCCTAGGTGATGTAATTCACATAGATTATTAAATATATGACACTGCCCAGGTTTGTGTATTATACAATCATATGTAGTAATCTTTGGACCTAGTTTTCCTCTGTCAAAATCTACTCTTGCCTTGAAACACAAATATTGATATTTATTTCCTTAGAAATAGCGGTAGGAAGGAGTACCAGGACAACAAAACAAAAATTAATATCTCAATAAATTGTCCTGTCACAGTAATATATAAGGAAGAACACAATTAATATATTGTCTTTGAGGATAAAATATTTAACAAAAACCTTGCAAAAGACTGAATATAGCTGTAATATTACATGAGGCTGTTATGGAATTATCTAGGAGGAAATGTAAATAAAATGTCAAAAATTATGATAGCCAATGTAGTAAAGAAGTCAAAGGTCAGAATTCTTAATCTTCCTAGGATGCATTGCATTTACTTGTTAAAAGAGGGATTAAACTAAGTGATTACCAAGAACTCATGTTATGTTTAGATTCTTTGATTATAGAAAGTAATGCAAACTCTTTCGATTTCTAACTCCCAAGGAATGTAACATTGACGAGTGAACGCTCCTTTTATGGTTGTTTTTAAAAGAAGCTTTCAGCGGAATGATGTTTGTGCTCAGAGCAATCTTATACTGACTTATTTTACTTGTATTATTCTCATTTGTGATAGAAGAATCTTTGGTTTGATTTTTTTTTTTTTTCCTGGAAGCCACTGCAGATTTAATTTCCCTCTAAGCAGTAGAGTAATAAAGCACTCTCCTTCACCCCACAGCTTGAAAAGATTGAGAGTTTTAATGGGGAAAACATTCAGTGCAGGTAAGGAAGGCCCCAGAGGCTCGAGAAAAGGAGCCCTGAACTTAGTAAGAGAGATATAACCGAGGTATGAGTTCTACTGTTTGGCTTCCAGGGAAAATCTATTCTTTCTACATTCTCAGTTCTCCCTCCCATGTTTTATTTTCAATCTTGTTTCCATTTCCCTGAATCCTTATCTATTCAGTACTCAGTGGACCAGGAAAAACAGCCAGCCACTGTTGCTTTCCCTCCATCTAAGTCTCTCTTCTTCAGATTATCTTTTTTAAAAAATATTATAAATACATTCTTTGAAAGAACATTACACTTCTAAAAGTTTTCAGAAATAAATTTAAATCATTATTGTTCAACATCTTAAAGGGTGATTAAAACACATTTTGAGGCAGTGGATTTCACAGTCACCATTAATTTTATCAATACTTATTGGTCACCCATTACAAAATTTAGAGCAACAGGAAAAGAAGAAAAAAAGCACTATGAAATCTAATGTCAACCAAGAAAAAAAGCTGGCAGGAAAAGACATCATGTTGAGGAGATCCCAGTAATGTCTCTTTCTTTGGACCATATGTTCTGGTAGAACTAAAAAGAGAAACAACAATCTATGTCAGAGAGTCTGTTCAAGAATTATGAGTTCAGAGGAACTTCTTAGAATCCAAATGAAAGTCCAGTGGAAAATATTTTTTCCACTACTAATGCTAGATTCCTCATGAATGAAGAGGACATTTTAGTGCAAAGATTAATGAGACCACTCTTGATTTGATATTTAATATGTTTTCCTTTAAGTTCAATTCTGAATTTCAAATACAGTATAATTATACACCATCCTTTAGGGAAGCTAATTGGTTATCAATTTAATATAAAAACAAAAAATATGACAGAAATCTTACATTGTAGTAACTATATGAAGACCATATTTTTCATGGAAAATTTAATAGGGCACTGAGAAATTTCTGCTTAGAGTTGTTAATTTTGTTTACTTTTCTGTAGATTTTATTGCTGCAGCATTTAAATCTTTTTCACCCCATTTTTACAATCTAAAATCTTTCCCTTTTCCATATATATATACACACACACACACACACACAAACACACATATATGTATATATATATATGTATTTTTTTTCTTTTTCTCTGTACTTGCTATGCGTCTTCTGATGGCTGGTTTGTGATTTCCACTTCTTCAAGGAAGTTTTTTATGAATGCAGAACCCACTTTAGTGAGTGCATCTTGCTCTTTACTGTCATGCTATTTATGTTCTGTCCTAATTGGCAAAGGCACACTGTATTGTATAAAGTCCCAGATGAGAAATCTTGGTACATAGGTTCAAATTTCTGCTCTATCACTTAAAATTCTGAAGCTATCATTTTCAATCTCTAAAATTAATTGAAAAACAATTTCAATTTTTATGTATGTCAAAAACTGAATGAGTGAAAATATATTAATGTATAACATGTTAGTCATGTGTAACTTTGTCTTAAAAAAACACTGTAGACTATGAGAATAGGGACTAAATTTTCTGAAATCTTTCTTAATGTTGGGCCTAAATTTGTGAACAATATTTGTGAACAATATAGCTGCTCAATAAATATATGATGGATCCCAAATAGAGTTGTGTAAAACAATTCTCAATCTTGGTTAATACTGAATACATATTTTTTCTTTCTTAAACATTTAATAAATAGTAGATGTTCATAGCCATTATACAAAGTTATATAACTTGCAACTATTCTACTCTCCAGATTCCCTTTAGAAAGAGCATAACTTTGTAAAAATAGGGAGAGAGATTTATGGAAGGTCATTTCTTGTGCATTCTATAAACTAACAATTCTCTGTTTACTTCTGATCTCGGAAATAAGAACAAGGATAACTGAGAAGGAAAAATCTGTTTTCAAAGTCATAGGAACATTTAGTTGAAATATTTTTTTATACTATTAGATGAAATTTTTATATGGTGCTGTAAATACTACCTCTAAAAATACTAACCCTAAACATTGTATATATAATATAGTTTCCCTGTCAATTTTTTTACTGTGATAAAATACACCTAACAAAATTTACCCTCTTAACCATTTTTAAGTGTACAGCGCAATGGTATTAAATACATTCACAATGTTGTACAATTATCACCACCATTCATCTCAATAACTCTTTTCATCTTGTAACTGAAACTTTATACTCATTGAACAGTAATTCCCTATTCCCTACTCTGCCCCATCCCCAAGCAACTACCATTCTATTTTTTGTTTCTATGATTTTGTCTATTCTAAGTACCTCCTGTAAGTGGAATCTCATAATATTTGAATTTTTGTGACAGAATTATTTCACTTAGCATAATATTCTCAAAGTTTATCCATGTCATAACATATTGCAGAATTTCTTTCCCATTTAAGGCTGAATGATATTTGATTCTATGTACCAAATTTGGTATATCTACTCATTTATCAGTGAATACTTGGGTTGCTTCTGTGTTTTAGATATTGTGAATAATACTTCTATGAACATGGGCGTACGAATATCTCTTCAAGACCTTGCTTTCAATTCTTTCGGGTATATACCCAGAAAAGGAATTGCTGACACCTAAAATTGTCTCCTACATATTAATTTCCATAATTCCCTGTCTTTAGCTTTGTTCATAACATGATTGTCTCTCTTGGGTTCTTAAAACAACCTTCCAACCTTGCCTCCAGAATTGTCTATCCTAACCCTGTCCCCACATAGACAGAGGAATATTTCTATAATATAAATTTGCTTATGTTTCCCTTAATTAGAAAGATTACATAATGTCCCATTGTCCTCAGAATAAAGTTCAGATTTTTTAAAGAGCTATATAAGCCCCTTGCATATCTATATGTTTTTATAGCACACTCTATATTCCCTATGGTAACATCATGATTTATTCTCTTCAATTGTATACTATCTGTCTCTCCTAATAGACTATAAGCAATATAAGGGCAGGGGCAACATCTGTAGCCCCATTCTATGCCTAACTCATAGTGATCAATTAGCATTTATTTGTTTGATGAGCAAATAGCTATGATTAATGAACAAAGTGGGAGACTGCAGAAACAGCTGCAGCATTTATATACTCCCAAGGGACTCCTGGAATGCACAGATTTTTGCTTGAGATAATAAAAATGCCCTGAGTTGACATCTGACCTCAACTTTTTTAATATATATTTTAAAAACATTTTAATAACAGAAAATTTTAGCATTATGTAAATACTGGTTTGATAGATTTTTTCATTTAAAATTGTATTTTATGCAATACGCAATTTTAACTCACTGTCACAAATGAAATTCAAATTTGTATGAATCCACTTATAAAAAGATTTCAAGCTAATACAAGGTGATGCCTTTTGCCTGCAAAAGTTTTAGTTTTACTGGGTTATCTTCTTGGTCCTTGTTTTTTCTTATGCAATTCCTTGAATTTTTAGTATATTTTTGCTTTTGTCACCTCATAAAAATTCCTTGGAAAAATGAACTTGATAATGTCAGCAAGCATAGATCTAAGTATTATTATAGAACTTATTCTTCTCTATCAGAACAGAATGTCATGTCTTTCAGGAGAACTGGGGGTCTCAGCCAGATATGAATCTTGTTTGATAGAAGCCAGTCATAGTATTCTCATTCTTTATGTCAAATAACAATTTACACA
>NW_011888786.1:11355415-11357146 GCF_000151845.1 Pteropus vampyrus
TAGGTTCAAATTTCTGCTCTATCACTTAAAATTCTGAAGCTATCATTTTCAATCTCTAAAATTAATTGAAAAACAATTTCAATTTTTATGTATGTCAAAAACTGAATGAGTGAAAATATATTAATGTATAACATGTTAGTCATGTGTAACTTTGTCTTAAAAAAACACTGTAGACTATGAGAATAGGGACTAAATTTTCTGAAATCTTTCTTAATGTTGGGCCTAAATTTGTGAACAATATTTGTGAACAATATAGCTGCTCAATAAATATATGATGGATCCCAAATAGAGTTGTGTAAAACAATTCTCAATCTTGGTTAATACTGAATACATATTTTTTCTTTCTTAAACATTTAATAAATAGTAGATGTTCATAGCCATTATACAAAGTTATATAACTTGCAACTATTCTACTCTCCAGATTCCCTTTAGAAAGAGCATAACTTTGTAAAAATAGGGAGAGAGATTTATGGAAGGTCATTTCTTGTGCATTCTATAAACTAACAATTCTCTGTTTACTTCTGATCTCGGAAGTAAGAACAAGGATAACTGAGAAGGAAAAATCTGTTTTCAAAGTCATAGGAACATTTAGTTGAAATATTTTTTTATACTATTAGATGAAATTTTTATATGGTGCTGTAAATACTACCTCTAAAAATACTAACCCTAAACATTGTATATATAATATAGTTTCCCTGTCAATTTTTTTACTGTGATAAAATACACCTAACAAAATTTACCCTCTTAACCATTTTTAAGTGTACAGCGCAATGGTATTAAATACATTCACAATGTTGTACAATTATCACCACCATTCATCTCAATAACTCTTTTCATCTTGTAACTGAAACTTTATACTCATTGAACAGTAACTCCCTATTCCCTACTCTGCCCCATCCCCAAGCAACTACCATTCTATTTTTTGTTTCTATGATTTTGTCTACTCTAAGTACCTCCTATAAGTGGAATCTCATAATATTTGAATTTTTGTGACAGAATTATTTCACTTAGCATAATATTCTCAAAGTTTATCCATGTCATAACATATTGCAGAATTTCTTTCCCATTTAAGGCTGAATGATATTTGATTCTATGTACCAAATTTGGTATATCTACTCATTTATCAGTGAATACTTGGGTTGCTTCTGTGTTTTAGATATTGTGAATAATACTTCTATGAACATGGGCGTACGAATATCTCTTCAAGACCTTGCTTTCAATTCTTTCGGGTATATACCCAGAAAAGGAATTGCTGACACCTAAAATTGTCTCCTACATATTAATTTCCATAATTCCCTGTCTTTAGCTTTGTTCATAACATGATTGTCTCTCTTGGGTTCTTAAAACAACCTTCCAACCTTGCCTCCAGAATTGTCTATCCTAACCCTGTCCCCACATAGACAGAGGAATATTTCTATAATATAAATTTGCTTATGTTTCCCTTAATTAGAAAGATTACATAATGTCCCATTGTCCTCAGAATAAAGTTCAGATTTTTTAAAGAGCTATATAAGCCCCTTGCATATCTATATGTTTTTATAGCACACTCTATATTCCCTATGGTAACATCATGATTTATTCTCTTCAATTGTATACTATCTGTCTCTCCTAATAGACTATAAGCAATATAAGGGCAGGGGCAACATCTGTAGCCCCATTCTATGCCTAACTCATAGTGATCAATTAGCATTTATTTGTTTGATGAGCAAATAGCTATGATTAATGAACAAA
>NW_011888786.1:11360626-11368964 GCF_000151845.1 Pteropus vampyrus
AAATTGCTTTTACATGCACAGAAATGTGTTGACATGCTATGACATGAAATAGTCTGTGAATCATTTAATTTTACACACATACATTTTTTATCTACATTTTTTATATTTCATAGGTTTTTCATATCACTTTTTTAAATTTTGGATTAGTCATTGTACATTTTGTGCTTAAATACTTATCTTGATTGTTGTAGTGGCCTTACTTATATACAATAGCACACCTCATTTAATCGTTTCTGTAAACTCATATTCTGTAAACTCAACCTCAGAACTCATATATATATATATAAAATACATATTGGAAGTACAAATAATCCATTTTAAAGATCTTATCATTCTTTCCTGGACAGTTCATCATGACAATGTTATAATGTTTTCACTTTCATCAGAAGGAAGTTTCTCAAGGAGCATTCATAACATTCTATTCTCTCTGCATTAGGTAAAATTCTATCAACTGAATTATGATCAATTTCTACTGCCTTTCAGTACCCAAAACACATGAAACTTGTAATTCGGCCAAAAGGAAGAGTCTCTTCATAATAAGGTACTTTGCTGGCATAAGCTTTTCAATGGTTTATACTCTATTCCCAATAACTCTGAAGCTTCCTTTGAAAAAATGTACGAACATGGATCCATAGACTTACCGAATTAGAGTCCCAGTTTTAACATCCCCCTCTCTGGGGTGATGACTGTGCAGCCTGCCTAGCATCAATCCAGGGAACTACACTTGACAGCTCTAGTCTAACAGAACACACTTGCTATTGGAAAGGCTCCCTCACCACTCTCAATAAGAGTGATGACGTGGTTGCCCATCTTGGAGACCAAAGTCTAAATAGGACATCAATAAAGTCTGGTGCTGTTCCAGTTCATACATTAGCTAGCTTGAGACCAGGACACTTTGCTTCATTTCTGTGGGCTTCGGCTTCCAGCCTGTGTAACTTGGGAATTGAACTAGATGATTTTCAGTCCCTTGACAAGAAATTTGATGATACTTCAAAATGCTTTACTCTATGAGAAGATTTCATACCAATAAAGTTACTGCATCTATATTTGTGGGTTGTAGTGAACCATGTATTTTTTTTGTCTCTTTTGTCCT
Source organism: Pteropus vampyrus (assembly GCF_000151845.1). Classification (NCBI taxonomy): domain Eukaryota; kingdom Metazoa; phylum Chordata; class Mammalia; order Chiroptera; family Pteropodidae; genus Pteropus; species Pteropus vampyrus. Next base: position 11,361,720 of record NW_011888786.1, read on the forward strand.
CACTAGGTTTTGAATCATAAGAAAACCAACATCATTGACACAGTACTTAGAGGAGGTGACTATAATCCTTCTGAAGGCAGAATATTTATCTGTTTCATTCACATATTTCCTTGTCTAGAAAATGTCTAACGTATTGCTAGATGCTCAGTAAATATTTGTTGAATAAATAAATTAATGAATGAGTCATCACATAGAGTTTCCTACTCACTAATAGTAAAATCAGCCTTTTTCTCCAAGAGTTATACTCATCCACGGATTGAAAAGAAATACCGATTTCAGTAATAGGCAAATCTGAATGTGATCTCGGTGAATTTGTGTCATAGGATGAGAGTCTTTGTATCATATAGTCCATTAGATAATGGTGATGACGATGATTATCATGATAATGCTGTTAATGATGCTGATGATGATCATAGGTAATACATAAAGGTATGTTCTAAACCATTTATTTCCTTACTACAATCCTATAAAGTAAGTTCTCTTCTTAACATCATTTTTAACAGAAGAAAAAACTGAAGCACAGACAAGTAATTCACACAAGGTCATAAAACTTTCCAGATCAAATACCTGCCAGTCTCTACTTCTGTGAATCCCACTATCTCTCGCTCTTTCTCTGTCTGTCTCTCTTACACACACACACGCGCACACACACACACACACACACACACACACACACAACCTCAGATAAAATTCCACATAACTCTGTGATTAAGGAAACATTACTGTATACCATATACATTGGCCATAACACCACTTTAAATGTCAAATATTGGAAAGAGAGTCAGAACTCATAATCTTTGCATTAAGTCAAGGAAGAAATTCTTTCATTTTGGAGCACTCTATTTATGATAACCAAACACACTCAATCAACATGTTCTGCAATTCATCAATAAGAAAAGCAAAATTCACAAAATGTTCACAACAAGAGAAAGTATAGTTCTCTTTCACCTTTTGCGATGAATGTATCTTTATCCAGAACTTGCCGTTTTTTTTGAAATGTATATGATGCATTAATTATATAAAAGATTGTCTTAAAATAAAAAATATGAGGCACAGCAGAGCTCAGTGATTAATGAGAGTCCTTTGTATTAGTTTTCTGAGGCTTCTTTAACAAAGTACCTCAAAATGGGATGTTTATAATAGTGGAAATTATTCTCTCACAGTTCTTGAGGCTAAAAGTCATCGGAAGTTAAGGTTTTGGCAGTGTTGGTTTCTTCTGAGGGCTCTGAAGGAGAATCTGTTCCACGACTCTCCCAGATTCTAGTGATTACCAGCAATCTCTGGCATCCCTTGGCTCGCAGATGCATTACCCCACTCTCTGCCTCTGTTTTCACATGCTGTTCTCTCTGTGCATTTCTGTGTCCAAATTTCCCTCTTCTAAAGCGATGCTAGTCATATTGAATAAGGTCACCCTAATGACCTCATCTTATATTAATTAAAACTGCAAAGACTACTTTGAAATAAGGTCACAGTCACATGCATTGTGATTTAAGAATTGAACATATCTTTGAATGGACACGATTCAACCCATACCACTATTTTCACAAATTAAATATTTTTTTCCTCCAAGTAATACTAAAATCTAATTTGACCACATGTTCAAAATATTTGTTTTTTTTAAATTACTCTTTATAACATGGTTAATACGTGCCATGCATTTTACTGCACAATTTACCTATATCAGCTCATGAAATTTTTACTACAAGTTTAAACAGTAGGGATTTGGACCAAGGAAATCTGGCTCCAAAACCTGCCCACTGGCCTTATACTATATTCTTCTTTTAGTCTCATACTCCTGCATATTTTCTCTTCTTCTTTTCTTTTCTCTCACTTGACCATCTCAGAATTCGTCTAATCTGTCCTGCAGATCGTTCTCTATGTTGCCTCCATATACATTCTAGACATCCTTCCTCATTTCTCAAAACTGACACAAATGATATGATTTTTTCATTGCCAAGATTTTAAGAATGAAACTTAGGCTAGCCTGCTAAAATATACATGAATGGTAATGGATGTATGGGTTACCCTTTCTAGGTCTGAATGTTAAAAGTTGGAATCATATATATATGTATATAAAATACTTAACTATAAGGGCTAGAATTATTTTAGTATAAATTCAGAGGTTTGAATTTCAAAAGTGTTTGATAATGAATCTATGCTCTGCCACAAAGTAGCTGGCACATTGAGTTATATTTAATTTCTTTAAAATAAGGATGTATATATACATATATATGCAGATATTTATATATGGATGTATATGGATGTGTATATATATGTATATGTGTGTGTATAGATATATGTGTGTGTGTACATCTCTCTCTATATATATATACATATATATGTAAAGCAAGTTAATCTTATCATTCCCTTTTAACAGATTAAAATCTGAGATAGATGAAATTTGGGTAACTTGCTCCAGTTCACACATATAATAAACAGAAGCTGTCTTGAGCCTGCATTGGACTAAACCATACTAATTTTTGTAAAATTATTTATAAAAATTAAATAGATAATACATTATAAATCATCTCTCTGTGAGCCTTTTCTATGTTTTCCTGTTTTTTTCTTTAAACATGTCTGATTAGCAATGAAAAGGCATATTCTAATTCTCAGTCATATTACAATTTTCCTAAAGACTTGCTTGCAGTTGCAAGTCAGTTATCAGCATCACATACTCTTATCTTTGACTAATCTTCATAACCTCACATCAGAACTGATCCTAAAATAAAAACATATGAATAAATAAAAAAGAATCATATTTAATATTGCAACATACATTTAAAAATATGCTTGTTTCCCTTTTAAATAAAAAAGCTAAATAATTTAGCATTTTGTGTTAAATGTAAATAACAGTCTGTGTTATATACATTTAAAAATGTCAATGGCTAACTCTATTAATCAGCTTGGGTTGTCATAACAAGATAGACTAGATGGGTTAAGAAACAGAATTATATTTCTCACAGTTCTTGAGACTGAGAAGTCCAAGATCAAGGTTCTGGCCAATCTGGTTGCTGAGAGAGCCCTCTTCCTGGTTTGCAAACAGCTGCCTTTTTTCCATGCCTTACATGATCCCTCCTTGATGCACGCAGAAGGGGATAAAAAGAGAGACAGAGAGAGAGAGATAAAAAAGAGACAGATCTCTCTTCTTCCAAGCTCCCCCACCCTAAAGGATTAGGACCCTATCTTTATGACCCCATCTAAAGCTAATTACCTCCTAAAAGCCCTGTCTCCAAATACAGCCCTATTGGGGGTCAGAGCTTCAAAATATGAATTTGTGAGGAATACAATTCAGTCCATCGACTATTATCCATTTTACTTAAAATGATTCATATTTAAATAATATGAGACCTTAAAAGCAGGAAAAATGTGGAGCAGAATTTAAAATGTATCATAATGAATAAATTCTAATTTTATATTACATAGTAAGTCTTAACTCTTTTTATAATGATTAAAGCATTAAACTTTCTTAGCTTGCCTTTAGATATCTGTACTTAGATTTGAATTTTCTCATAACATTAAGTAGAGATTGTTTTTTGGTATAGTCTCAAAAACTACAAAAAATTGTTGGCATAATCTTTTTATAATTAAATTCCCATTTACAGAAATTTTAGTATTTGAATCGAAAGTGTCCTATTTCCATAAAACCTCAATATGCAGAATCTTATTATCCACTTTACTACTCAAATGTTAAAAAGCTCAGACTGTGAAAACGTAGTTATATAGTCAATTTCCATTTAAGCAAAGAGCTTTAATAGAAGCATCCAAGGTGCTATTTACCTCATTAGTACTTTTCTATGTCTTCTTGAAAGAAAGCTTGTACCTTCCAGTTTTACAGCTGTATTAAAACCAATTATAGAAGAGCTCAGTCAATATTAGATCAAAACTCATTGTCAGGAAGTCAATTATCTTGGTCAAATTGTGCTTTCAAAGGAAGGTACTGTGCTTAGGGCACATGGAGCAGGAACGTCATATTCATTTTAGGAGCTTCAGAGCCTCCCTCTCAGTGTGACATTCTAGGCATATCAGGTGTTCCAGGTGTCTCTTGGCTAGAAAATGCACACACTTTCTCTTTCACTTTTTATACCTGTACCTTGGTTTGTCAACATCTTCAGTAAAATGAGAAATATCAATTTAAATGCCCTAAATAAATAAATCATTCTTTGAATGATTTTTTTTTTGTATGGTTAGCAGCCAAATAAGAACATGTTCTTTACATATATAAAGATGTAATTTATAATTGCCTATTAACAAGGCATACTCTTTTACAATGTTATTTTATTCATGTACGTGGGAGTAATAAAATTACTTGGATCACTCTACACTCTTTCACGTGTGTGTGTGTGTTTGTGTGTGTGTGTATGTGTGAGAGAGAGAGAGAGAGACAGAGACAGAGAGACAGAATGAGAGGGAGGGAGGGAGGGAGGGGGAGAGAGAGAGAAAGAGAGAGAGAGGAAGAGAGAGAGAGAGAGAGAGATTTGTTTCTTTATGTGCCAAATACCATTTTAGGTTCTGAGATGTCAAGATGGACCAGCTCTTGCTCCCTTGGAAACCACTATCTGCCAGGGGAAACAGAGACATGTGCCAGAAACTATTAAACTATTGAGTTTTTTTATGAGTTTCTCTATAATAAGAAAATAATATGCTTTAGTAGCACAGAGAAGGGCATGATATATTGTCCTATGGAATAAGTAAAGGAGATCAGGAAAGCCTTTAATAGAAAAGATGGCTCTGTAGTAAGAAATTAACTTTACCCAAAGAGAAGTCTGTCCTTTGTCCCAGATCCTCGGAAATATCTCTAAATCCTTAAAATTTCCCAAGTTATGGGAGTATCTTTGTTATTCACAGTCAGCACCTGGTGGTTTATGCCAACAAGCCGACTCAGATTGAGAGCTGGCTATGCCAGAAAGAACAACTGTGTGATTGAAGGGGTGGGGCTTTGGTCAGCTACTTGGACAATGATTCAGTCAACTGTGCCTATTTAATGAAGCCACAGTAAAAACTAAGGAGACCAAAGTTTAGGTGAATCTGGGTTGGCAATACTCCATGCATATTATACATAGATGGCAGAAGGGTCATGCATTCCTGAGGACTTGCTCCTGTATGTCTTTTCTTTGGCTGATTAGAATTTGCATCCTATAATCATAAGTATAACAGTGTATAACACTTTTCTGAGTTCCTGGAGTCATCTCACTGAACCTGAGGGTGACCGTGGAAACTGTTGAATTTGTAGCTAGCTGGTCTGAAGTAAGGAAGCCTTGGGAAACCCCAGACTTGTGGATGGTGTCTAAAGTAAAGGTAGTCTTGTAGGGACCATTTCCTCAGATAATCCAGTTTGCCTAACTCCTGTCTATGGCATTTAATTTTAGTGAATAAATTTATGGATCTGGATGCCTAGATGGATATTCTCATGGAGAATGGAGAATCCCCCCATGTTATAATTCACTCCAAGCTTGACATACCAAACCTCTAGGTTTTTGGAAGGAAGAGATTTATTCAGAGTAGTGCATCTTGTTTCACAGTCTTTTTTTTTTTTTTCTATACAGATTCATATTAGGTTATAATTAGAATCACATAAAAACTAGAGGGAGAAAATAGAAATGTAGTAAATAAAAAATTTAAGAGATGTTTCAGTGAAACTGTGTAAGACCCTGGTACACAAACAAACAGCATTGGCTTGGGGCCATTATGGGCAGGTGGAGTTGGATTACCTCACTTACTCATTTTGACCTCTTCTAGTATATCTTTTTTGTATTGCAGATCTTATAAAACTAAAAGTCAATTTTATGATTTCCTTACAACTAGAATTCTGAATGTAAGTTTGATATAGTTGTGTACATAGATCTTGTCTTGGAAATGAATCGAATGAGCAGAGAAGCTGGGTATGAGCTCTTCGTTATCCAGGTGTTTAGCATAATGATGTTGCCAGAAGCTGTGGTTGTGGCTTTCCCACCTTGTAGATTATACCAAAAATGGTTTGATTCTGGAGCCAACTACTGTAGTGGCACTTATATTTAGCATAAGTAACATTCTGATCTTATCAATATGTTATGGTCCCTTGGGGTGCACTTCTGAGGTGAGCTTCGAAATATCATTCCCCTGGGGACTCTATATAAGGTCAATCTGATTAGGCTAAATAAATCTGAAAGTCAATTTGAACTTAATGCTTAATCTAGTTATATTTTGCAACTAAACCCTAATTGATAAACTATGATTACCTTCTAAGAGAAGGTATACAAAAAAAAACCAAAACAAAACAAAACAAAAAAACTGGAGACATGAAATCTCTAAACAAATATACCTAAGAGTTTGTTAGAAATATAGAACCTCTGACCCAACCCTAGACCTAGTAATCAGAATCTGCATTTTAACAAGATTTTGACTGACTCTCAATTAATATTTTTCTCCCATCAGTAAAAAGAGAGAAAGAAGTAAATAAAACAAATTGAGTGACAACTGCTAAGAAGGCAAAACATGGAAAGGATGTTTTACAAAATCTTGAAGGCAGGTTGGTACTACCTTAAATACATTTGTCAGGATAGGCATCTGAGAGGTGCTAACATTTGAACTGAGACTACAATGGTCTTAAAGATCCAGGCGTGAGAAGATCTGGAGAATAACTCAGACAGGTCTGTCAACTGCAATGGCTTTGAAACAAGAATGGTTTGACATATTCAGGATATAGAAAAGATATTTTGACTTGAACATGGTAAGTAAAGAGGAAATGAAAAAGTCAAAAAGGTAACCATGAACTTGACATGTAGGTTTGTTTCTTATATGAAAAGAGAATATTGATTTATACTAGCTTCAGTTGGAAGAACTATTAGTGGATTTTAATCAAACAAATAATATGATATAATTTAACTTTTAAAAGAATAAACTGTGGAGAATAGATATAGACCTGAATAACTGGAATCATGGAGTCTATATTAGTACACAGGCAAGAGATAAAAGTAAATTGAGCAATAGCAGTGGCAGTAGAGATAAGGAGAACTGGATACATTCAACATTTTGTACATTATTTCAACAGGAGTTGGTAATAGAATGGGTATGATAGGTGAAGGAAAGAGATGAATCAAAGATAGCTCTGAGGTTTGGAGTTTAGCCAACTGATGATGATTGTGATATTATGGAGATGAAGAAGGCAAGAATAAGAAAGGTTTAATTATGGGTTTACTAAGAACTCCATTTTTATACATGCAAAGTTTAACATATTTGTTAGACCTACAAATGCATATAGTAAATAGA
>NW_011888786.1:11369571-11376586 GCF_000151845.1 Pteropus vampyrus
GGGGACAACAAGATTGGGGCAGTTATTGGAGCAGAACATAGTCTTGACGTTCAAGTTTCCATTTAGTTTTATTTTGTCTGTGAGATAGTAGAGAACGTTTGCATGATGGCAGAATATTATTATAACAAAGAGAATATATACATTAATTGCAGAGTAAAATCTCTAACAAATTACGAATAATGGGATGTGGAAATTAAGAAGAGAGATTTTTTTTTTTTTGATAGAGCAAAGACTTCTTATGTGTTTTTTTTTTGTAATATAAAGGAACTTAGAAAATATGCATATACACAGAAGTACATTTTTATATATGATGGTAGGAAAATGAGGGGTTTCTTATTTTTTCAACTGATTTATAAGGAAGGGTAAATGCCAGGAGTTTTCGAATGAACATGTAGCCCTGCTGTTACTGAGGTAACTGAGGCAAGCTAAAAATGAAGCATGATGGAATTGGTACTGTTAGTCTTCTGAAGTAAGAGGACCAAGTAGTTCAAGCTAGAGTCCAGACTGTTCAGCTTAAACTTAATGGAAATGTAGGCAGCATTTCTCTTTACCTAAAGATGGTATGATGGACATGATTTTAAAAGTCTTATTTGAATCTAAATGTAGCCAAATGACTAAAGTCTGGCAAATTAAACAATGACTTCTGATACCCAGATTTGAACCATACTCTATAGGTTAAGGGCATAGTCTTTACTAGACTGTCTTCACCTTACTTCAGATGCTAGATACAGCCTCAAGGGTCCCCATTTCTGACCAACTGGCTACAAATTTGAGGGTCTCACTAACTAGTCAGGTTCAATAAATTTCTAGAATGACTCAAAGAAGTTAAGATAGCACTACACTTATGATTAATTTTATTATAGCAAAATTAACAAATCAAAACCAGCCAAAAAGAGAGATGCATAGAATATGGACTGAGAAGATCCAAAATCTGCAGCTTCCTTGTGCTCAAGATGTATTAGCCTCCCAAAATATCAATATGTGGCAATATGCAGAGTATTGCCAATCAAAAGACACTCACCCAAGTTTCAGTGTCCCGAGTTTTTGGGGTCTCATTACAAAGGCATGATTGATGAATCATTATCCATATGGTTGATTTCAATCTCCAGTCCTCTCCTCTTCCTGGAGTTCAGACTGCTGTCACAAGGCTCAAAGACCCAACTCTCAGATTACATGTTTTATCATTCTGCTGTAGACAGCCCCCATCCAGAGTCCTCTCATTAGCATTAATAATTTAGGTGCTCACCATGAGTCATTTCATTAGCACAAACATGTTTGATCTCAGGGGCCCACCATGAATAACAGTGACACTCTTATCACTGGGGTAATTCCAAGGATTTAGAGATTATTTCCCAGGAAACAGGAACAAAGACTAACCAGATTCTTGATTTTAATGATTTAATGGTTATCTCTCAGGAACCAAGGGCAATGACCAAATTATCTATTATACAGATATGTAAGTAAAATGTTGTGTAGGTCCTCTTTGAAATCAACTTAAAAGCTATTTCTAGTGTGAAGGAAACCTCATTTGCCCTTCTACCTTTTTTGGTTCTTATGGCTTCCACCTTGAATATTGTGTGTAGAGCTCTAACAGCTATCTTGGATAATAAGTTGACCTTGAGGATGAAAGCACATTCTAGAAAAGAGCTTGGTAAATTATGACCCATGAGCTAACTCTGTTTTTCTCTATACTGTTTTATTGCAATACCTATTCTTGTCATACCTATTCCAGTAAGTATTGCGTAAAGCTACCTTCATGCTACAATGGCAGATTTACTTTTTGTGATAGAAGTTGAGTTGATTAGTTATGATAGAGACTGTGTGGCTTGCAAAGCCTAAAATATTTCCTGTCTGGTATTTATCACAGACAATGCCTAATATGTAAAAAGTTCTTTATATTAAAATCTAATACATTAAAATGTTTACCATGTCAACATTTTGCTATATGTCATTTATTTTAGAGAGATTTTAAGAACTTTTATTTTTTGGTAATTTGGCAATTTCAACGTCTCATTTTGTTAGCACTCATTAGAAAAGTGCTAATTAGAAGAAAAAATTAAAGTGAGAATTTTAAGACAACTATTAATATCTTTCCTCTTTCTCTGACATGATTTTCTTGGTTTTCAATGAGCCAATATTTGCCGTGATCCAAAAGTATTCTGAGAATGAAGTCATTACTGTAAATATCCCACAGCAAGATATAAATTCTACTAATTACCGTATGTCAAATTTTTGATCTCCCCACTCAGAAACAAGATACCAGTGTATTTTTCTGTGATTAATGCCAGAGATAATATTTCTCAAAAAAATTACTATGCCTTCACTTAACAGAATATCCAGAAGCTTGACTGAATTTTCTAACATTTTATATAAAATGTTATTAACATCTGGAGGGATATTCACTGATATCGAATGAATGCTACATTAAGTTTTAGTGTTATTAAATCTTACAGTAGATCAAATAACATTCCAATCTACATCAGGCAAATGCCATAGTTACAAGAATTTATAGTAGTATCTCGGCATAGTTCCATAATTACACATTTATTTAACCAATTAAGCATGAAAGTGGCATTATTGTCAGAGATGTGATATATGACCTGAACATAATTTGGTTAATGAGGAACAAGAAATGCCTGCTAAGTAGGGCAGGTATTCTGTTAACAGAAGACTGCTAATTGTCCCTGTCATATGTCAGATTGACTGGTCTTATGTAAAAAAATGCCGAGTGAAGAAATCTTGTTGAAAACAGCCATTTTCTTTTTTATTTATAAAAATTTTATAAACATTTGGCTCTAGGAAATTTTTTTAAAAGTTTGCTATACACTGTAGTTGAAGACATTGTACAAATTCTCCTGTGTACCCGGTCAATGATAAATAACTGCTGCCATTTCAGGTTTTTGTCTGTTATGAACTTCTAGAGAAAAATCTTTACTCCCAATTTCTAATTATCTAGACTCCCAAATGTATCCACCCACAGAATCCCCTGGCTTAAGTTGGAGCCAAGTCTTAACTTATAAAATCCCTTTAACTCCCTTAACTCTTTCTCTGCTTTTATAAATAAGGAAGACAATCAGTATTTTTACCTGAGGATGAGAAAAGTGTTGAAAGTAACAGATTTTTGAATGCCTGTTGCAGGATTTCAATGAAGTTCCACGGATTGACAAAGAATTAATGAAACAAGCAGTCCAGGGACTGTGGGGTGGGGCTTTTAAAGGAGATTTCTGCTAGGAGATACAAAATTCCAGATAAAAATGGAAATTGTGAAATACAGAGTGTGTATCTTTATTAATACATTTTTTTTTAAATCCTGCTTACTCAGCTTGCAGTCTCAGAGATAATTCAGTATAATTTCTAGAGCCTAAATTTGTGTCTCTAACCAACCTGTATTAAAACATGGAAATGGTCTACATGAAATACTAATTATGAACTCTTGTTCTTTACTTTAAATATTCTTTGATGTGTAATTTGTTAGTATGGCTGTTTTTAAAATGCCATGTTAAGGAAGCAGTATAGCATAAAGTAGAGATTATGGTATCATATAGTTACACCTACTAGATTTATCATATTGGTCATTTTAAAGAACTCAGAAACTTGCTTCATTATAATGTAATTATGTATATTTGATATCTTATTTTATTCATACATAGATAAAATGTACTACATAATATATATATAATATAAGAAATCAAGAGAAGTCTGAGACTCAGAACTTGAAAAGGCAGCAATGAAAGGATTAAAAACAATCACCAGGAGCAAAGATGTGTCATTAGGCCCAAGGCTAAGATCATCCGCACCCTCTCATTCCCACTTACTGTGTACAGGTGCATAAGTCAGATAATGAAAAAGGCTGGTTGGATAAACATTGATTTATTTGAGATATAGTATTGGAAGAAAGCTCTACAGATACCCTGCTACCAGAAAGATGACCAAGTAGGTCCTAGAGCAAATTAATTCTAAAACATCCCTGGAGGCGAAATGACAAAACTGAAGCTTACCCACTGTGAGCACATCGTGAGGACACGAGATTCTTTGGGAAAGACGCTAATTCTGGGGAAAATAGAAGGCAACAGGAAAAAAGGAAGACCAAATATGAGATGGATTGACTCCATAAAAGAAGTCATAGGCATGAGGCTACAGAAGCTGAGCAGGGCTGTTGAGGACAGGACATTGTGGAAATCACTCATTCATGGGGTCTCCAGGAGTTGGAGCCAACTCAATGGCATGTAGCACACATGTATTATTATGGATCCCACGGAAAAATGGCATTTAACGTTTACATATAATAGTTCCATCTTCATCCCTATTTCATACCCTCTTTCTACCACCATTCAAAAAGACAGTGCTTTCTCTTAAACATATAGTACATTCAATTTAAAGAAATATGCAATGGGCTACATAAGAATTAACATAATTTGTCAGCCTCACAATTAGTTTAAACTTCGTTAAAAGCAATAGAGTATATTTTTCCAGGTTTACACATGCAATTTTGGTCAGGTTAGTTATATAAAACTAATATTGAAGTATTTGAAAAATTTTAAATATAATTTAAATATCAATATAATTTAAATATTAAATTTGTGAAATACCTTAATTTATGTTTGGTTCTTTATAATTCTCCTCACTGATAAAAATCATTAGATATAAACCAACTTTTTTTCTTTCATGTTCCTTTAAAATAAGGGTAAGTAAATTTGACCAAATAAATTTTAAAAATATATATTTTTGTTGCTAGTTTTCTTATTTTATGTAAATTGCAAATATCAGAAACAATATTTTTTTATATAACACATAATGCAATTCCATATTGGTGTGTGCAGTTACTATTGTGTACTAAAACTTCCAATCATTTGTAATCAAGTTATAGTTCATGAAAAATGGAGTATGCTTATTTGGGGAAAAATAAAGGCATCAAACTCTGATTTCTTAAATTAAAAAAAAGAAAGTCTTAAATTAAAAGTCTTAAAATTAAAAAAAAAAATCTTCTTGATTTTTTTTCGTGATAAATTAAGAAAGTTGTGTTCTGAACTTTTTCCATTTGTTATTTCCCAACCACATTTTATTGAAAATCTATGACTCACATCTTGGCACTGTTTCTAATTGGGATAAGTTAGTTTTAGCTAGTCTGAAAACACGTTCACAAGTCTTAAGTTTCATCTGAGTTTTATAAAGAGTAAATGTTATGTGTATTTTTAACTACCTTTGCAGACTAGCCACACCCACACTATTTATGTTTATTTCTTACCATTTTTCAAACAGACTCCCGCCCTAGGAACTCTGACACTCAGCATGGAGATGGTGGTTTCTGATCATTCCAGCTTTCATTTTGATGCTCAAGTTTCACATTTGTCTAGAATTCCCTCCACACCATTTTATATCACACTAACTTCTTAATATCTTTTGTCTCATTCTTGTTAAGATCATTCATGGCTACTCTAGTGGACACTTACTTCCCCACTACCTTGTAGATGTTGAAATCATCCCCCACGAAAATCAGCAATGAATTATTTAAGTTCATATTTATGTCTGTATTTGTTTCATAAGTATTAGGTTTATCTCCCAAACAGTTTATGGTCTCTGAGAGGGGAGGAGCAGCCTATTCTCTTTTATCACTCACAACTATAGTTAGAAAAAAAGTGTGGCTAACCTTTATGAATTATATTGTTAATTAACTTCTAGATGCTACCTGTGTGACTTTGCTAAGTACTATGCCTGCCTGACACCCTGTGAGTACTCAATGATTAACAGCCACTATTATTGACATTATTTCTTCTTTTTGGCTCTTTTTTTTTTTTTAATCTGCATTTCTCAGTATCCCTGTTGAAATTATATACATTTTATACAAAGTGGATTTTTTAGATCTTCTTCTCTTCTAGACTTTTAAATTGGATGTGTCTTGGGATTAGTGCTCTTCTCATATCTCTCTATACTCCTTCACTTAATTCTTCCCTCATTTCTTATGGAAAGAGAAATTGGTATAGTTATACAGTGAATGGGATAAAGGATAAATAGATAATTCTTTATTTTTAATATTTTTTAGGATGGGAGAAATGTAGAAGTTCATCATAGAAAAAGAGGTGAATAAATATAAATGTATATGTTTGCAAAAGATGAAGATGTAAAGTTGAGGAAGATGGTATCAGATGGCCTCAGTGTTCTTCATGAAGCAGAGCTAAGATAATTAACAAAGAAAGAGATATGAATGGTTATGAAGAAATCTTTAGGATTTTAAAGATTTTTTATTGTCACCGAGCAGAAAGAAAGGTATCTTACTTCAGAGGAAAATAAGAATTAACTGGCAGTGCTGGAGTCTTGATATTTTAAACTTAAGTGCATTACATTAAAACTAATATTCATTCAAAAACGTATAATTTCTGTTCTGCAATAAACTCAAAACTAGTTTGGGAAACAAGGTTACAAATGTGTTATAGGTAGCAAACTGATAAATACTAAGTTACAGCAACAGAAAATATGCTAGGGACTTTCAAAGACTGAAATTTTACTTTCTTATAAAATGTAGCTAGATTTCTGAGGCAATCCCATTACCTATACAAATTGTAAAGTCTAAGAGTGGGAGCAACTGAAACTAGTCAAGTTCCTTTTAACTATTAGGGGCTTTCAAAGGTTTTATTCATTCGGTATTATACAGAATATGCAGAGGTATGAAAATAAACTTGAAAAGGTTTGTGTATTTGATGAGCTCAAACTCTGCAAGAATAAAGATGACATGTATGCAAGTGATATAAAACAAACTTAAAAATGATGTACCTCAAAAGATATGTAGACATTCAGATACAGAAAAATAACTTGTTCTTGAATGTACTACTACTCTCATTCAAAGATTGAGTCTATGCTGCCAAGAAAACTAATCATCTTGATTATTTATTTCTATGGTCTATTTCAGATTATTTCTTCAATCAATCATCCTTCTTCTACATCAAGAAATAGTAGAAAATGGTAGTTAACATTTACATCACAGATCCTTTTAATATCTATGTTTTTTATAAGATTCTGA
>NW_011888786.1:11378006-11385931 GCF_000151845.1 Pteropus vampyrus
CTCACAACTATAGTTAGAAAAAAAGTGTGGCTAACCTTTATGAATTATATTGTTAATTAACTTCTAGATGCTACCTGTGTGACTTTGCTAAGTACTATGCCTGCCTGACACCCTGTGAGTACTCAATGATTAACAGCCACTATTATTGACATTATTTCTTCTTTTTGGCTCTTTTTTTTTTTTTAATCTGCATTTCTCAGTATCCCTGTTGAAATTATATACATTTTATACAAAGTGGATTTTTTAGATCTTCTTCTCTTCTAGACTTTTAAATTGGATGTGTCTTGGGATTAGTGCTCTTCTCATATCTCTCTATACTCCTTCACTTAATTCTTCCCTCATTTCTTATGGAAAGAGAAATTGGTATAGTTATACAGTGAATGGGATAAAGGATAAATAGATAATTCTTTATTTTTAATATTTTTTAGGATGGGAGAAATGTAGAAGTTCATCATAGAAAAAGAGGTGAATAAATATAAATGTATATGTTTGCAAAAGATGAAGATGTAAAGTTGAGGAAGATGGTATCAGATGGCCTCAGTGTTCTTCATGAAGCAGAGCTAAGATAATTAACAAAGAAAGAGATATGAATGGTTATGAAGAAATCTTTAGGATTTTAAAGATTTTTTATTGTCACCGAGCAGAAAGAAAGGTATCTTACTTCAGAGGAAAATAAGAATTAACTGGCAGTGCTGGAGTCTTGATATTTTAAACTTAAGTGCATTACATTAAAACTAATATTCATTCAAAAACGTATAATTTCTGTTCTGCAATAAACTCAAAACTAGTTTGGGAAACAAGGTTACAAATGTGTTATAGGTAGCAAACTGATAAATACTAAGTTACAGCAACAGAAAATATGCTAGGGACTTTCAAAGACTGAAATTTTACTTTCTTATAAAATGTAGCTAGATTTCTGAGGCAATCCCATTACCTATACAAATTGTAAAGTCTAAGAGTGGGAGCAACTGAAACTAGTCAAGTTCCTTTTAACTATTAGGGGCTTTCAAAGGTTTTATTCATTCGGTATTATACAGAATATGCAGAGGTATGAAAATAAACTTGAAAAGGTTTGTGTATTTGATGAGCTCAAACTCTGCAAGAATAAAGATGACATGTATGCAAGTGATATAAAACAAACTTAAAAATGATGTACCTCAAAAGATATGTAGACATTCAGATACAGAAAAATAACTTGTTCTTGAATGTACTACTACTCTCATTCAAAGATTGAGTCTATGCTGCCAAGAAAACTAATCATCTTGATTATTTATTTCTATGGTCTATTTCAGATTATTTCTTCAATCAATCATCCTTCTTCTACATCAAGAAATAGTAGAAAATGGTAGTTAACATTTACATCACAGATCCTTTTAATATCTATGTTTTTTATAAGATTCTGAACAAGTATGAACCTCAGTTTTCTTTTGACAATGTTAAACTTTATCAAAGCCCTGTGATCCTGGAAAATAACAATAGTTGAGAAATCTCCTATACTTTTTTTGTTCTAGTATACAACTAATTGAAAACACCATCCTTCCCCCATATAACTTAGATAAGTCTTAAAGATCCCCCTTTTGTTTACCTATAACAATATCAGACTCGGCTCTTCCAAATTCTTAGTCTTTGCTTCATAAATGATTAGCCGAAATGTTTGCCCCCCTCGATCAATTAGAACAAAATGCTTGTTAATCAGTTTTTGGTTAAGATTTGCCCCCCTCCCCAAATTTTAGCCCACTCTCAGGCTAAGCCAGCATATAACCCCTCTTTAATGCCCCACCCCCTATAATAGACAGACCTCAGAGTAAAACATTTTTTGATCTACTATCAGATCACTGCCGCTTCCACCTGTTTATCTCATTCATTCTACTTACCCATCTCTAGTTCTCCTTAGCCTTTTTACTTCTTATAAGAAAAAGTTCCCTTTATGCTTAAGTTCAAGACACTTGCAAATATTATTGTAGAGGTTTCTTTTTGCTGCAATAGTCTATTTCCTCTTACTCTTATAATTCTGTCAAATAAATCTCTCCATACATAAATATGGGCTGTTTTTATTTCATCCTTCTCGGTAAAGTTAGACAAAGTTGAATTTTACCTGAGCCTTCTGCTCCCTAGAAAACAGAAAAGTAGACAGTTAAGAAATTCTTCACCTTTTTGTGTTGCAAAGGAGCACTTTTGCCCTTGTCAAAGAAAAATTAAACCTGATAGAATTAATCAGGCAAGAAAGACTTCATTCGAACTATTGCAATAGGGAAGAGAGATCAAATTCAACTCTACCAAAACAAAAAGCAAGAGAGAAAAAAATTAAGTGCCAGATGAGGTAGTGGAAAACTCCTGGAGGATTTTAAGGAGAAGTTGGTCAATTTGATTAGTTTGTTATTTGGTTCTTATCTAAGTTAGGCTATGTCCTTACACAGAGCCTTGCAGATAGGGTTTTTTCTTTCTAGGTAATTATACTTCAAAGAGATGGTTTCTGGGTCCTTGAGAAAGACATACCTTGTAAAACTAGCAAGAGTCAGGAAGAAGATTTACATGTTTAAAGGGTCAACAAAAGAATTTAGAATTGTGAGTTTTCTAAAGTAAATGTTCCAATAAAAAAAAGAGATCAGGGGCCTAAAGTCAAGGAGAAAGCAAGCATTGTGACCAGTATGTTCTAAGGGAAGGCCCCTTTGAGTCAGGAGGAGTCATATTCTGATGTCAGCTCTGGTTGGATCAGACAACAGAATCCTCTCTTAATAACTGGAGGACCATAGCCCATAAGACCAACCAGCAGAAATCGCGATCTGGATAGTAGTTCCATGTATTCCAAGCTCAGGGTCTGATGGATTCTTATGTTCTCTTACATGAGAATAGCAGGATCCCTATAGATTTTCTAAGAAAACAAGTTTCCCAACTTTATTTCACCAATGAAAATTTATGCCTGATGATACTCATGCTAATTACTGAATCCTTTGTGCAGAGTTAAGTGAAACTACTTAGGTCATTTGCTATAACCTTAGGAGTATGGATTCCTCATCCGTATCTTTCAACTGCTTACCAAAATTCTCTTGAATGTGAATTCCTGATTAAATTACTTCACATGTTAACTAACAACTCTTAGATTGGTACTCAGAATTAACCGTATAAGAATACATCCCGTCTATGGTCATGCTACCCTGAACAAGCCAATCCCATCTGATCTAGGAAGCTAAGCAGGGTGGGCCTGATTAGTACTTGGATGGGAGACCACCTAAGAAGACCAGATGATATAGGCATAAAAAAATTTTAAAAACTAAGAGATTGTAAACTGACAATGTCCTTGCAATCTGTGATGTCAACCAAGGGTTGCCTCGCCTAAAAAAAAAAAAAATATATATATATATATATACACACACACACACACACACACACACACACACACACACACACACACATATATACATATATATACACACACACATACATATGTGTAAATACATAAACATATATACATATATATGTATCCTACTAATTCCAACAAAATATTAATAAAGTAATATTATATTAGACATAATTGATATTTTATGTTTTGTTTTATATACTGAGTAATAAATCTAGACCTACATTAAATTTTGTTTGTCATTACCCACATAAGCTTTTATAGATTTAAATGATAAATTTTCTTCCACAGGCTTCTCTACCAATTTGAAGAGATGACATCTAAGCCAATAGGCTTAGAATATAGGGTTTTACTTCACTGAATATTTCATAGATCAGTTTCAGTCTAGCTGGTCTTCAGTTTTCATTGTTGATATCTTTTTTGTTTTCTCCATTGTCTGAGCCTATTTTAAGTATATCGAAATGATCTGAAGATCTGATGAGGTTTCAATTGATCTGAGTAAACAAGCTACGTTGTGTATAAAAAACAAAAAAAAGAAAGAAAATATATGGCAGAGACATTAAACATAAGAATAAATTTAAATTTAGCTCAAGTTTTAGTTTAAATTACATATCAAATGCCAGAAGTATAGAAATGGGAAATATACATCAAAATAGTCAGTTTTCTTTGAAAGGCCTAAATGCGTTCTTCCTTTTTTTTTTTTTTTAGTGTGCCTGAAAGAACTAAAAAAAAACAATAAAATAAATATTTTTTAGAGTGCTGCATCAGCTCTTAAAGCTAACACTACTGACATTTTAGAGTGTGAAAGGGAGATTGATTTGGATAGAGAGACAGAGGATGCTAAGAAAATTTAAATGCTTTCTTGACAGATTAAAAAAAAAATCTTTGTTTCCTCTTGCCATTCTCTATTTGCAACATTATTCACACATCTTTAAGTTTTCTAAAGCCGACAATTGAGAAACAACATTTGAATTTGAGTGGTTAAAGTATTTTGAGGGCATTTTTAAAAAGGAAATATTTCAAAAAGGAAATATGTCTTGCAAAATTATCAGGAAAGAATTAATACATTTTGTTTGCTAAAAAGTTGCTTTCAGATTTTTTATGTTTACTTAGCTCTGCCCTTGAAATTTTTAGTTTTTATTTTTTCTTGCAAAGAAATTTTGATAGACTACATAAAACTCTAATCATGGCGAAGTACACATAGTAATGATTTCAGACATGAGTCGGAGTAGTGGGGATAGAGAGGCGCAGGATTTCATTTATCCCTCTTATTTTCTCCAGTGGACAACTTTGAAAGTCCCATCATTTTAGGAACTTTTTCAAATTAAGTTAATGTCTCTAAAAAGACTATTATGACACATCCACGTATGTGTGTGTGTGTGTGTTAAAGAAAGACTAGTTTGCAATCGGTACACTTACATCCTGTAAAAACTAAGAAGTATTTTCCAATACATAATATTTACTCTAGAGACATGGAAAGCATAGTTTGTGATGGATGTTTTGTTTTGTTTTTTTTTTTTACTTTCAAAATATTTATTCTTTATCTTCTAGAACCATCATTCGATTTTTTTTGTGGAGGGCAGGGCAGCCTTCCTCAACCCTTGGTCCACGTGTTTTAGGATGCACTAACCCCACATTTGTGGTTCCCAGGAACAACACAAGATCCAGGCTGGCACAACCTGTGTTTCATCACTCTGCCCACAGTTATCAGTTTAGGGATGGGCAGTGAAGCTTGCTGGTCAAAGAGACAATTCAGGATATTCCCTGGAACACTTTGAATTCTAGGTTTGTTAAGCTGACTGGAGGTGAGTCTGGACATTAACAGCCATTTTGGCACTGAACAGTGAGAGAATTCTTGAGAATCAAGTCAACGTAAAGAAATCAGAAGTTAGAGCGCAAAGAGAAATAAAGTAACAACAACAGCAAATACGGAGTCTTGGTGAAATAGTTTTAGTACCCGGATCTAACCATACAAGAAATCTTTTCCTAAAACTTTCATTTACATGAAATAATAACATTCTTTATTTGATTACATGAATTTGAGGAGTTCAACCACTTGAAATTGGAAGATATCTGGTCCATATAAAGAGAGCTACTCAGATGAGTGAGTAAGCCATGGTCTCATTTAGGAACCAGTTATCATCCCAGCTTTTACTAACCCAATTCATGTGTCCTTTATCCTCCTCATCTTTTTCATGCAAGTGATGCTCTGTTAGCTGCCTTCCTTCATTTGCAGTTGTGGAGACTATTATTTGGGATTGCAACAAGACATTTACTTAGGATGGAGTGGAATACATTTGAGTTTGCTTTTCTGTAAACCTCTACAATGAAGAATGTTTTATTTTTCTTATCTTCATAATATATATTTTACTTAGTTTGAAATGCACCTCTTTTTTGCTCTATAAAATGCCTCATAAGTCAGTTTCCATTCTTTAAGTTAATTCTATGCTATAAATTATAAACACCTCAGTTGTGGGGAAAATTCAGTTAAAAGAAGGCAGACCTAATCTTTGTTTCTTTTGAGATTGAGAGAAATTCATTACTTTGGAAAAACTTTAAAAATGTTCTACATTAAAAGAAAAACATTTTTAGTCGTTACTTTTCTCTCTTTGGATCTTTCCACACAGGCATTCAAATTCAAAATATGTTCACTCTCATGCTTGAAGGAATTCAGCATCGTGAAGAATAACCAAAAGTGTTTCCGATTCTAGGAAAAATACTTTTACTGTTGTTTTTTAAATTTTATTTTAATAGCTCTTTCAAAGGTAATTAGTTGAGAACCTGGATCATCTGATTTGAATACCTCTTTTTAAGAGAAGGAAAGGATATCATGTTTGCCTATTTTGAGAGTAAGAAAATAATGTGTGTGTTTCTTTCTGTGTTTGGTATTGATTTTGTTTCTGCCTTTTACAATTTCTAAATTACCAGCTACCAAAGAAAGAGGACGTTACCTAAGAACTTGGCTTGAGCCTTGTGGGATACGTTATCACCAAGGTCTAGAAGCACAAGCACAAGGGACAGTTTTGTTTTGAGGACCTGTGTGCCGTGGTGCCAGCCACCGAGCTGCTTGAAAGCATAGCCATTGGTCATGACCTTCCCTGCAGTCGTGGTGGGGCCAGCACCCTGTGTTAGGATTGGCTAATATGGATGTGCAACACGTTCTCATCAAGGATGTGACTAAAAGAAACAGGGCAAGAGCCGAGCTTCTGTGATTTCCTAAGGAAAAATCTGCCGGCAGTGACCACAGATTTGCTGGAAGCCTACTTGAGCACCTGGTATATAACGAAGCCATACCATGAAAACCGGATGACTATGGATGAGGCAGTATAGGAAAAATTGGTGGAACCAGGTCTGCGTGAGAAACTGCTCTCAGCAGAGGAGGCTGTGACAGGTTACAAGGTCACCTCTGCTGGGAAGAATATTTTTTCTTTCCAGGCTCTGAAAAAGGTCCTCATTCCCAGAGACCAGAGCTGGTACCTGCTGGGTACCCAGCTATGCACAGGTGGCATCATGGATCCCTCACACCCCTGGACATCACTTGTAGCAGGGGCTACCTGGAGATGTCAAGCAATGTTCTGTTGGTGACAGGAAGTGCTATGACCCCCTGATACAGGAGCAGGTCATACACAGCCAACTCGTACTGGCCTGATAAGCTGACAAGCTGACGGAGCTGAGCCTGATGTCATTCTCAGAAGGCTGCCCAGGCCTAAAAGGAGGAGCTCTTCACTGATGTCCAAACGTGCGAGTCCTTCAGGAAGGTCCCCATCAAACGCCTGATTGGCAGCTTTACTCACGTACTCATTCATACACAAATTAAATATCATTAGGCAAGTAGTTTTATCCTCACAGTAAGATAAGGCTTATCTAGTATTGCACATTTAATTAGAAGGAATTATGGACAAGAATCCAAATGAGTATGCCCATTTCAAAAAATCTATCTCACTTTCCCTGTAAAGGTCATTATATATGTGTGATTATCAGGACCAATCAAGTAAATGACCAGAGAGCAGAATTCTGATGCCGCCAAACTCTTTTTTCGTCTCTCGTGTCTGCTTCCCACCACCAGGCATTCAGTGTACTCCACCTGTCTTTGTCTTTTCTTATGAGAAAAATAGAGCCTCAAGATAAAAGGTGAAAAAGTCTTTTGTTTTTCTTTTTTAGGACTTCATGTGTTACCTCTATTATGAGTATTTGTACTGAAAAATAATTATTCTAGTTCTATATATACATGAATTATGAAAGTGATTGAACATTAAAGAAGGTTGTTTTGCAGATAATGGGTTAGTTTCTAAGCTCTATAAGTATTTTAACAGAATTGGCCGATTGCTCACTCACTCTACATACACGTCGTTTTCCGAAAGAAAGACAAAATTTACCTGAAGTCTACCTCTGCTCCCAGCCCCCTTCCCCTACACCAACCTCTCCTGTTCTCACCACTCAACACTCTCCCTTTGCTCTCCAAACTGGGCTCACTGACCTCTCTGTGGTTTTACAACACGCCAAGCCACCGTCTGTTTGAGTCTTTGCTAGTTCTTGAATGTTCTTTTCCTGGCTATCCTTGAGCTTC
>NW_011888786.1:11388481-11395684 GCF_000151845.1 Pteropus vampyrus
GTATGCCGTGTTACACCGGCAGCAGTCTCATTCATCTAGTGCTGATTGGAAATTACAAGATCTACCTAATAGCTCTTAAAAATTTGTCTTCTGTTTCAACAAGACAAAGTGGTTTTTTTGTTTGTTTCTAACTAAGAAGCCTAAGTGATATATTATTTTTACAAGTTTATATCACTTTACACTTTTTGAAAAGCTATTTAAATTATATTTAGGTGCTTTTTTCAAATTAAAAAAAATTAAATGTTAACTCCATATATGGGATTTTTTATACTAATTGGAATAATCAGGTACAAATGGAGGTATCCTGTTATTACAGAAGTTTTAATAATAATTGGAATGGAATGTATAGTAGAGATTTAAAGTGTTCTGTCCTATTGAATGTGGGTAATATGTTAGTGCATATATTGAAATGTATTCGTACATGCTGTTAATCCATTTGTCTTCTTAGGAATTATAAACCATAGAGATCATTATTTTTAAATTTGCTACCTTAAAGATTTTTACTTTCAAAATATGAAAAATTTAAACTGATGACCATATTAGCATTCTACTGATACATAATACAATAACTCAAAACTTAGTAACTTAAAACAATTATTATATAACACCTTTTTCAGTGTCTGTGGGTGATAAATTTAGTAGCAACTAGTCTGATTCTCCTAACTCAGCAGCTTTAATGAGGTAGCAGTCAGATGTGAGCTGAAGCTGCAATCATCCAAAGTCCTTCCTGCGTCTGGAAGATTTGCTTCCAAGGAGGCTCTCCCTTCTCACCGACGCGTTGTTGGTGTTGGCTGATGGTGGGAAGCCTCAGTTCCCATCCTGTGTGTGCCTCTCTGTGAGACTGCTTGAGTGTCCTCCTAGCATGGCACCTGGCTCCATCCAGAATGAGAAGTCCAAGAGAGCAGAATGATAGTTGCGCTCTTCTTAATGACTGATCCTTAGAATCAGAGTCACGCTCCTTCACTTTCAAAATGTTGACTAATTGATCAACTTTGATTCCATGAGGGATAATAAATACATGGAAGCAAAGATCATCAGGGGCAATCTGAATGGCAGGTTACCATAAAAAACAGTGAATTAATTATTTTATTAAAAAAAAGTAAGTTATTATTTTTACTTTTTGAGTTTCTATGATTTGTTTTCATCATGGGATAATTAGATAAACTTATGTTAGAGATAGAGTATTTATTTATTTGTTTATTAATTTGTTTGCTAATAATTTATAACAATTCCTTGTGAAAGTTTATCATTTGCACAAAAAATAAAATTTAAATGAAGACATTTATACTCGTATTTCTTATTAGTAAGGAAACCCAAGATGTATCACGACAAATGTTTTATAGCTAGGTTTTATTGATACTGGGAATAGAACTAGGATTTCCTAAACTGTGACTTAACCTTTTCCCCGTGTACATTTTTATGCATAGAAGAACCAACATGTTTATTAATATAATCTATTTTAAAAATAACTATAAAAGAGTGCTTATTTTTCTCACATACTCTCTTTTCTTTCTCAATTATTTTTATTTCATAACTTATTCAATTATAAATTCACAAAAAACATATCGATATTATATAAAATGTCAAGTACACATAAGGAATAGCTACTGTATATATATTAAAGTCTAAATGTCAGTACTTTGGAGAATATAACAAATGTCTAAATAGCTTTCGTCTAATAAGTCTTTCAGGTTCCTATCAAAATAAAATCACATGCAGAAAACAAAAGTAATAGAACAATATAATATAGTTAATCAAACTGGATACATGCAAATTGGCAGATAAGTACTAACCCTTATTTTTTTCTATTAATTATAATTGTTTGTTGACCTCAGAGACTACTACTAAGAAAATAGCAAAATCATCTGATTTAAAATATAATTCTCTTCCCTACCATCTGAGAGAGAGAACAAATGAAGAGGAAACTGATGGGTGGCTAAATACTTCTTCAGTTATCTAACCAGTCTTCAATATTAGAGAGTCAGCTGGATCTGTTCCTTCAATAGTTAAGGAGGGAAAACTTGGAGGGGAAAAGGTGAAAAAGTTTTGCCTTTATAATTGTGGTATAATAAATAACATACATACATATATACATACATATATACGTGTGTGTGTGTGTGTGTGTATTTGAGGTTGTCTTAGATTTGGTTCATGCACTGAGTCCCTAAAACCGTTGGAATTGCCTGAGTGAAAGTAGTCTTTTTTTATTCATATGAGCCCTTGTCAACCATCCCTGAGTGTATGTTAATAAAGTTTCTTTTTATGGAGCTCCTAGATAGCTTCTGAATGAGAGCCGATCACCAGAAGAAACAATCATGTGAGTAGAGGGTTGGAACTTTCAGTCCCACCCTCCAACTTCCGAGAAGAGGTTAGGGGCTGTAGATTAAATTCAGTCACAATTGGCCAATGATTTTGTCGGTCATGCCCCTGTAATGAAACTCTACGTGAAAACCCTAAACAATAGAATTTGGGAAGTTTTGAGGTTGTCAATCACATCAAAATGCTGGTAGAATTATGGCTTCCATTCCCCAAAGCTTCTGTGCATCTTTTGTATTTGGCTATTCCTGTTGTATTCTTTATAATAAACTGAAATAGTAAAATATGTCCCTTGATTCGGTGAGCCAGCCAGTCAGAAGTGTGGGTTGCCTGTCACCTCATTTGTGACTGGCTTCTTAAGTGAGGGTAGTCTTGTAGGACTGAGCCCTTAGCATGTGTTATTTGCACTAGTCTTAAGTATCAGTATAAGAATTATTTTGGATTGTTGGACATCCAGTAGCTGTTCAGAGAATTGGAGAATTGGTGTGAGGAAATGACATGTATTTAGTGTCAGAAAAAAAAGGTATTACAATAATATTTATTCAACTACTTCATTTAAACCTGGTACTTTTCCAATCTTTTATAAATTATTCAAGTTATGATTGCTTATATTCTGAGGACGTTTGATAAAGCAAGAAAATCCATTAGAGATTTCGAAGGGAGAGTTAAACAAATTTAGATTATAAGAATTGAGAAAAAATCTTAGAGAAGAATGAGATAAAGTACTAGAGCAGTGTTTAAAAGAAAAGGCAAAAACAAAAGCATGGATGAAAGAAAGCGTCATTTGACAATGCTGTGCAATCTTTCTTACAACTGTTAAAAAGAGAGACAACAAACCCCGAAATGGAGTCACTTGTGCTAATTCCACGTTAGCGAACTAAGACCGAATACCTAACCTAATTGCAATTTCAACCTCCCCCAGGAATATAATCTTAACTAGTCAGCCTGGAATTTCCTGCTCTGTACTAGTGACCATAATCTGCCTAATACACACCTTTCCTCTCCCAAAGGAAAGTGACCTTGCTTGAAATAATCCTTTGTTTCGTTTGTCCCTTCCTTCTTTCACTCTCTTTCTGCTATTGAAAAACTTTCCTTTTCTGTACTCGTTGGAGCTTTTCTCCTAATTGCTAGAATCCTTGCATAAAGCCAATAAGATCATCAAACTTATTCAGTTGAATTTTGTATTCTAACACAACTAAAACGAAATGTAAAGTTGCTTCTTACATACTGTGGAATTTCTAAAAGCAGCTCAAGGGGAGAGAGAGAGAGAGAGAGGGAGAGAAAGAAAGAGAAGAGAGAGAGAGAGAGAGAGAGAGAGAGAGAAGAGAGAGAGAGAGAGAGAGAGTTACTGAATAGAATAAAGCCATCACTCCTAGAGATGAGGGTACTTGGGGAAATGTCAAGAGGCTAAAAACAGTGGGAGAATCAGCACTATTTTGAATTAACTTTACAATCCCAAAAAGTGTTAAAGTATCTGGAAGATACTTTTGAAACATAAATCTAACATAGGATTTTATGAAGTTTGCAAACACATGCACCATTAATTACTAAGGTACCTGCTTTATCGGTAGAGTTTTTAGATTGAAGCAGTAATTTTTAAACTTTTGTTTCATTTCATTTTTAATTTACTAGCTGCATTTGCCCAGACATGAACACCTTAGTCTATCTATATCAAATACTTATGTTATCCTAGGGAAGGGGAAAAAATCCCTTTTAAATATAATTCACCACTTCCCGAGTAATAAAATAAAGTCATGATTATGTAATAAGGTAGGAAACACTGCTTAAATCATGAATTTACTTTGGGAATGTATTTTATAACTTTCTCTGTGTCTTTATTCCCAAGACCTATGGTTAATTTGTTTCATCTAGGTTAAAAGCTAAGATAGTGGAATCAAAATAAATCTATGCTCAAGCTAACAGTAAAAAGCAATGTGCAGCCAGCATAGTGGCTGCCTAAAGCTTTAACACAGCGCTTGTGCGTTTCATATACACAAAGAAAAATTAAATTGCCCCTTACATTTCTATTTTGTCTTTCTGTGTTGAATAGACTGTAAGATACATGAATTTACATTTTAAAATGATTTATATACTGAAAGAAAAACTATTATCAGGAATTAATGATCTAGAGTTTACCTTTCCAAATGTTAGACTATTTTGTCTCTTGCAAGGAAAACCATTACAATTAGTAGTTATTTATTTTCATCACTGCTTTGATTCTCAATAATAAATATATATGTCAAGACATTCAAAATATTGTATTTCTTTCCTCATGACTGCAAAATACATTTTATTTCTATTTTACATATGAGCAAGCAGAGCTTTATTCTTACATTTTCATTTATTAGAAAAAAATCTGTGAATTGACTTTTATATTAGTCAGACTTCTTTAGAGGAACAGAACCATATATATATAATGGTATATATAACCAAATATATATATATATATATATATATATATATAACCAAATATATATATATAACCAAATATATCAATTCAAATGCTATATATATATATATATATATATATATATATATATATATATATATATAACCTTTTGCAGTAGATATAAAGTTATCTACTATAAAGGAATTGGCTGATGTGATTATGGAGGCTGATAAATCCAATGATCTGCTGTATACAAGCTGGAGGCCCAGAAAAGCTGGTAGTGTGGTTCTAACCTGAAGGCCTGAAAACCAAGAGACCTGATGGTAAAACTTCTAGTTCAGTCCTTAGGCCTGAGCACCAGGAGCAATGATGGTATCTCAGTGCAAGGGCAGGGGAAGACCTGCTCAAGCAGGCAGGCAGAGAAAGGAATTCTCTCTTCCTCCTTTTTGTTCTAGTCAGGCCCTCAGTAGATAGGATAATGCACATCCACACTGAGTAGTACAATCTGCTTTACAAGGTCTATCAATTCAAATGCTATTCTCATCCAGACACATCCTCACAGACACACCCAGAAATCACGTTTAGCCAAATGTCAGAGAACCCTATGACATAAAATTAATTATCGCAAAATAAATCACAACTTTTATGTTTAAAATCCTGATAGGTTCTTTGGAAACTATGAAGTGGTATAACACATGATTCCTCTTTATTAGAATTTATCTTGATGGCAGGATAAGAGAGAGAATAAGAGAGAAAAGAGAAAAATGGAGAGAGATGGAGAGAGAGAACAGTGTAAATATGTATTATTAGATAATGTATGTGATAATTGTACATTAACGGCTATTGGTTAAATAAGTACAGGGAGAAACAAGAATAGGTTCAATGAAAAAATGGGATTTGAGTCGGCACTTGAAAATGTTCAGCTGAAGAGAAGGACGTTTCTTAATGCGAGGAAGACATACAGGGAGGAATGAAGAGAATAAATGCTAAATACATTTAGGGCATGATAATTTGGAAATTATATTCCTGGAGCAGATGGTTCATGAAGGAAAGAATGGCATATGGGTATATATGATTCAGACAAAGGGGTCTTACCTGCCAAGACCAAAGTGGTTGTTTTTATCCAGTAGCTAATTAGCAGATATGATGAATTTAAAGTAGTTTGCTAACGATACTTGTTTTGGAGACCTTGTTTTGTGCTGGTGTGCTAAAGAAAATAGTTTTATACATCATAAAATATGATACTTGAGGTTACCTGTGTGGCTTACAATTTAATATAGATAGATATATTGCAGGTTTTAGAAATTCCTTGGCACCTTGTCAAAACATTGAAACCACTCTGAAATGTTCAATAAGATGAAAGAGACACACTACCCAGAGAATCCTTCAAAACCTGCTCTTCAACTTGCCATTCATATACTAGGTGGACGGCATCAACTTAGTACTGAATCAAAACCAGGATTATATCAGTTGACCATTTCATCCAAAGTACTATTTTACAGATAAAGAAAATGAGGCCCCCAGAGGCCAGCCACACCACTTAGGA
This sequence comes from Pteropus vampyrus, assembly GCF_000151845.1. Classification (NCBI taxonomy): domain Eukaryota; kingdom Metazoa; phylum Chordata; class Mammalia; order Chiroptera; family Pteropodidae; genus Pteropus; species Pteropus vampyrus. Next base: position 11,394,733 of record NW_011888786.1, read on the forward strand.
TTCTATTTTAAGCCATAACTCTCCCCACTATGTCATGCTTTCTAAAGCAAAGCAATACACCCTGTCTATTCACTCAAATTTCTATGTCTATTCTTCATAAAAATCAGAAGTAACAGATTTCATTTATAATGAGAAAAACAAATTTTTTTCTACTATTTCTACTTTCTTGAAAGCAAAGCCAATAGTATTATGAGACATAACTGTATCTACTATTGATTTGGTGGTGCTGGTGGAGAAACAAGGAGGTGGAAGAGTGGATGAGAGGCAAGACAATTTTAATATAAGACTGTTTCAAGGAAGTTTAATAGATTAATATCTATTCTTTGACAATTGAGTTAAGTACATAACATTCTTATCTACTTAAAATAAATTGGATCTCGTAATGATCTTATAAACTGAAAAGGAATTTATTAATATGTTTCTTAATTTAATAATGATAGATCTTCTTAATATATTAATAAGAATTAATTAATGATGATTGTGACAGTGGAGAAATACCAATTATAATAATCGTGACTTGAAAAAATGTTAACCACAGCATAACTTTTAATAAGTTCGAATTTTAAAATTGTCAACATGAAATTAAAATAATATTAATATTGATAATGAAGATTCATGTAGAACCTTCTTTGTCTGGTGACATTTATCTCCATTATCTTCAGTCTTCGTATAAGTCTTGTTAGTTAACCAGAAGTGTTTCAGTTTTGTGCTGGGAAAACATGGGTTTGAGATCAAAAATTTGCCCACTGCTACAGAAGGTGAAAGTGCTGAGATTTGAATTCAAGTTCGTCTGACTCCCAAGGCTATGACCTCTTCTTCTATCGCATTTTCTCCCTAAAATTATTCTATATTTTGGGGATTTTTTAAATCTTGATTTTAGAAACATTTTAGCAATAAGACACACCAGGTACAATAATGGAGATCAATGTATCAGCTTTGGAAAATATGGTGT
>NW_011888786.1:11396319-11405332 GCF_000151845.1 Pteropus vampyrus
TAGAAACATTTTCAATGATTTAAAAGTCAATGCTAATTTTTGAAATACGTATGTCGCCAGGGATGGATGACCTAATTTAGATGAATTGTGATTTGAGTATTCATCTAAAATTCAAGGTTGACCTAAATCAAATATGAGAGCCTTGAAGTTTGGTTAACTTTATTTATTACTTTTCCACTTTGAATGCCTTTTTATTTCCTGTTTCTGTCTTGCATTGTAAGAAGAACTAGCAGTATTAGAAACGCTGTTTAATGATTCCACACGACTATAAACCTAAAATATACAAATCTCTATAAGAATTTGGGTCCAGCTTTTCAGCCTCAAGTGGTTTCACATCTAGGAAGGATTTTCATAAATATCTTTCATTTTTATTTTCACTTGACATTGTTTCTTTATTTGTATTGACACAATTTAATTGATATGATAAATAGATTTTTATATTTTCATTTGCTAAGATATTTAGAAACTAATCTTTATTTTAATATATTTTGAATATCTTCAAACATTTGTTTTAGAATTTGCAGTATGCTTTAATAAAATTATTTGCAAATCTCGTATAAGAACATTAATTTTTATGGCAAGTCCTTCACATGGCTGGCTTATACTATATCTTATACCTTGGCTGAAAAGTGACCTCCTCAAGAGGCCTTTGATGGTTATCTATACAAAGTAGCTCCAGCCACTATCACACTGTTGTAGTTATTTTGTTGAAGAATGTAACTACCAGTTACCATTTTGTTTTTCTTTTTGTTTACTATATAATTATACTTTTCCCTGCATTAGAAGAGATATATGTATAATTTACATACACACGTATAGATATACAGAAGATTCACATTTTTTGTAGTAGGTATGTTCTATAAAATAGCCATGAACACTGAATTAGCAATTACTGAACCACTGCTCCAAGGGGAAATAGAGCAACAGGCTCCTGCAAGCCTCTGGTCACACATTTTTGTCAACTAAATTGCCATTTGCACATGTAGATTTGTTTGAAAACACCCTTGTCAAACAAGTCAGTCTCATCAAGTTGAAAACCTACTTTTCCCCATAACCCTTTTCCCGTAAAACACTTAGCAGACATTTTTAAATTATTTTGCAGCCTCCTGATCTGCAAAACCTGCCTCACCTGAAAGCTTAACATTTTTCACACTGCATTGCCTTTTAAGACATGCAAGCCAGCCAGCACTACCCAAGGAGGATTTAACATTTTCCTGATCATAAATTACTTACACAACAAAACTAATAAAAACTTTAAAAAATGCCATCATCTGTCTCAGCACTGATTCAATCAATCCCTTAAACGAATTTTGATTTTTGTGGCAGTAGGTCCAGCAGTTTTGATATGGCAAGATCTTGGAGAAACACGTGAAAGCAGATGCCATGGGGAGAGAGAGAAATGATGTTTCATTGACATCTGGTTTATCTCTGATGGAATCTCTTCTCAGCTTGCTATTTTTATGTTGAGCATTTATAGATTCAATTGGCTATAGACAGTCTTCCTGGATTATTTCATTGAGCCTAATATACATGAAATATATTAGTATTTACTCTTTCAAGGATTAAGGAATCACATTTAGACCCTTTTATTACTGAGCCTCAGTTGTGTTCTCCTGGAAGCAAGTATCAAGACTAAATAAGAAGGGCGAGAAAATATTGTACATAATACCTATGAAAGATAAAAGGAAGAGGAAGCAGGTATAGGCAGAAGTCAGCAGACCACAATGCAGGTATGACATCTGTAAAAAGAGAATTTATGAAAGACAATTAAGTCGAAAAAGCCTAAGACTGCAGTGCAGCTCTGAGAAAGCTTTGGCCAGGCTACTGGGGAGCTCTGGGATGATTGCCATAGAGGAGTTCCACATTGGGGAGAAATGTCAAACTTGCACTATCATCTTAGGCTGTTATTACCTTGCAGCTCTGTAGGAAGAGTTGTCTAGTTAAATGCATCCCTTGCAGTTGGTTGAAAAGGTCTTCCTTGAATCAAGATCCCCATAGTCTCTGGACCTCAGTCTGATGGTCTTTTTCTGAGTAGCTTGATATCATTGATTCATTTATAGCATTTATGTATTTCTTTTTTTCAAATCATCCAAGAATAAATGTGAAGGGAAAAACACTTTCCTCAAATCTTTGAAAGTATTTTGCATATAACAAGTAAGACACTGCTTTTTTTTAACTGCATTGGAAACAAGTACATACAACTTCACAAATATGATATTTTAAATTTTAAACTTTTTTTTATCAGTACAAACTGCTAAAACCAATAACGAAGAGAAGAAATAATGAAAGTTTTAGGATCTTTTAATAATCTGAGAAAGGCAATTTATAGTCCATAATTTTTAATTCTTTTTAACTGGAATTTTTTTTTTTTTCTGTTCCATTCCCAGTCAACTTTACCCCAGGGTAGGTTCACTTTATCTCTTTCTCACTCGTAGTCTCATCTTTATTAAAAACCTTAGGGTAATTTCCTCCATAAAAGTTTCTGTTCCTAGGTGTAGGTTTAAAATTTCATTCATTATAGAGCAACGAGTGCAATTTTCTTTCAGGTGGGTGATGCACTTTCCAAAATAGTTTGTTGCTTAGAGTGGTTAAAATGGGTAACTTGCAGGCAAAACACCAGCCTAACTGAAATACTCACAAAACATGGGTGAGTGAAAATATTGAAGGCTATTTCTCAATGTTAAAGCTTAGAGATATTATTTAAGTACCAGTGAAATAATCAATTTATTAGATAATCAATAGTTAAATCAGAAAATATCTACTGGATGCAGCTAATGTCATGATCAGTAAGGACACATTAACAGATATATATATATCTTTGCCAGTACAGCTCTGATATAGTGCCATGGAAGGATCTGGAGCATTTTCAGTACACTATTGTTGTAGAGATGTTTACAGTTCATTATAAGATTCTCCTAAATCAAAACTGATGAAAAAAATCAAAACCAGTCAAACTCAGGTGTGATATCACTGCAACAAAAATGATAGAATTCTGGAAATAGAGAGTGGTTATTTAATTATGACCAAATCATTCGCTTATCTTCTTAGTATTATTTTAGTCTTTTAGTAGAGAAATTAATTTAAAAATTTATTAAAGCAGATCTTTATTTTACTAAACAATGTAAAATAAAATCTGAAGATCATTAGATTTCAAAAATGTGGTAGATCAGTGGAAAGAGCACAGCTTTTATTCTCAGGAAGGCTTCAGCATACATCCTGCCCAAAAAAGTTACTGCACTTCTTGAAACTAAAATTTTCACTTATGAAATATCAATAGTTGTGCCAGTCGTATAGAATTGCTGTGAAGATCAACTACTGTAGTAACTGGCATATATTAAGTTCTCAATGACTGAACATTGCAAATAATAAAAAGGATAAAATTTAAATTTAATCACATAACATATGTTCTGCATTATGCCACCATAAATAGCAATCTATTTATTATGTTATAACTATAATATTACAATTATAATCATTAAAACAAATTGTTTATTATCATTTAGTATTTCTTTTAGTCTTGTTTTGGATATAAAATATGCTTCCATAAAAGCCTTTCATGTTCTATTTCAGTCCAAGAAACATTTGGTATGATATTAGAGGAATATAAAACTGAGTTGAGAAATACCTTTTAATTTGTTTTGTGTTTCTGAAATCTCCTCTGTATCTTGCTCCTCTCTGACGGACAGCTATATCTTAATATAGATTGATAGACATGCTGAAGCCCTGAATATTGAGAGCACTTGAAAAAATGAAATGAGCAGTAGACATAGTATAAGTGAAGAGTCAACTCTACAGAAGAATGTGAAAGTACTTTCTGCATGTTATTCCTTGGCAGGCTGTTTTCCCAGCATGGCTTTTTAGAGCTCTCTGCTGTGATTCACTTATCTGCTATGTGACTCTCATGATGAGCAGCAAATTACCTATGAGTTGGCAATACAGCGTGTTTGTTAAAATGTTATAAAACACTCAGATGTCTTAGGAGACATAATGATGTAGCAAAAGCAGAAGATTAACAAAAAGTCAAGAAGGCTCCTTGGCCTGTAGCTTCATTATCTTGTTACCTGAGCTTACGTGACTCAAAGGTCAAGATACTGGTAGAGAAAAGCAGAATTTAGGAGCAGAGTGAGAAGCAGATTCCATTACCCCTCTCAGCATTAAGTGAAGTCGCAGCAGGTCCTGAGATGCCCAGCAAGATAAAAAGATACATCAAAAGTCCCTAGACCGATCATTTTATTACGTTATTTATTATTACATAAAGCTGAGACATATTAATGATTACACCCTTAAAATTATATTTCACTTTAAATCTTTGCATTCAATATTTTTTTATGAGAACAAGTTTACATAAAGCCATAAGAAAATGAAGATTAAAAACCATCAAGCACCATACAGAAATAGTGACTGAACTTCATTAATGTGTGAGTTAGTCTTTTATTTTTTTGAAAATAGAACTTAATTACTTTTAGACTCATTCTCTAACAAACATATTTAAAAATGTGGATGATGAATATTAGTCACCCAATGCTACCACCACACTGGCTAGTAGTTGAAAACAAAAACTGTATAATGTCAAACTGAAATACATCTCTACTTAATGAAACTTCAAACCAATAAACAAGAAATCACAGCTAATCAATTTTTTAATGATGGGTTTGTCATGATTTGTATATCTAGACCAACTTCATATTAATTTTGACTATTACTTCGGTGAGAAATTTGAAATAATTGAAAGAGCAAGGGCTTTAGGATAAAACAGCTGTTTGAGACACAGCTCCAACATGGAAAGCTCTTCAAGTTTTTTTGTTTGTTTGTTTGTTTTTTTTAACATGGAACAAGCCATCTACTTTCCTCAGCCAGGATTTCTTTTTTTTTATTGTGTCAATAGTAAAACAAATTCCTATTTTGTAGAGAAGTTGTATATTTTAGAAATGTGTATGTAATGATTCACATGTAAGAAACAACAAGTGAAAACTATTATAATTTGTTTATTAGGGAAATTTGATTGAAGGATGGGTACATAGACGTATACATATGTCAACACTCACCAATTTGTGTTTTTTAAATATGTGAAGTACATTATACACTCAGAAATTTTACTCCAATAAAGCTACAAAAAAAAGTTTGGAAGTGGTCATTGCTTATTTCTCCTTCTGTTTTTGAACAGCAAACCAGGACAGACAGTTGTTACTCTTTGCCTTTATGTCATTTAGACATATACATGATAATAAAAAATACTATTTTACTTATTGCCTTTTATTTACAAACACTTTTGCAAAAACTACTATTCACAGGAACGCTATGAGGTAGGAAGGCAGATTTTTAAAATGTAAAATCTAAAAATCAATTTAAATAATCTGTATAGTCAGGAATCTCATTATAATACCTGAGCACCCATCAAATTTTCAGAAGCTGAATCTTGTCAAAATGCATAATCTACGTACACAGATTTTTCTGATATGACATAACTAAATGTTTGGCCATAAAAAAAAAATTAGAAGATTTCCTGCATTGCTTGTAAAACATGGAGAGAATATATGGAAATTTTATAACAACAACAACAACAACAAAAAGGCAAGGAATGGTATAGCACTAAATTATATTTATAAAACCCCAAGCCAAAAATTTACTTATTCCTCCCTTCTTCTCTCTTGTCCTGCTTTTTTCCACCCTCCCCACCTTCCTTCCTCCCTCTCTTTCTTCTTCTTTTCTATTTTTCTTTATTTCTTAAAAATAAAATAACTCACACCGTCAAAGTCCTTTGTGTCTACTCATCCTATTTTCCATCAAGATATTTTTGAGTATTCCTCAAATGGTACTCTTCAATGTAAATTATAGAATAAGGTTCTCTAGTTTCTAAGTTTTTAAAGTAACTTGGAAAGAATAAACATCTTTAATAAATCAAATCTATTTAAGAACTTAATATAGCTCTCCCTTTATTCACTTTGTGATCTTTAATAATATTTTTAAAAATTATCAGTGAAGAATATATATAAATTTTGTAAAACTAACTCTATATATACATAATGTATATGTATATATATAGACACAAATACACATACATTAGTTTTATTAATTCATCCTGAATTAAGCAACCATACAGCCATATAGAACTACCTCATATATTTTATATATCTCAGCTATATTTAATTTGGAAGCTTTATGTAGAGAATAATGTAACTTGAAAAATAATTGTGGGCAATCTTGCCAATATTTGTCATGAAAATTGATGTTTTAACTCATCATTTTAGCTAGCTACATTACATACTATTGTATGGTTGCACAATGCTGTATTTAGTACTCTCTATTGTTGCATATCTAGGTGTTTTTTTTTATTTTTTTAAATCAATAATAAGCTAAAGAAATAAACATAATAACTACAACAATCATTATTTTCTTAGAATGAAATCTTGAGAGCAGAGTTGCTTATTTGAAGTCTTTAAAAAATGTTTTCATATGTGTAGACTTATTTTCATTCCAAACTGAGTATGTTTACATTAACAAGAGGTGTGTATGACACTGTCAGCTTTCCTACAGACATGATATTTCAGGACCTTATAGCTTTAAACTGTTTGTTAATTGAGAAATATAGTTTTTTATTTTAATTAGTATTTCTTACTCTAGTATGGGATCTTTGCCTACATCTGGTCTTATTGATCAGTTCACCATTCTGATCAGACAGTTCCTGATTTTAAATATTTTAAATATCACCTGTGATTTACTCATTTTTGAAGTTAAATTTACTTTTCTATTGGTACATTCATTATCTTGCTGATTTATTTTTAAGAACTTTTAATTTTTAATGATATTAAGGCATTAACTGGAAGATTGTACAATAGATACTATATGTTTGCTAACTTTATTCATCACTAAAAATAAAAAACAGAACTAATTATCATCTCTAGGTGGTAGACTTTTAAATTTTTTTGGCTATACTTTTTCAGAGCAACTATAGTTACCTGAAAGTATTTTGTAATTTTAAAAGATTGTTTTTTAATCATTAGAACACACCACTCTGAGATTTCATCTTGAAATTTCATGTGGTTGCTAGTGGTACCCAAAATGTTAGCTATTATTTCAGTCCTATTTTCTTCACAATGAAGTCATTGAAGGTTAGAAGATGTAGTTAAATTTGTCAAAATTGAAAAAAATAAATAGGTATCATATTATACTTAATATATATACACTTAATAAATAATATACTTAATAATATACTTAAACAGTAATTAATTTAACAGATATATTTATGTCATGCTCGACATTATGGATTTTAAAGATTTCTTTTATGGGAGACGATTAAAAATATAAATAAAAATTCCTCAAATATTTGTATTTCTTACCTACACTTTAAAATAATTAACTCTCGTCCACAAAAATAATAATAATAAAATATTCTTTCATAGCAATGCACGATAAAGGGATCATTTAGTTGCAAAATTAGAAGGAAACTTTTTCTTCTCATCTGACATGTTAAAAAGGGAGTATACCATTTGCGGCAGGTAGAAACTAACCTTACATTTATTTGAGAAAATTAATTGATCACATATTATGTGCTTCTAAGAAGTACTATTAGAAACAAAATTGGGATTGTGTAGGCCCATAGAAACCTGACCAAAAGAATGCCAAATATTATAACCTCGTCTCCATGCCCCAAATCATGCTGTTAATCTTTCCTTTGTCAAAATGAAAGCTGAGCTGTATAAAAGTGTTTGACATTGAACTTCGAGTTGTCAAGACCTTACTGAAAAATATGAATGATCCACAGTGTCTTCTTCTATTATTTCAGACCTTACCTGAATGTATTTTCTATATATGCATGTCAAATCAAAGTCATAAGTTTTATTAGAGTAATTACACCAATATTGCCTCTATACCTTTTTGTGCTCAACCTTCTTTTATTTAGTAGATGCATGTTATTCCTAGAAAATAATGACTGTTCTTCTATTGCAGAGCTAGATGTATTATTGTAAACCGATATATTTCTAGAGTTTTGAAAATAACACTTAGCTACTTTGTGTCGTACCTTACAACAACAACATATTGATTTGAACTAGAGGGCAAATTCCCTGCTGTATGACTGCCAAGATACTTGATGGATGCATCCAGCATGCATCCATCCTCACTCTAATTTGATTTTTCTTTCTCTATAAGACTTCTAAAATTTCTCTTCATTCAGATAAATAATAAATGAAACAGTTACGCAGACCTTGTTCATAGTAAAATATTCTTGGATTCTATTTATTGTATTACTTGACTATTTCAAATTTTAAAGTCAACATCATTTCATAAGTAAATATAACAAAATATTTCATCATTCTATAACTCAATGTAAGTATAAAGTGATGTCAAATTATAAAAAAACAATACTCATTGTTTAATTATCTATCATTAAATTGAGTTAAAGCTCAGTGCGATTTTATGGGGATTTTTAATTTTTATTTTTGGTACTTAAATTATTTTCCCAATGAGTTGTCTATAAATAGTAGTTTTATATTATAAATTTATTTAAAATGATTCAGTTCAAAAAATATTTTAGTGCTTATTATATTTTCACCACTATTTCCACTACTGGGAATATAAATATAAATATATCTCAGCCCCTTTATTCAGTAAGGTTTAGATTAGTTCACGAAAACATAAGGAAAAAAATAACTGTCTATAAAAGTTTATAATAAAGGCAAATGATTAATGCACAAGATAAAGAAGCAGTTGAAAATATTTAATTCGATCTTTCCTAATTCAACTAAATTCATGCTATTTAAAAATTATTGTGGTTTTCACTTGGAAAAGGGTCAGAAGATTGGTGAATTATTTTCTAGTTGATATTTATAAATCAAAACTGGCATATTACTATAGATCATGAATTCCTGTTATGTGAAAAAACTATGTTGTTGATAAATGAAAATTATTATGAATATTGTTAGAATATTAAACCATCAGAGTTTTAAACCTAAACTTTTCACATTAAAGCTGCTTTTCAGGTGTGGGAACATTCAGTGCATAAAAAACAAACAGG
>NW_011888786.1:11405382-11418405 GCF_000151845.1 Pteropus vampyrus
GATTTTATGGGGATTTTTAATTTTTATTTTTGGTACTTAAATTATTTTCCCAATGAGTTGTCTATAAATAGTAGTTTTATATTATAAATTTATTTAAAATGATTCAGTTCAAAAAATATTTTAGTGCTTATTATATTTTCACCACTATTTCCACTACTGGGAATATAAATATAAATATATCTCAGCCCCTTTATTCAGTAAGGTTTAGATTAGTTCACGAAAACATAAGGAAAAAAATAACTGTCTATAAAAGTTTATAATAAAGGCAAATGATTAATGCACAAGATAAAGAAGCAGTTGAAAATATTTAATTCGATCTTTCCTAATTCAACTAAATTCATGCTATTTAAAAATTATTGTGGTTTTCACTTGGAAAAGGGTCAGAAGATTGGTGAATTATTTTCTAGTTGATATTTATAAATCAAAACTGGCATATTACTATAGATCATGAATTCCTGTTATGTGAAAAAACTATGTTGTTGATAAATGAAAATTATTATGAATATTGTTAGAATATTAAACCATCAGAGTTTTAAACCTAAACTTTTCACATTAAAGCTGCTTTTCAGGTGTGGGAACATTCAGTGCATAAAAAACAAACAGGCGACTCTCTGTTTTAGTTCAGATATTACAAACAATTTGAAAATTGTGAAATAAATCAATTTTGTCATAGAACTATATTTTTTTCTCATGTTTCCAATTTCCAAGTGTACCAATCTGATCTTCAAGTATTTGACTTTGATTTCGACTTCTGAGGATGCTTTAAAGGGATCAATGATAAATAGTATCCCTTGACTTTTTCTCTACTCAAATATGTAAGGGGCCCTCATAAAGATAAGCTAATAGAGAGGTGTTTGCATGCCCTCATTGATATAAAGATTTTTTTTTTTTTAATGAAATAGCATTCTTATTTCCTTAAATACCAAATATTATTTTGCTGGTTTTAAAAGATTTTTCATGCAAACTATCTGATTGAAACTTGAACAGTAACTTAGTTCCACATCCTGAAATGAGACCAGTTTATAATGAGCTTAGATACAATATTTTCAGAATTTTTATTGGATAGACTTAATATAAAATACACTTGTAGGAATGCTCAAAATAAAATGCTATTTAAGACATTATTTAATACATAAAACATGCTTTTTAAGTCCCTAGAACAAACTAAGTGCTTGATAAATGCCACAAATATGGCTATTATTATATCAGTAAATAAAAACAGATGACTATAGTTTCTTTTCTCAATATTTTATAATCTTATGTAAAAATATTGATAAACAGAAATAACCACAGTGTTGTCTGAATTTTATACAGTCATTTACACAGAGTGACGTGTTACCACTATGTACAGGTATCATTATGCCAGTTATTAAATATTAGTATACCTCCATACAAATTTATAAATGTCCAGTGCTCTCAGCCCCACAGTGTCAGCTGCCACAGCTTTGGCTCTCCTTGAAGCAACCATTGATTTACCAACTGAGCAATTAATTCTTTACACAGATGAGACACTTAACACTACTAAAAGACTAGTGCCTATTCTGAATGTCGAATGCCCATTTTATACCAAGAGCTGTTAAACATTTTGGATTTTACTCTTGAAGTTACAGTACATCACTATGATTAAGGGGAAAGTATGCTAGAATCATAATGCATGTTTTTGCATTTTTATTCTACTTTTAAACTGGGCAGAATTAGAGCCTTGGTTCCTTCATTTATGATAATGGTCATGATTTCATATATCATTTAAACTGTGAAGATGAAATAAAATTATTTCTAGAAAATTATCTAGAAAATGGAGCCTAAAAAATTTGATTTGATCTAAATGTTCTTTAATATTTTTCCTCATTTTTTTTTTTTTTTTTTAGATTTCTCATTTTATATGAAATACTTCCCAGGTTCCCAGATGGGTCATGTAAGGCAGGTTTCAATAATAAATTTATTTGTTCACCAAATATTTACAGTTACTTGTGCCCAAGCACTGACCTAGTGATAGGGATGCATAACGTAGCAAAACAAAATGATGACGAAAAGAGGTTCCACTATCATGAAGCTCATGGGGCAACAAACCAAAAAAAATTAATAAATTAATTAATAAGAAAATATTGTCAGTGAAGAGTTATGAGGAATGTAATACTGATGCTTTCCATCATATTGCATTGTTTTATTACTCTCATAATACACTGCTTATCACACTAGCACTCACAGCTATTTTGTACAGCTATTTTAAATTATTTCAAGCTGATGAAAGGTGGTATCTGAATATGAAGTATGTAATTATTGGATTGGTCCATAGATAAGTCCAGGAGACCCTAAACTTCAGAAAATCCAGGAAACTGGCTTCCCAAACTATGAAAAGAGAAGTCTAAAACAAATGGCATAATGAAATCTCATGCATATCCTATTTAAACAAGAAGGGTCTCCTCTAGTATACAGAGACCAAAAATCATTTTGGATGTATTTCTTGGGCTAGTTACAGAATAATTTTTAAAAGGCTCCTTTATATATCAGTGTATCCCAAAGGGTGGAAGTTAAGTCTATTGACTCTTAACTTTTAAACTATGTCTATGACAGTGAATGTCACCAAGTTGCCCTTTGCTATGTCCTACTGCCCTTTAATCCAGTTGCCTGCCCTGATTGCTTCTAATCAATCATATTTTAAGTCTATCTTGGTTTGGTCTTTGCCTCGATTGTGCCCCATTATGATAGCCTTGGAGGTGGCCTTCTTTCCCTAACAAAACTTTAACAACCTAGAACAATGATAGGACTGCCCGAAACTAAGTGCTCAATTCAGGAGAAGTTTTTGCTGCTTTTAGATTTGCCAATGGCATTGGCTCACAGAGAAAAAAGAAACCATATTCTTAGAAGTCATCTAAACTGTTCTCCATAAACTTCATTAAGGTCCATGTCACATTTTAGTCACTGAATTAGAGAGTATTCATGGAGTATTGTGGGGATCCATGAGAAACAAATTTGCAGTTTTATTCTTGTTGAAGATCTAGAGAATGTCATTGTGATTTATGTTTTTAAAATTCAGTGTCTTATAGATTTTTAGAAAAAAATCTACTGTTTTATATATATATATATATATATATGTATATATACATACAAACATTTTATGTGTATAATAATACCAATTTAAATTTTTGTCTGAATACATATTTGTATCTATATTTGTATATAAATGCATATATATGAATACGCATGTATATATATCTGTTTATATATAAGCACATATTCTATTGTTACATATAATATTGGTAGATATATGGGCAAGAAGTATGTATGTGTCTTTTTATATTTTTTATTTTGTATAATATTCATAAGCCTTAAAACATTCTATAAATTATGGAAAGTATCTACAAACTATGAAAAATATTCTGTCTTCTGTAGAAGCAAATAGACAAAAATTACAAAAATTATAATATATAGCTCCTATCTCAAGATACTCTTAATTGAATTGACAAATACCACATTTTTATTTCACCTAGGACTTTTTAAGACCTAAACATAAATTAGATTTTTATCTACTGTCAGTGGAATATTGAAGAAATTTATAAACAGACTTACCAATTGATCATTTCCAAAGCAATAACAATATCTGAAAACTATAGGGAGGATGGATTTCAAAAGAAATGCTATTTAAATTAATAAACGCTCAAGTGGTAAAATTCTTCCTCAAAATAAGGTTGATGGCTTCAAGTTTAAAAAAATATATATTTATTTCGATGAAAGAAATATGGTTCTAGAGAATCCACATATTTGCAAAATTGTTAAACCAGTCAAGAGTACAGCTAAGGTACACTATACCTGAAAACCAGAAGATTAGAATATATTCTATGTTCTACATATAGGCATTTACGTTGAATAACATTTCTTCCAGTTAAAGTATTTTGGCAATCTTTGGGTGAAAAATAAATAACTTTTAATTTTTTAAAACTACAGTATAAAAATGCTTAACATTGATATTTTATGAAGAATTTTAATTCTTATCAATAACAGAATTATTCAGTGCTCATTATGAAAACAAATTGTAATTAACTTTTTTACATTTAATTTTCTTAACGTTGACATTTAATTTTAAATCAGAATTGATTCAACAATATATGTTTTCTATGGATAAGGGCTCATAATTTCAAAAGCAAGAATTTTAAAACTGAATATGTTGTCTGTCAGAGGGTCAGTGAATTCCTTCTACACAGTGTCCAAATTAAATTATGTGAATCTGGGGTGTGGGGTAAGGTCCAGAGCATTCTTTTCTGCAATTTATTTTTGACTCTGTGCCACTAAAATAAGTTAACAATATTGATCTAGGCTTGTGTCCAAAGTGATCATTATCAAAACGTGGCTCATGGAATACTAATCTGCGGATGTGTTCCCACTCTGGCCTTCTGCAAAAACAAACAAAAAACTCTGGTCCAATAAATCTGACATGATATCTATACTATACTTTCACCCTGAAGATTCACTTTGGAACAATTTTCAAATTTATTTTTCCTCCTCTTTTTCCTTGTGACTCTTGGGAGACCAGTGATTCTGGAAAGGTACTTTGGGGGTCAGATCCAGAATGTTTGAAATATAAGTTTAAGAGTCTCGATTTAATTATGTAGGTGGCAACATACCATTTAAAGGGAGGGAGTTGATGAAAGAGATGTTTTAAGAAGACTCCAGAATCAGTTTGCAGAGAAAACTGCTGAGGAAGAGATTTGCTGTAGGGAGAGCCCAGGAGGTTACTGCAACAACTGAAGTCTTTTGCTTTATTAATTTGATCACATCGGATTTTAATATAAATATTTGAAATGATATCTCCCTTTGGCCAGATTTTAAGAGGGTTAATCCTGAATAAGTTATCCATTCTGTTCTTCCAGAGTTCTGTTGCTCCCTCAATCTCTTGCATTTCACTCACATTCACACACTGCTCAACTGCTCCAACAGCCTTAGTCACAATTTATCCCATGCTGTGAATGAAATGCCGATGCCTCAATTTCATTTCTATCTCCCCGATTCCCAATTTCAATAACATTTTTCTCTTCTTATTGACTTTTAGAGTAGACAGAAGAATTTATTGAGATCAATTTTATCTATTGCTTTCAGAAATCTGTAATGTCAGTAAGGTCATGAAAGGTTAATGCTCCTTTATTAAAATGAATAAGCCCAATTTCCTCAAACTTTTCTCTCAAATAACATCATTGATTCTGATATACAGTGCGCTCTCTCAAGGGCAATTATGCCTTTAAGTGGCTAGATGCCAACCGGTATTTTACATGTTTCAGCCATGTCCAGAATCACACAAAGATTGCTCGGGTTTAAATAGAATTGATCTAATAGAGTATCTGCTATCCTTTTTGCCAATCGTTAGGTGTGGTGTTCATAGATACCATGGTAACTGTAAAATAATTTTCTTTTTTCAAGGTCATTAGCTTAATGTCTATTTGGCCAAAATGAGCAAATTTCTCTATACTGAATGGATCATAATTGCCTTTCCCTAAATAGTATACTAATTTACTTCTCCGACACAAAATTTTCACATTCTTTGTTGTTACTCTCAATATTCAAGATGAATTGCAAATATGCCATTTTTAAAGTCAGGCAATCCCGTAAATTCATGCTAAGATATTTAATTGTAAATGACAATTTCAAGGTAAAACATGAAATAGGATTAAAAATCATGATTAATTCTATGAAAATAGTTCTAATTTTAAATGACATTGAAGACTTTATTGCTCCTGTCTTAGGTAAATGGCTTTAGATATTATCTGAATTTGATTAGTTTACATATTAAAGAAGTAAGAATTAATAATAATATAACAGCGTGGGGAAGTATCTACTATGTGTTCACAATTTACATCAAATGGCTCTCAGAATTTTGCCAAAATTCCTTTTCTTGATTTTCCTCTCATGTACCCACTGCTGTTAGTCATCAACCTTACATAATGATGTCCAGGAAATCATGTAAGGTTGATGACTAAAAGATACAATCCTGAGAAGAGGTATTTTAAAAAGAGGTTCTAAAGTTTCACTTTGTGTCACAATTTTATTGAGGTTCATCCACATTTTGTTAAAGCCTCAGTTTCAATATACCTGGGGAATTTTCTTGACATGGCCAAAGCAATTTGGTTATAGAAATTATATTAGATTATGAAACTCTCTAATTTCTGCATAAAAGTAACAGTGAGTCAAAAATTTTCTCAGATTTGATAATGTTCCTTAGCAAATATATGTAGTAAAAAGTTGCTCAAGTTCTGATTTCAGATAACTTTTGACTTTTCTTATTAAAATGTATCTGTTTCTCAAAACAAGTTTTAAAAAATCCTTTAAAGTCTACAGTCACTGTAGGAATAAATAGCTCTACTATCTTCCAGTGGATTAAGAAGTTGTTTTGCCTGTGTGAAAACTATTGGCTTTTGAATATGCTTATGTCATTGGAGTGACAGATAACAGGTACAAAACATATTTAGTTTGCTACTTAATTTAAAGGAAAAACTGAGTTTTCCTACTTTATATACTTACTTATTAAATCTAAAGAGAGTGAGAGAAAGAACAAAAATATGGCCGTATATGTATTATTTTAGTCAAGCCAACCTTACACTTTCTTTCAATTCACTGAGTTAATTTATTCAATGGGAGGAATATATATATATGTATATGTAAATATATAATATGTAAACATATGTATGTATATAAATATATAAATATATATATATATATTCACTGTATTTTAACATGTTAGGTTTAAACCCGTAAAAGAAGTTTAAGTAAGATGGAAAAGAAGTGAGAAGAAATTAGGAAGGGGCTGTAGAACACTACATTAAGTAGAGAATTGAAATCAAAAATATATAAATTATGAATAGACAACACAAAAGTGACATACTTGACAGCAAAAGTCATTTGAGGGCCATTGTGAAGAAACTTTGCCTACTTGCCTGCTTTAGCTTTATATTTCTTTACTTGGGGCAAAGTCTCTCATTCCCCAATTTAATATAAATCTCAAATTAAGAGATACGGTGTCTTGATAGGAGTATAAACCCAATGTGAATTATTAATGTCAGTTACATTACTGAAATAAGTATTTTGAAAGAGCATTTGAAATAGGACAACTGAGGAAAAGGGCCTATCAAAAAGCATATTTGGTAATATGTTCATAGGGGCAAGGTATAGGGGGAGTGAC
Organism: Pteropus vampyrus; assembly: GCF_000151845.1. NCBI lineage: Eukaryota > Metazoa > Chordata > Mammalia > Chiroptera > Pteropodidae > Pteropus > Pteropus vampyrus. The sequence continues at coordinate 11,412,551 of NW_011888786.1, forward strand.
ATTAACTTTGTGATGTTAAAGCTTTTGCTAGCACCAGCCCTGAAACATGAACCTGATGTATTTAGTACTCTTGTTTCTGTGTGACATGAGGGATTTTTTTCTCTTTTAAGAATTTGTGTTAAAATACCAACATATTTATTTCTCTATGTCTCCTTCTCTTGTAGTAAATAACAAACTAAGCATAAGGTCTGGATATATCTAGAACTCGAAAAACATTTAGACTTCATTTAAGTACCTATATAATTTAACTACAAATCTGTATTCCATTTCCTGTTAAGAGTAGGCATTCTCTCAAGTTTATTGAGAAAAGATGAGGGCTTCTACTAGGTCCATTCAGAACTTTTTTCACCCTACTGTATCATGGACCACCATTCATATTTCGTTGATCATCACCTAAACTTCAGGACAGTCCCCTCAAAGTAAAAACTTCCTGTTATCTACTTATGAATGCCTTCTACTTCATAGGATTGCTGTGAGTATTCAAAGAGATATAAATGTAGATCCCTAATCCAGCACTGAGCACATGACTGCTGACTATTACCTATAATCTTACTCCTTTATTTTCCTTCCTGAGTCCACTTCTCTGTGCAAGAATAATTCTTTCTAATTAATATTGTATAAATATCCACACATCATTCATTAAATACCATCTTTAATCAAATAGGTTAGTCTTGCTCAAAAGTTTTAACTCTTCCCAGTAGACAATTTCTCTAATCTGAGATATTTATAACGTAAATGGGGCTTGTCAAGATAGAACTCTGTAGTGTTTGGCGTTAGAAGTAGCCAGGTGACTAATGATGAGGAAGATGGCGTGGCATAGGAGAGTATGAGGACTAGTATACTTAATAATAGGAATAAGTTTACCAGTCTAGTTTCCTCTGAGGCCTCTACATCTAGGTGATTTGTAGTATACTAATAATTTTTTTGTTTTTCAGTTGCCCAGTGGGTGATTTTAGGATTCCATACAAAGTTTTAAACACTGTTTTAACTGGACACCACAAAATTTGATATGTTGGGTTTTCTTTTCCACTCAATTTAAAATAATTTCCAAGTTTCCTTGTGATTTCTTCTTTGATCCTTGGTTTATTTTTAAAAAGTGTTGTTTATTTTCCAAATATATGGACATTTTCCAGATTTTTTCCTGCTGTTGAATTCTAGTATAATTCCATCACTGTTGGAAAATATACTTTGTATATAGATCATGATCTATCTTAGTAAATATTCCATGTCATTTTTTAAAAATTTGTGTGTTCGACCATTTTTCACATATAAATTAGTTTCAGTTGGCTAAAGATATTATTTAACTCTTCTGTATCTTATGGACTACTGGTCCTATCAGTTACTGAGGGAGGAATGTTAAAATCTACAATAATAATTGTGGATTTGTTTGTTTTTTTTTCAGTTTTATCAGTATTTTATTTACATTTTTTCAAAGTTGTTACATTATTTAGGATTATTATATCTTCTTAAAGAATTAATGCCTTTATCATTAGGAAGTTTTCCTCATTTAGTTAATATAGTCTATTTCTTGAGGTCTACTTGATATTAATATACACATTCCAGCCCACTTTCGATAACTGGTTTCATGACATATCTTTTTACATTCTTCAGCCTTTTGATATCTTTATAAAGTGTGGTTTTGCGGGCAACATATGTTTGAGATGTTTTTTGGGAGGTGTCTAATTTTTCAATTATTAATTTTAATTAGACTTCAGGTAATTTACATTTAATGTAATTAACAGTACAATTGAATTTAAAAATTACCATTTTGCTATTTGTTTACTGTTAATCCTGTCTGTTCTCTCGATTTCATCTCTTCCTGCCTTTTATAGATTACTTTTTTTATGATTTATTTTTTTCATGTATTTTTGGTTTTGAAATACAGTTCTATGTTTTAATGTTTTTTGGTTGTTTTTAGGGTTTATAGTAAACTTAAATCATCACAGTATTCATGTCAATAATAGTATATATTTAGTGTTGTCTTCTGTTTTATTTCTTTGACGTGTTTATATTTTATTTCTGGTATTAATTTAAATTACTTGTAAATTAGTTTTATTCTTTTAAAATTTTTAAAAGATATCTCTGAAATAACTCACTTCAAAGTCATTTTGAAATACTATATTTTTTGTGATATATTTTCTAAATTTTCCACTACAAGATACAATCTCTCTTCCTTAGAGTTCTTAATGCACTTCATATTTAGAGATTTAAAAGCTGAAATATATTATACTGATAATTGCATACAGATAGTAAAATAAGCTGCAAAAGATGAGTTGAAGATGGAATCAAAAGTTATTCTATGTATTTCTTATTCTAAAATTCTATTTAATTGATGATTTTCTTTGGATTTTAAAATTGTATCATCTATTTTATTAATTACTTATTATTAATACTTCCTTTTCTCTATATGTCAATCCCTACACACACTTAGAGGTGATAATAAATTTTTCACCATACCACCTATATCATTGGAACCAGATATTTACCACCTGGTGCCGTTTCTTCAGAGGTAATCAATGCATATTAGTTGACCTGCACGACTAAATTAAGAGTATGAAAGACTTTAACAATTATTATTTAAATTAAAGTTATTGTCAAAACTATTAATTTTATTCTATCTTTCTATTGATTGGAACAATTATAATTACGTATGTGCTTGCACACATACACATACCCACACTCTTAGTAAAAATGTAAATTAGCTTCTAGCTTTCTGCCACAATATGTTTACTTAAGGTTTTTTTTCTTACCATGGTAAATATCTGTTATATTACTATAATTCTTCAATATCCTTGATTTTGCATCTTGCATATGATTGATCTGATTTTCATAATTTATTTTCCATTCAGTTTTATTTTTCTAATTTTTTTATTGCTTGATATTTCAATTAAATTCCTGAAGCAACGTATGGAAGATGAAAATTAGAGCAATCAGCTTGTCTCTCAAGATTACAAGAGCCCTTTGCAGTTAAGAGCATATTGTTCCTTTCCAGGTTATAGTCAATGAATCATGACTGTTTCTTAGGGACTAGCTTTGTCTCTGGCTTAAGCGATTATTAGAGTTATTGGGTAAGCATTACTTCACATCTGTATTTCTGTTTTCATTTCATTTTACAGATAGCTTCATTCATTCTGACATACAAGTACCTAACTAAACCTAAATCTACACCTTACCATCAGGGCTTGACCTTACACATACCCAGAGTAGGAAGAACCTGTAATTCTGCATTTCTTCACTATAGAACATTTAAGAACACTGCTAGCGTGTTCCATATGTATTTCTTAAGGGAACTCCTTTTCCCCACAGAGCCACCATTTTATTTACACTGACAGCTGGATTAATATTTTTCCTCATTCTCAGTGTTCCCTCTTCTCCAAAGCATACCATTCTTCAAGGAACAATCTCTTTTTTTCACTGGATTGGGTGGCAATGAAAATAATAAGGATATGGGAATGAGTCTGTGAACTGAGAGAGAGAAAGATTAGTACCAGTGTCTTTCTAAATTGATGTGTTTCTCCTTAAGGAACCTATACAAGTCACTCCTGAAAGGTTTCTATTTTCTGCAATGAATTGTCACGCATCCAGCAGCGTGTTTGAAAAGCATTTTTGACTGACAAGCAGATTGATACCAAAATGCTTCAAATTTATGTGAGCTCCCAAACCACAGAAACGGGGAGGGTGGAACATAGGAAAGTTGAAATAAATTGAATGAAGTAAGTTAATATCACAGTACTTCTGTGCATCGTCACCTTTCCTTTGAACCTGCTATCTCTGTTCCCCTCTGCCTTCTAATGCCATTGAGACACAGGTGGTTCATGCTATCTACAGTTCTGCATAAATGAGTAAAAATTATTTTCAGCTTCTTAAAAGAGGTTTAATATCATCAGCCTCAAACCCAGGCCACCTGCTATTGATATAAAAAAGGGACAAAGTCAGCAGATTCAAGGGTAGAAAATATGGGGGAGAAACATACAAAATTCTTGGGTTTAGAGACATCAATCTATAATACCACATGGTCAAGACCAACCTTTTTTTTACAAAATTATATTACTATTTCTGTATATATTGACATTTTGTGGGATTGTTTGAGACTATTACCAATGAACAAGATTTGATTTTATAAGAAATGTTTTCCTAAGATGGGAAAGAGCCAGCATCTGGTAAAAATAATCATGATGCCTTTCACTCTCTTAGTTAAGATGCTAACTCCTGCCCACCCTTATCTCAAAATATTTCCATATTGTTATAGGCAGTAAATGGGCTGTTTTCCATTCTATTCTATATATTTCTTTGGCTACAGTGACTGGATAGGAGTAGACTCAACCAGGGAAAGCAGCATTTTTGTTCTCAAGATTAAAAATTGAATATAGTATATTCTAGTTTAAGAGACTATACCATATTAATGTAAATTTGGGTTCTAGATGGGTCCTATTCTGAATATTTTGTGGACTCAGAAGTCAAGAACACATATTTGAAGAGAGAAGAATAAATTAGGTGGTCATAGAGAAGTAATTGAGTTTCTGAGGGATGAATATATATACATATTCTCTTTCTGTTTCCTCGAAATTGTCTGTATTCCTCCTTCCTTATAGTGAAAAATGAGATATTCCTCGGTTTTTAATAATAAACTGCTAATGCATCTTTTAAAATAATCTTTTTGTTGTTGTTGTTATTTCAAGCCAGTTTCTTTTTCATATGATGCCATAAAACATCACGTGAAAGGATACATCTGTCCCAGCCACTACTACATGCTCATTAATGGTAGAAAATTAGTGTCTGAGAAATAAACCATTATGTTTATGTAGTTACTTGATGTTTTCCAAGCAGTCTTGCATTTGGTCCAAGATAGAGTTTAGAGTAATATATTGGTTGTTTTGCCAATGCTGGATCAGAATTCTTGGGTTTGTAGGTAGTTCCTGCCATTCAGCTCCGGTATATTGACTTGTAAAGTTACTTATTCGCTCTATACTTGAGAGTAAAAGGAGAAAATAACCATATTTACCTCTTAAGGTTTTTCAGAAGATTGAATGGGTAAATAGTTAATACATGTAAAATTTCCAGAAGTGTTAGCTATTATTATTTTTTTTCTGATTAGGTCCAAGGGAAAGTCTTACGTAGTAGATAAGGAAGAATGTATTAAGTCCTTCTTTCTGAAGAGGAAATGTAGTTATAATTATATTGAGAATCTTGTTCCTTAAAAGTGCCAGTTTCCAATACTTTTAAATCTCATGTTGGTTATAAATTGCTTACTAATGGAGTTAAGTTTTTAGTTTTACAATTTTATGTAATGGTCACAAAAAATATTTTCTTGATTTTTTTTGACTTTAGAGGTTTCAAGTATTTTTGATGCCTGTAATATTCTAGTCTACTGGCCAATACAGATTATAATAGTAATTAATCTTAAAACATTAATGTGTTTCGGTTGAAAGCAGCTCCATGTAGTGGTGAATAAGAAAAGTTAAACTTTCTGGAATGACATTGAGAAATTCACTTTACTTACAGTGCAACTATACATATATAGAACTGAGATTAAAAGTTAGATATGTTATCTCCTGTCACTGTTGGCAGCTCCAACCCTCACCTCTTCACCTCAAGGGCTGCAGCAAGATATTGTTGATAAATACTTTCCTCATTTCTGAAGGCTTTATACTGGGGCGGCATGTCCAGTTCAGTCCCTTCCAAACATTAATATTGTTTGAAGTTCAGCTTCTACATGCTCTCTGAGTGTCACTTTTGTCTATAGCACTTTCAAGCACCCCTCTTCAACTCATCATCAGCTGGCTAGTTTAGTTTTCTGCTCTCATTCTCTCACATTGCCCAGTTGAACAAAATTGAGTTCCCTCCCTAGCTCCTTT
>NW_011888786.1:11419985-11436967 GCF_000151845.1 Pteropus vampyrus
ACAGCTTTTTCTTTTCTTTTTCTTTTTTTAATGTACCCAGCAGAAATGTGAAAAATAAAATGGGACAGTGACTTCATGTGAGCTCAAGGATGTTCCTGGTTCTGGAATAAAACCAATATTTCTTTTACATATCTGCCTTTATAGCTAAGGAAGAGACATCTATATATAATTTTCAGAAATGTGTAACAATTTTAATCAAACCCTTTCACAAGGTGTGTTTACTGGAGATTTTAAAACATATTTGAACACTTGAGCCCAGGCTTTTCATAGCATACAAGTGTACCTGTTATTCAGTGCTGCTTTGTTCAACTGAAAATGGATGAAATAGAATGCCAGCAGATTTGATGTAACTGACTGGTACGTTAGGCAATGGCTTTGTAATCACCATAAATGTCTCTGCAATATCATTAATCTCATTGTACTACCAGAACCAACATTTCTGATTTCATCAGTACTCCAAGATGAAAAATAGCACACTATATATAAACATAGATTAAAATATATGTACAATTCAAATACATAAATACATATGGCAATAAATATAAGCCTCGGCCTTTAAATTGTAAGGGTAGTTTGAAGAGGGAGGATGTAGAGAAAAGGAGAAGGAAAAGTTGAGTTCACTTAGTTATAGAAACAAAGTTGGAGGGTTATCATCAACAGAAAGGGTGTGCAGGCGGGGAAGCAAGACAAGCTTTGTACTAAGTATAATACAGTCAGAAATGAACAGCTCCATGTCTGTCTCGTTCACAAAGGGAAAGGCATAATGTAAACATTTCCAATTGTTATCAGAAGACCACACTGGACAAGACGAAGAAGTCCTGTATTCCAGCACACTCTCTCTCTCTCTCCCCCTCAACCGTCTCTGTGTGTGTATGTGTGTGTGTGTGTGTGTGTGTGTGTGTGTGTATTATTGTGGATAAAGAGATAGAGAGATAGGTAGATAAATAGATTACGCACAGACACCTTGAGATACTTTGTATTATGCAGTACAGTCTCCCTGATTCCTGGAAAATGAAATCCTGCAGAAATACATCTCTGAGTAATTACATTCAGAAGGGAATCTTTTATAAAATTAAGAGATATGAAACTTACACCTGTATCCACCATTCTAATCTTTCCAAATCCCCATATTCCAAATGGAAACACCTATACATTAAAGGAGATAGCCCACTACACAGAGAGGATTTGGTACTTTATAAAATTGGTCATTCCTACAATGGAATTGCAGTGTTACTTCTAAAACACATCTATTTTTTTGATACATGGCATCTCCAACTAGCCACAGCAAAGTCACATGAAGCCCATTTTCCACTCTCTCAGCCTTATCCATGAGAGGCTGCCAGAGGGCTGTCAGTTTCACTATTTCCCCACTGTCGTAGGCAATGTTGCATTGCCCACTAAGGAAAACAATCCCCAAACTGCTGAAATTAATGTTCTCTTTACACTGCTGTCACAAATGAATGGATTTTCAAATAGAAATTATACAAGGAAAATTGCTTTCAGAACAAGAGCACATTCTGCAAGAAAAATGTCATGCCACTGTTTATTTGTCTGACCAATGCATAGGCTTCTAGGAAATAGAGTTTATTATAGAGAAGTATGATGGGCCTTTGACAGACACTACAGCAAGAACATTGTTAGAAAAATGTTGCTTGGTCAACACAATGCAATTACTTGTCAGGGAGACTGTACATGCAATGACATTCCTCTGTTAGCCTCAAATTATGTCTTTATTACAATACTAAAATATAAATGAGACTGTTAAAGTATATTAATTATGCATATCAGAATGCATAGGTATACACTAATATATATTCCTTTAAAACGTCAACAGGACATCTGTCTTTTGTAAAAATGTTTTCTTGAATATTAATATTAAAATATATTTTATAGGATGGCAATTATTGCAGTGTTCTTGCATTAGGGACAATTTTCTATCTCACATATCTTTTTTTTCCCCCCCAGTGATTAATCAGATAAATTTGTTTTGGGCTCATCTACAAGTTTGTTGGATTGAAGATAGATTAAGTTTTGTAAAGAGGTAACCAGATATGAAGAGCAGAGGTCAAAGGAAAAGGGTGGGGCAGAAATTGTGAAAACATCATGTTTAAATTTTTGAAGGAGTCCATCTCCTGCTCTATTAATTATTAATTATTAAATTATTAAATTCATTAAATGTTTTATTTTTACTTTATCTTCACAAGAAAATGATGAAGTAATCCCATAGACTGAATGTTTCTATCCTCCCAAAATTTATGTGTTAGAATGTAATCCCCAGTGTATTTGTATTTGGAAGTAGGACATATGAGAGGTGATTAGGTTATGAAGAAAGGTTCCTCATGAATGAGATTAGTGCCCCTGTAAAAGGGATCCCAGAGAGTTCTCTTGCCCTTACATCATGTGAGGAAACAACAAGATGACTCTCCATGAACTAAGAAATAGGCTCTCAAAAAACACCATAATCTTAAACTCTCAGCCTCCAGAACTGTGATTATATGTATATGTATGTGGATGTGGATGTGGATGTGGATGTGGATGTGTATATGTGTATGTGTATTTGTGTGTGTGTGTATATATATAATATATATAATTATTTCCTTATGATACCTTTTATAAAATAAATTTATAAGTGAAAGAATATACTCAGTCTTAAGACCTTCATAGACATTCCCAAATTTTTTCTAGATAAGTTTAATTTATATGTCCATCAGCTGCACACAAGAAAACTTTATTCCCCCTTCTACATTGACAATACTGGGTATTTTCTCTTTTACAAAACATGAAATTTTAAAGAATTATGGTATATCAGTATGATTTCATTTCGAATTTTTTTTATGAATTTGCCATTTAATTTTTTTTGTGAACTCTAGTACATATTTTTTGACTATAGGTTTTAAAAACTTTTTCTAGTAGTATTTTATATAGGAATCGTATACCTATTTTTTCTGTCATATAATTTATAAGTTATTTTTCCAATTTATTTTTGTCTTTTAATTTTATAGCTTTCAATCTATAGCAATTATTCATGTTTAGAAAATCTAAAATATTAATTTTTACTTTATACTTTTTCTTTTTGCTTTTATAATTGGAAATGGTTGTTCTATTATATATTGTTTAATATTTTGCTTAAAAACATAACTGGTACTTTTACTGATCTATAGAATTCTTTGAGTTCATAAGTATATATAAAAATGTCCTGGAGAAGTTTGCTTTCAAATCCATGTCTCACCTTTCACTTGCAAAATTCATTCACTTTACTCCTTTGTCAGCTGGCTTCTGACTTGACTGGCTCAACTAGAGTCACTGGTAAAATGTTAATATGTTTGTAACAGATTCTCTGTTATTTTTTCTGTTTCTATGCCTCTTTATTAAAATGAAAATTGTCATCTTGGTTTTTATGTAAGATTATTCCTTCTCATACTATATATAACAGAAGCTTTTGAAAGTTTATGACATTTAGAGGACATTATGCTCTGGGATCCAGTACCCATGCAATAATTTTTACTCTTTATATATTTTATCCCTTTGGTTATTGTAATTAATTTCAGAAGTCCTTCTATAGAATTTTAATATTATGTTTAAGAGAGATTATGAGAACTTACCCATAGCTTTTACTGAGAGAAACTCACTTTTTTTCGATCTACATTGCTAAGTTATATCTTACCTCTATTAAGAGTGCTTAAAATGACATGATGGTCAGAGTAATTGGAAACAAGCTAGGATATATTTTAACTGATTATCTGTGAGTGAAGTTCACATATCCTGAACTTAAACTTAATTTTGTACATGACATTTATGCTATCTAAAAATACAACTATCCATTTAACTATCTCCCAATTGTTCCCAACACACTTATTAAAAATGAAGACTAGGCAGGCATCAAAAAAAACAAATAGAAAAATTTGAGGAAACACCAATGCTTATATTATTAATTTAAATTATGTGCCAAGGGGTAAATTCTAGTTGCAATAGTCTCTGATGTAAATTTTATATATATACTTCAACAAAAACACTAGGAAAAAATTTAAAAGTTTGTTTTTGCACAAATATATGAAGATCTCAAGTCTAGCAGGGCCGGCAGAGGGTGACAAATAGCAACTCAATAGTTGCATTATTTAGTATACCTTATTCCAATTTCCTCCTTATACGCTTGGAATCAAATTCGGGTATCTCAAATTTCAACTTAATTTTATGTATATACCATATATTAGTCATTAAAAAATGTGAATATTATATCTATAGGCTAATTATTTTTAACAAATCTCTAGATTTTTCAGCAAATTAAATGGATTACTGATTAATTTAACAGTTTATTATCTCTTAGAGTGACCAGTCCATGTACTCCATGCATTATAACTCTAAAGAAAAATCTTAAGTTCTTTTTTTGGGCACATGAAAAATGATTCCAGATGGGAAGCCTAATATGCAAATAGAAATGGTGAACATAGTGGTAAATATATCAGCAAAAGTACCCAAGGAATAATAATATAAAACCATAATAATAATATCAGATTACTTTTGCAAGGGAGGGGCAGGATATAGAACAAAATACTGGACAAAAATTAAATATCAATTTTAAAGGAATGACAGAATTAAATTATTCTGATACTTGCACTATCCACAAAGCAAGTAAAAATGTTAGTAATTTTAAACTTCCTCTAATTAAGTATTTATGTCAAAATAGCTAGGGTGGTTGTTGTTGTTGTTGTTGTTGTTATTATTATTATTATTATTATTATTATTATTATTGGTCAGGAGAGTCTTTCTCCATCAGAAGAGTTTTATAATGTTAAACTAATAACATCTGCTTTCTTTTCCCTTGTCTCATTGGCCACTGAACAAGATTTACTGAGAAGGCTTGACTTTCTCTACTTGTGCACTGCTGGCTGGTTACATTCATAGCTTTAGTCTTTAGTTTCATTGGGCACCAAAAGAAATATCTTGGAATTTAATCCCATCAATATAAAAAAAAGTCGTTAGGAATCTCCACGTTAGTGTTAAAGGCAACATAACATAATTCAAGTAGGTTTCTTATTCATTAGTAGACAAATGGCAATATCAGAAAAAAATACATGTGTGCTAGCCACTGTACGGTAAGGGACTATGAGCCTGTTTTTTTCTAAAAGGTACACCGGGGACACCTGAAAATGATAATAGCAGTACATTTTTCTTTAATTAGTGCCCTGGATATATTCGGTCTCTCTATTTATTTGCTGAGTGCTTCCAGGTGGCTTAAATCACACACATTTATTTTCTGACAGTTATTAAGGCTAGACGTCCGAATCAAAGTGTTTGCAGGTTCAGTTTCTTCCTAGGCCTTTTTCTTCAGCTTGCAGATGGCTACCTTCTCCTTCTGTCCTTACATAGCTTTTCATCTGTGATTGTGCATCTTGGTGCCTCTTCCAGTCTTTATTAGGACATCAGTCAAATTTGTTTAGAGTTCCACCCTTGCCCTTAAAATCTAATTTAGCCTGAATTACCTCTTCAAAAGGCGTGATCTCTGGTACAGTCACGTTAGGTGTTAGTGCTTCAACGTGAATTACAGAGGAACACAATTCAGTCCACAAGAGTTCTAATAACTTTTAATTTTTAATCTCTAGGGCAGAGAGCTGTTGTGGAAGATTTAAAGGCATGAAAGAAGTCTTTCTGATTTCTGTTGCCAGGAAATGGATATCTAATTTAGCACAACTAAAGATAACCTAACTAATTGTGTACTAATCAAGGATGTCCAGGGCATTTCTGCTCCAAGCATTAGTCCATGTTGCACAGCCAGGCAAAAGAAACAGTTTTCTCTTTATTTTTATGCACAACTGCTAGGGTAATTATCTTCTTGAGGGTGGTTTGGCTATGCTAGGCAGTCTCAGTGAACTTGGACTCTGTAAGCTCTCCCTTAAAATAACTATCTCTCTAATTGGTCGAGGAGTCAGAGAAAAATAAAACGAAAGAAGAGAAACACAAGAAACACTTTTAATGAAATAGTTAAATAGGGTCTGAACTGAACTGGAGGGCTTATGAGAACAAGAAGGTCATGAAATGGCTGGCTTCTCACCTGCACATCAGGATCCACGGAAAATGCTTGGGAGTAACTGCAGCTCCTCAAACTGGGCTTTGTATTGTTAAACCGCCCTGAATCAATCAATGGCAGAGGAAGGTGAGACCAGTCAGAAGGATCTCAGCCACAACCAGCCAAGGTATATAGGTTGTCAGTCACCATCCAACATGAAACCCAATGCTTTTAGTGGGAGAAAATAAGTAAGTTCTTCAATGGTCCATGGGGATTCATGTCTAAACCATGTTCTCCCTTTAGTCTGAACCACTGCTCTTAAACTCAGCACTCTCGTCCATGGGTTCTGCATCAACCACTTCTGCTATGTCCAGCAACCTGATTATTATTTGCTCAGAAATGCAAAACTAGGAACTGCATTTCACAACTCTTAGAAACCATCTGGTTTCCACTCCTAGGGGCTCCGCACAATACTTAGTCAGCCTGTCCTCTGACCCTGTTGCCACCTACAGCCTTGCCCGCTACTGCAGGTATCGTGTGACCGACCCAAGGCCCACCTCGATTGTAAGACTTTCATCCTGTATTCTCTTTACAGGGGATGTCTTTGAAAGTTAAAGACATGGGAAGTTGAGAAACAATGAATGACAAAAAGATATAACAGGCAATACCCAAAGAGAAATCATGCATCGACAATAATCAGACAAAATAGACGTTGCCAAAAGCATTTTTAGAAATAACTATATTTATCCCTACTGATAACAAGTTTAATTCAAGAGGTACTATAAAAATCTACAATGTTATGTGTTTATCATAGCCTCAAAGTAGATGAGGTTAAAATAGAACTTCAAAGAAAAACTACAAAGCACCTTTATTATTGGAGATTTTAGCACATTTCTCTAGATAATTAAACAAGCAGATAAAAATCAATACGGACATACATGATGTGAACAGTAAAAATAGGCTTAAACAAATGAAAACACAGAACATTGTACCCAATAATTGGAGAATACACATTAAATATATGCAAAAAGCAAGCATTTACTAGCAAAGGCTGCCTTCATCAAATGATAAGATTGAGTTTAAACTGGCCATGTTTTTGCTACAATGGATCTAGTTTGAAAATAAGATGAAATAAGTAAAACTCATAAGATAATTAGAAATTCCGCCCCCCCCAAAAAAAACAAAACAAAAACCCACACTTCCAAAAAAGCCAAACTGGTATTTATACAAGGAATGAAATGTTTTTACATTAGAAAATCGATTATTGCAATTCTCCAAGTTAATTTATTAGAGAATAAAAATCACATGATTATCTCAATAGATGCCTCTGAAAAAGAATTTTGAATTCATATCCACTCATGATTAAAAAAGTAAAATAGAACAAAAGACTCAAAACTTCAGACAAAAATATGTACTTCCTTAATCTGAAAGAGGAAATATAAATACAAATCTAAAGCTGAAAGAGTGAAAATACACTTTTTAAAATGAAGAGCAAAACAAAGATGCTTACTGCCACTACTTCTATGGAAGTCACCGTCCATCATAATAAGTATTGTACAAGGATGTGATTCCATAGTGTAGTGGTTAGCATTGCTGCTTTACATGCAGAAGGTCTTGGATTCGCACCCAGTGGAGCTATGGTCCATGGTCTATGGCCATGCCATCCTGAACAAGCTCGATGTCTGACCTCGGAAGCTAAGCAGGGTTGGGCTGGTTAGTACTTGATCGGGAGACCACCTAGGAAGATTGGGTGCTGTAGGCATAAATAATAAAAATAATAATAATAAAAGTAAATAAATAAAAGTATTGGACAAAAAGAAAAACAAAAAACTTTCATTACTTCTAGATGATTAAGTAATATGCATATTCAAATTAATTATAATTGATTAGCAATTTTACAATATTTCTGGATAGAGACATAAGTATATAAAATTTATTTATTTCTACACACTAGCAACGATCTGTTAGGAAATGTATGTTTTAAATATTGCACTTATGATAACAAAATAGATAAAGTACCAGGACCAAATCTAACTAAATATACGTAATTATTTTATGGAAAAGATAATAAACAGTTATTGAAACATATTAAATTGCCTTTAATTGTAAATTCTTATATATACATTTCAGGCATCATTTTGTAAGAATGTTATATTAGAGTAAAAATAAAATTTAGTGAAGAAAGTCAGAAATAGAAACATGCAATGTTATAGGGAAAAAAATAAAAGAAATTTTAACAACTCGTGTCAGTGAATTAAATACTGTGCTTCTCCCTTCATGCCAATGTACCTATTATCAAAAACAGACACATTTCATTAGCTGGTAAGCAATCTTGGCAAAATAGAGCTCATTGACATTAAAACTATCCCTACTCTTTATCTTCCAATTAATCATGCCCTTCACTTATTATGGATTACATCTGTAACTCCTTGCCCAGCACCCAAGCTCAGATGCATCTAACCACCCATCTGTTTCATCTAGGGTGATGTGCGGAATATTGCAGTTTAGAGCCATTGTAATTAAAACTGAATTCTACCAAAGGTCACCCCTCATCTCTCTCAGCACTTGACCTTGTATTTCAATAAGAATTAAAAATTGAGGCCATTAGCAATATGCCAAATGGGCAACCTATCTTAATACATATAAAAATGGAATTCAGTGTAGTATATCCATATAAACACTTATATTTTAAAGACAAGTGCATTCAGCTGTATTCTTGATCTCCCTTCAGTCAACATTAGACCTTCAAGATAGCAGCCTTAGTCTTTTATTATTTCTAATTTCTCCTACATGTTTAGCTTCTTCTACCTTTCTCCTTCTCTAAAGTTTAACATTATGTTAACTTACCTCTAATTTAAAGGGGAAAAAAATTAACATCCTGAAGCAAGTGTGCTTTTCTAACTATTGCCCAAGGAGTTGTCTGGTTTATTTGATGCTACATGCTCAGAAGAACAGTAACTGACACTGGAAAATAACTTGCTACATGTGTGTTATTGATTCCTTCTTTAAAGTCCAGCTTCATAAAAGAATACTCTACTTTTGCTGTTTTACTTTTTTCTTTTACCATTCACACCCACTTAATAATCTCACGGTCTTCTCTAATCAAAACATTTTCCACCTTCTTTGTCATCATAGTGAATGGCACCACACAGATTCCCCCAAATCATAATTTTTTTCATGACCCTCATTGTCAGTCATCACATTCTAAGGCTCTTTTTTTTTCTTCTATATATGGCCCCTTATCTCCAGCTTATAAATTCCATGACCCTATTCTTTCTCACCTGGATCATTACAGATTTTTTGACTCATTATATTTTCCTAACCTTATTCTTTTCATCTTACACATTCCTGTCAGAGTGAAGTTGCTAAGATTCAAATCATTCTGAATCAAAGTCTTATGTGTCTCAACATATCTAATGAATAAAACTAAGCTAATTAAATAAAACTAAACTAATTAGCATGTTGTTTAAGAGCATTTATTAGTTAATTCTGTCATATTTCTCTAAATACATCTCCACATTTTTCTTCAATTCAATCTATTTGAATCATTCTGACCTTTATTTGCAATGGTTTTCTGCATGTACGATACGCTCCGCTTTGTTCATATTCTAATTTTGTCTACCATTTTTACTAGGAGAACACCAAAACCTATGTCTAGACTCTGGTGAAGACTCTAAAACACTTTTCCTTATATTGTACATTCCCATTCCTACCCACCATCACCCTGATCTGGTCAGAATTGCCTGTAATTTGTGACCTCAAACATCATGAGGGTGGGTAGATAAAGATATATGGAATTAATGATTAAATGGATAGCCAACTGAATATTTTTTTAATAAAAATGATCTGAAAGGTTATGGAGGTTGAACATGGACATATAAATAGTTCACTTTGGCTGAAGTCAAAATTATATGAAAGAGAAGAATAAGAAAGGGTAAAATGAAACAACATTGTGAAATGACCAAGAAAAAAATTTCCAGACTATAAATATAATCCTGTAATGAAATGTGTTGAATCTGACCCATTGAGGTTCTATGTAGGTAAGTAAAAAGAAAAAAACATGAAGAATAGTCTGGAAGCACCAGTGAGGAGTGGGAAAGTGATCTTCCCACCTAGTGGCTCAAGCAGTATGAGGAAAAAAAAAAAAAAGAATCACCATTTGAGAGATCTTTAGGTAAAATAGTATATTCAGGACAGAAAAAAGTTTCTGAGCAAGAAGTGATGGGCACATTCAAAGAGTTTGAGTATATAAAGAATATTTCAGGTTATGCACCATAAGATCTACATGGAAGGATTTCAGTGATTATGAATGAGTAGGATGGTATATGGTAACAAAAAAGTGGGCATTGTAAAGATCTGGATGCATGTCCTCTTCCTTGTGGTGACTGTTTTACATAAGGATAAAGGGAATACCATTATGAGTTCTAATTGTTTCAAGGTAATAGATGGTGAGACTGAATCATGGTGAATCATGCTTCCTTACAAGAAGCACACAAAACTCAAATGCCTCCTTTCTAACATTGACATTTCTGGATACAGAAAATCACTCCTTTTTTCTGCCTTTGCATAACCCTAAATATGCCATGTAACCTAAGAAAGCTTTAACTTCCTCAACATTTAGTTGACTAGACTAGAAGATTACTCTTATTTTCAGAA
Source organism: Pteropus vampyrus (assembly GCF_000151845.1). NCBI lineage: Eukaryota > Metazoa > Chordata > Mammalia > Chiroptera > Pteropodidae > Pteropus > Pteropus vampyrus. The sequence goes on from NW_011888786.1 coordinate 11,430,646, forward strand.
AAGATTTTGAGAAAAATATTTTTGAACATTTTTTCAATCTACAATTTCCCTAAATAGTATCAAATATCTTTAAAAATGGTGATGACAAAAATTACTTACATATATTAGACCCTAAATATGAGCCAGGGAATATGCTAGTGCTTTGCATTGATTACATTTCTATGAAGTAACAGCTACTGTGATAATCTTCATTCTGGAGACGAAAAATAAAGAGAGAGAGATAAAAATTTGCTCAACTTCACTCAGCTATAAAATTTTGAAGACAGACTTCAAATCTAGAGAGGACAAATGCTGTATAATTTCTCAACACTGCAATTTATCACTTCTATGATAGCAAAGAAATATATATATATGTGTGTGTGTGTGTGTATATATATATATATATATATACATATATATATATATGTAAAATGTAAATAACTGGAATGGGAAAAGTACAGATTTTACTTTTGCCTGGTTGTAATTTACAAATTTGGATAAAATATTGGTCATTTTACATCAATTTCATTCACTTTATATGCAAAATAATTATCTAATGCCCTGATTAACGCACTCTAAAGATGAACCTTATTGTTAATATTTTTTTGTCTCAATGCATTACACAGATTGCTATAGAAACATAGTGATATATGGTAGAAAGCATCCAGTAAAATTATATGAAACCATTGAAGCTATGACATACATAGAGTTTTATCTTGCCTACACCCACCATTTTATAGTTTAATTAAGGACTCTTATTCTAAATCACATTTTTTAACATTTCAAAAGAGTTATTAATGATTTTATAAGCCTACCAAGAATCATATCCAGAAAAGTGATCCTTAAAGCAATTTATAATGGCTTAGCTTTCTTTTCTTCTATTAACATTCTTATATCCTTGTAGTCTTCAAATGCTTTTTAGGATCACAATCCTTTACCTTTGGAATAGATGCCTCAGAAAAACTGACTGCAAAGCAAATTTCTTCCCCTAAAATTCTTTCTTTTTCTTTGGTTTCTTAAAGTGAGGAGAAGGTGACTTTCAAGAGAAAATGACATTTTCAATGAAAGTTTTTAAATGAGTGTTTCTCAAACTTTTAGATTTTATAAAAGACTAAACTTTAAAAAAGAATTTCTAGGTACCAACATAGAATTGTATTTTTTTAAATTATCTAAAGAACATACATATCAAATTACCTATCTAATGTACAGGAAACAAAGATGTCAAGTGCACTAATATTAACATTCAAGAAGGAAGAAATATTTCATGAGAAAAGATAATCTCAAAATAAATGAGTTTCCTATTCAGACATAGTTTACCAAATAAACTTTTATATATTTTTTTCTAGGCTTTGGTCTTTTGTCATGGGTCAACAGTGTTCTGTGACTGATATTTGGGAAATGTTTCTGTGTAATATAAGTGTACCTGCTAAACAAAATAGTTTTCCCAATAAATGTTATGTCTGCCATTGTTCCAATCCTTATACCCTATTACATGCCTGATTCTCTATAAAAATATAAATTTGTCCAAAATACAAGAGTTCTTTGAGTCCATATTCATAAATTCTAGAAAAGTTTTTGCTCTTTCAACTTTTATCTAGCGGGTTATACTAATAGAGCTAAGATATATCATCTTATGTAGCCAAAACTTTTCCTTGCTCAATCTATGAACTCTGAGTTGATTCTGAGCTGCTATAACAAAATAGTATAATAGTTTATTAAATAAAAAAATTTAAATGATGTAAAATAAACATTTAATATTAGGGACGCTGTTTTTCTCCCTTAAAGCAGAGGTTCGCAAATGTGTTGTATAGAAGAGCTATATTAATTGGAAAGGTATTTCTATATGATTTTCTTGTGTTTGCTTCCTCCAGTTCAGAACTTCTGTTTGCTATACTGTATTAATTTGTGGTATTAATTCACTCTTTTTCTAAAGCTTTGATAGTGTGATTTTTTTTAAGTGCAATTAAATGACCAACTTGTCTCATTTATTCAATATAAATTTACCTACAGAAAGTAATTTTAAAAATGCAGAATATTTTGTAATATACTGTATGGCAGTTAAAATGTAGCCTTCTGTCTAAAGAAGCACACCGTATTTATTTCTATAAAAACCTGAGAAAATGTTGCAACACTTGCTAAAATTTATAAACAAGGATGATCGATTCCTAGTACCTTGAGAAAAAGAATATTGGCTACTAATGTTTTCCAGTAAGAATAAAGCTAGAGACAAATTTGTAAGCAGCTAAAATGGAAAGGCACAATTTCATGAGGAATAAAAAGGCCTCACAAATCAATACCAGGATTCAAGCATTTAGACAAATATTGGACAACACAAACTACAGCTGGAAGCATTACATAATTATTAAATTTGGGTTATAAGAACTGAAGTGGGTCTGGAAATATACAGAATCCCCCTTAAATTAAACCAAGAGTGGATTTAGGAATGAAAGTTTGCGACGTTTTCCACCTGTTCTTGTACAGATACATTTTCTTAATTCTGCCTAGTTTGTATATGAAGCTCTCCAAACCAGTGTTTTTCAACCGAGGACAATTTTGTCCCTCAGAGGACATTTAACAATGTCTGAAGAAATTTTTGGTTGTCATAATTGGGGTTGGTGATACTCTTGGCATCTAGTGGGTAGTAGTCAGGGACATAGCTAAATATTCTACAATGTACAAGACAGAACCCTACAACCCCTACAACAAAGAATTATCAAGGCAATTACTCCAAAATTGGGAAACCCTACTCTCAATGTTTTATCTACTAATATTGCTGAAAAGGTAAATAATTGTCTCAGGTATAACTGATTTTAGTCCTCACATGAAAAGATTGTTACTATGCTCTGCTGATTACTTTTTTCAACAGTTTTTTTTTAAAGAGATTTATCGCACTATATCTCATTTTTCCACCAAATATATACATATATTTATATAAATATAAACATATTTATACTTATAAGAAGCTTAATCACTGTTTTAAAGTAGATTTTTTAATATGTCTTTGCTAGAATTCAACATGTATTTTGTACATAAGAATGATGATTTAGTTAAGTGGATTGGATAAGTACTATTCAGAGCCATTTCTTTTAATGAAATTATGCAAAATGTGATCTTTCTTGTTTGGCTTTGTTCATTCAACACACTGTTGAGCTGCATTCATGTTTTTGTGAGTAACAAGAATGCCTTTTATTTTATTGTGAATATTAGTTTATTGTATAAAAATACTATAATTTGTCTAACAATTCTCCTATTGATGTAAATTTAGATTATTTCAGATTTTTTGTATAAAGAATAAAGCTGCTTTGAACATTCATGTATATATCTTTACATGGACACATCATTTAATTTCTCTTCAGGAACTACCTAGCAGTGGGATTGCTAGATGTATAATAAATATGTATTTAACTTGATAAGAAATTGTCAATAGTTTTCCGAAGTGGCTGTAATATTTTGCATTCCACCGGCAACATGTGAAAGTTCTGATTGCTTTGTACTCTTTCAAAATTCAGTATTAGTCATAATAATGGGTGTGCAGTGATAGTGCATTGTGGATTTAACTTGCTTTTCTCTAATGATTAATGATTAGAGCACTTTTTCATATGCTTACAAGCCATTTGTATGTTCTAAAAAATGCTTGTTGAATTTTTAGCTCATTTAAAATTTTTATTGGTTTCATTATTGAGCACTTTGTGTATTTTACATAGCAGCATTACATTTTTTTCTCAACTATATATGAGGAATATATTTTTTCCAGTTGTAACTTGTCTTTTCTTCTTTTTAATGTCATTTTTTTTTCTTTTTCAGGGCAGATTTTAATATTAATGGCATCCATTAATCTTTTGTTTTTCTTTCATACTTTGTGTTCTGGATGTCCTAAGAAATTTTTGCCTACCTCAAAGTCATCACAATAGTCTATGTTTACTTTTAGAGGTTTTATCATTGTAATTGTAACTGTAATTGATGACCGATTTAGAGTTAATTTTTGCATATGATTTGAGATAGTAGTCAAGATTACTTTTTTCTTAATTTGAATTTCAAGTTGTTCCAGAAAAAAGGGTTTCACATTCTTTATTAAGTATCAGTTGAACCTATATATTAGGTTCACCTCTTGAATTTTCTATTCTGCTTCATTTATCGATGTCTCTTCTTACAAAAATATCATACAGTCATAATACTATAATTTGAAATGAAATTTGAAAGGAAGAACTACGTTGTAATTTTTAAATTTTATTTGTTTTTTAAATCACTTTACTGAAGTATGATTGTTATACAAAAAGCTGTACATATTTAATGTATACAACTTGGTGAGTTTGGAGATAAGTATACATTGCTAAAATATCACCACATTTATACCATAATATATCCACACCTCCAAAAGTTTCCCTACTGTGTATGTGTGTGTGTTTGACAAGAACACTTAAGATCTACCCTCTTAGCAAGTTTTTAAGTATACAATACAGTACTGTTAACTATAGGTACTACACTAGGATCTCTAAAATTTATTCATCTTATACAACTGAAACTTTATAGTCTTTGACTAATATCTGCCCATTTCCTGTTCCACCCAGCCTGACGACCACCATTCTGTTCTCTGCTCCTATGAATTTGAATATTTTAGATATAAGTGGTATAATGTAGTATTTGTTCTTCTGTGTTTGGCTTATTTCACTTAGCATGATGTCCTTCAGGTTCATCTATATTGTTGCAGATGGTTGTATTTCCTTCTTTTTTATGGCTGAATAATATCCCACTATTTGTATATGCATTGTCACATTTTCTTTGTCCATTCATCTATCAAAGAAGATTTAGGTTGCTTCTATGTCTTGTCTGTGAATAGTACTACAGTGAACTTGGGAGTACAGATATCTCTTTGAGATTTTGATTTCAATTCCTCCCAGAAATGGAATTGCCGAATCATATAGTAGTTCTATTTTAATTTTTTTTTTTGGAAGATTTATCATTTTCCATAGTGGGTGTACCGATTTTATTTATTTGTTTGTTTGTTTATTCATTCATTCATTCATTCATTCATTCATTTATTTATCTATCTATCTATTGCCATCCTAAATGATGTGAGATAATTTCTCACTGTGGTTTTGATTTTCATTTCCCTGATGATTAGTGATGTTGAAGTCCATTTTTCATGCCTACTTACCATTTGCATATCTTCTTTGGAGAAATTTCTATTTAGATCTTTTGCCCCTTTTTCTAAATCTATTTGTTTTTGTGTTTGTCTGATTTGCTTTTGAGTTGTAGGAGTTCTTTGTATATTTTGGATATTAACACTTCATCAGATACATGGTTCACAAATACTTTCTTCCAATCCATAGGTTACCTTTTCATGTGGTTGATCGTTTCCTTTGCCACATAACAGCTTTTAAATATGATGTAGTTCCACTTGTCTATTTTTGCTTTTGTTGCCTGCTATTGGTGTCATATGCAAGAAGTCATAGCCAAGACAAATATCAAGGTTTTCCCTTATGTTTTATTCTAAAAGTTTTTGGTTTTAGGTCTTACATTTAAGTCTTTTATCCATTTTGAGTTAATTTTTTGTATAGTATAAATAATTTTAACTTTATTCTTTTACATATGAAAATAGAGTTTTCCCGACATCATTTGTTGAAAAGACTCTCCCATCCCCATTGTGTATTTCTGACACCCATTTCAAAGGTCAATTGACTGTGTAAGTGTGGTTTTGTAGGCTCTTTATTCTGTTTCAGTGGTCATATGTCTGTTTTTATGCCCATAAATGGTCTTTCCTAATTACCGTTTTTAATGTATAAATTATTTATAATGATACTCTTCATTTATTTCAGATACTATTAAGCTCTAGTCCACCTTTTTATTACTGTACGTATAAGTTTAGCAATTTGAGTACTTTTCAAAAAACTTTTAGTTTCATTAATTTTTGTTTTCATTTCCTTATGAAAAAAATATTTAAGTTCCAGTCCACAGGCTACAGATGGTTTGCCTTTATTTTTGAAGTATACTTTCATTAAAAATAAAATGTCACATTTACATTTTTTCTTTCAACACTTTCAAAATTTCATTTCATTGTCTTCTTGCAACATTTCTTCATTCTAATGTAATATAACATTTTTGGTTGTTTTTGTCTATTTTTAAGTTTTTTTTTTTCATTATCGCTGGTTTTAAATAACTGAATTATAATGATCCTTGATGTGATTATCTTACATTTATCATGTATGCATTTTTTTTATTTTGTTGAATTTTTTAGTTTATATTTTTCACTAAAATTAGACCAATTTTAGTCATTATTTATTCAAATATTTTCCTGCTCCTACTTTTTTTCTGGGTAAAATTATATGTACAGTGGACTGCCATT
>NW_011888786.1:11438102-11462881 GCF_000151845.1 Pteropus vampyrus
AATTTCATTTCATTGTCTTCTTGCAACATTTCTTCATTCTAATGTAATATAACTTTTTTGGTTGTTTTTGTCTATTTTTAAGTTTTTTTTTTCATTATCACTGGTTTTAAATAACTGAATTATAATGATCCTTGATGTGATTATCTTACATTTATCATGTATGCATTTTTTTTAATTTTGTTGAATTTTTTAGTTTATATTTTTCGCTAAAATTAGACCAATTTTAGTCATTATTTATTCAAATATTTTCCTGCTCCTACTTTTTTTCTGGGTAAAATTATATGTACAGTGGACTGCCATTTATTTTTTCATAGATCACTCAAGCACCATTAATTTTTAATTCAGTTATTTTTTTTTTGTGGTTCACTTTGTATGCTTTCTTTAACATTATTTTCAGCTCCACTTATATTTAGTTTTATAATGTCTAATCTTATATTAAACACAACTAGCAAACTTTTTATTTCAGGTATTTTATTTTCAGCAGTAAAAATTCAAATTATTTTTTTATTTTCTATTCCTTTATTATATTCATGTTATAATTATTCTAGCAATTACTTTCAGGTCCTCTAATGTTAATTTAATCATCTTTGCCACTTTTGAGCTTATTTTTATTAACTAACTTTCTTCTCATTTCAGGTCTAATTTTCTTACCTGCAAATTCCAATGATTTTTAAATGGATAATGAATATTTTGAATACTATATTGTTGAACACATAGGTTTTCTTATCTTTCTTTAAAATCTTGAATTTTCTTCACTCAGACAATTAATTTAATTGTGACATATTTATCTTTCTGAGAATTGTTTTTAAATATTCTATTTTAAAACTAGAGTAGAAATTTTACTCTAGAGCTTTTATAGCCCTACTATCAAGACGTGACCTCTCTGGTGTTCATGTTGAATGTGTTAACTGTTCAATGTGATCTTTCTGCCCTAGGTAGTCAATATCTGAACATCTTTTAGTCATCAGTGAGCTATGGTAGATCTTCAGCTATGGCTCCTTAGTATTTACTAATTTCTCTGTTGTTGTTCTCTGGTCATCTTATTGGAATTTTTCGCTAAACATATATAGCTTGTGTATTTCTGGAGCTCTTTCTCTCAAACTTTATATAAAGCTATTTCCATTATTATATGCTGCCAACTCCTAACACCTCACTCTCTGCTACCTGAAGTACAATCTCTTCATCTTGGCTAAACAAAGCTTCATGATTTTGTTAGAGCCTTCTTGCCCATACTATGTTCTTGAAAATTGCTCCTGATGAAAGCCAAGTCGATTATAAGGTTCACCTTGCCTTTTCTTAAATGGCAGTCTGGTTTCAGTCACTCGAACATATATAAACTCCAGGACATATAATTTAAAATGCGAAGAAAAATTTAAAGATAATATTATGTAGGAGCTGTAATATTTTTTTTAAAAGGTTATCTCATTTTATTCTGAAAAACACCCTAGGAGATTCTATTTTCCCATTACTTTTAGGAAGGAGGAGAGAAAAAAAAAAAAAGACATAATGACAAATAGCAGAGAATTTCAGAGAGGCTGTATTCACAATCAGATCAGTGAAAGAGAAATAAAAAGAAAGAACATAAAAAAGGGTGTATGTGAACATGACGTTATGGAGTTTTTAAAGATCAATCTTATTTTCTTGAGTAGGGGGTTCAAGAATAAGAGCTGTAAGGTAAATCCCAACTGGTATATGATACTTAGACTATAGATAGCACTGAACACCAGCTTAAAGAATATATGTTTTATTCTGTAAACATGGAAAAACCATTAAAGGATCTTTTTGATGCTCCTCTGAATGACTTTGCTCACCAACTCAAATTGAAAGTAACTTTCATATACTTTCTTTCAGCACTGGGGCAAGAAAATGTGCATGCCCAATTCTGTCTTTCATCATTGCTGGGATATGTTTTTTATCGGGTGATTCACAAAGAATCTGACAATAATAGTGTGAGAAAAAGGCAACCTGTTCCAAATTCGAAGTTTTATATCTCCCGAGTACAGAGCCCCCGGCATTGCTCTTCAGTATCAGAGAGAAATTGGCAAAACGGCAAGCAATTGATACTTTGGAAATAAAATATGTCATGATTGTTAATATATGCTGACTGTAGTTCATTGGAACATATATAACCGGAACAAACAGAGTCTCTGTTTTGCATTATCATATGTTGATTTTACATGTTATTATGTAGGAAAAATACCCCAGATAGTTTAACTAACAAAGGATAAGGAGAAATTAAATGTCTTCATGGCATCTTAGCAAGGGACAAAAATATATCATGTCAAGTCTTGTGGCAAATGTCAGTGCTAACTGGGCACAGCAGTCAGAAGCGAACCTGTTTTACTGTGAAACTGAATATTGTCCAGAACACTGGGAAAAAAATCTCAACTATGCTAACCCCTGGGGAGTTTAAGATGAAATGAGAGTTTCATTACCAATTCAGAAAAACGTAAAAGATAGAGAACTTACGAGCTTTGTAGAGTGGCTTGTATTCCAAAAAGATTCCATAAAAGCTGTGATGATGACTGAGAAGTGACAAAAAAAACTTATGGATACTCCTTTCTCTAAATTCATGTGCAGTTTTACCATTATATTTTGGAGAAATAAACCACTGAGTCTGTGAAAGCGCCTAAGTTGTACAGGGGTTACCAATTATAATTTTTTTATTAAATTTTTCATTTTGTGTATGTGTGTGTTAAAATATCCCTTCTTACAACTCTCTTTATGTTTCATATATTTTACGTCTTTAAAATCATCTATTCCAACTTAATTGAGAAGGACATCTGTATTTTTATAGAAAAAAAACAAGAAACTAAACCTTTTATCTACTAAAAAACAACCAATTACTGAAGTATTTGGTGTATTATTCTTTTATTTTCCTAAATGGTCAATATGATTTAAGTGGGAAATAATTTATTTGGCTGTTTAAAGGAGGTGTACAAAATTGATTAGCTGTTTTGCAACTGCTTTTGTGCTTTGAACATTGTCAATAAGTGACCATTTTAGACATTGGCATGAGAAACCACAAGGCACTTTTATTTGTTTGTCTATCTAGCTACTATAACAGCTAGAGTCTTTTAGTGATTCTCTTTTTTCCACGACAGCATAGCAATGCAATCTCACTTTCTGGGCCTGATTCAAATAACCATGCTTTAATTTTACAAAGACTAATAATTTGGCTACGTAGATTAGACAACTACTGGTGCCCTAGCAGTACATTTATAGATCAAGCAATTACAACCCCCAATTTCCCAGATGTCTGCAAGCTTGTACTGCTGTGCAGTAATATTAACTTCATTGTCATTTAAGTCTACCTCGATTTCACTATTTCTTGAAAATGACGTGCTTTGGAATTAGGAATTTTAAGCAGGAATGTGGCAAATTAAAATTTTCTGCATGAGTAATATATTTGTGTTTTTACTTTTTAGGTTCTATCTTTAGTGAAATCAATGCTTTTAATCAGGTCTTATGTTAGCATAATGAGCTCTGAATATGGCCCCCTGGTCAGATGACATCATTTCAAGTAGATGAGATGTGACTTTCATTTTTAGCTCCACTAGAACTTGCTTGGTGACCTTGAACAAGCTGCTTAACCTCACATTGACTTATTTTTATTACCTGCAAATTGGATATAATAGGTTCAGCCTCCCTCATGATGGTCCTGAAGGAGAGTTAACATAATATTTCAAAATGCCCTCAGCCCGAGGAACCACGCTTTAAAACAGCAGTTGTATTGAAAATCAGACCTGTGCAGCCTTTAAAGTGCATCATTTATGTACATTGTCGTCTCTAGCCCTTGCTTCTTAGATTGACCTTAGTCCATTTTAACCTTAAAAGCATCTTTTAAATATTCTTGGTTTATCTAAAATTCTCTTTCAGTGTAACATGTAGTTTATAAGTGATTTACAACCTCTAGAGAAATTAAGGATTTTTATTTTAAAAAATTGCAAGTCCGGAGACTTAAAAAAAAAAAAAAAAGATTTTAAGCTTTGAATTAAAAATAGGTAAAGCGAATTTATGAAGATGAAATTATTTAGATTTTGGAGAATATGTAGTAGATAATAATAAACTCTTTCTTCCAAGGTGTATTTTTGAAAACTCTCACTTCAAACATTTGAATTAGTAGATGAAAGTATTCTTTTTTCATCCTCGAAAATAATATTTCTCTTTCATTTTACTCATGGCCCATCTTAACAATTTTCTTGTATTTACCCCACATTTAGTAAAATTTCTTTTCCTATTTTTACCATTGTCATACTTCTTACTAATCAAGTGCTAAGAATGATCTGTTACCATGACTTTGCAGATCATAATAAAATCTACTTCTTTTCTGTTATCTAAAGATACATTTCTCTGTCGGTCTAGCAATAAGTTCATTAAAAACAGTGACTGATCAAACAGAGATCTAATTCTTCTGCTTTCTTTGTTCTCATTCTCTGCATTTATAATCCAAAGAATATAACTTTTATCTTTTTTTATGTTACTTATGTGATCATGGTCAAAAAGCAGTGGAGACCATGATCATATAAGTAACATAAAAAAAGATAATGTTTCCAGTCAAGTAGATTGCATGAGTTGATTTATTCAGTCATAATGACGATACTCAGTTGAAATGGTTTATAGTTATTATTTAAAAATGGCAGTAATAATCTATGTGTACAAACTTGCCTTGTCTATTCTTTTTCTTTTGAATCAGATAAAATAATTAATACACTTTGCTCAGATTAACTATTGGTTACTTCTCGAAATCAAATGTTTCTCACAAATTATCATATTCTAGAGAATACCCTAAGAAATCTGAAAACAATTTTCAAGACAGGTTTGTAAATCTTTTTTTTTTTATTAATTATGTGAAGTCCCTTTATATGGACATTTAAATTAAAATGACAAAATTTCAAGGAACTTTAGCCTAGGAGATGCTTGAATCAATCATGGGAGGATTGAGGGCTTTAGTATATTTATTCTGGTGCCATTCAATCAAGAAACTTTTCTTTCACCATTTATTATAGAAGTTCAGGTATCGGCTATGTCTGAACAGCACAGAGAAGTCTATCGCAAAACTAGGTACTTGTAGAAGATATTTTATATGGCAGATATTAGAGGAAAATGAGTCTCAGTTTATAGTATTACACACTTCTGTGAAATAGGGACTTCAGATGAGATTGTTTAGAGCTGTAGAAATGGTTGATGAAACCTGTATACACAAAGCAGAGAGAGAATTATCTGCAGATAGTATGAAAACTCTGATTTATGGACGTGATGAGTTCAACAATGGTGGTATCATGTATGTATATGGAATAGAACACAGCAATAAAGAATCAGTGAATGATACAGAACTATCTAGAACAACATATTATTGGCTCAGAAAGGTTATACATGAATAGTAGTTATAATTTACCCATTTTTATAGAAAAAAAACAAGAAACTAAACCTTTTATCTACTAAAAAACAACCAATTACTGAAGTATTTGGTGTATTATTCTTTTATTTTCCTAAATGGTCAATCTGATTTAAGTGGGAAATAATTTATTTGGCTGTTTAAAGGAGGTGTACAAAATTGATTAGCTGTTTTGCAACTGCTTTTGTGCTTTGAACATTGTCAATAAGTGACCATTTTAGACATTGGCATGAGAAACCACAAGGCACTTTTATTTGTTTGTCTATCTAGCTACTATAACAGCTAGAGTCTTTTAGTGATTCTCTTTTTTCCACGACAGCATAGCAATGCAATCTCACTTTCTGGGCCTGATTCAAATAACCATGCTTTAATTTTACAAAGACTAATAATTTGGCTACGTAGATTAGACAACTACTGGTGCCCTAGCAGTACATTTATAGATCAAGCAATTACAACCCCCAATTTCCCAGATGTCTGCAAGCTTGTACTGCTGTGCAGTAATATTAACTTCATTGTCATTTAAGTCTACCTCGATTTCACTATTTCTTGAAAATGACGTGCTTTGGAATTAGGAATTTTAAGCAGGAATGTGGCAAATTAAAATTTTCTGCATGAGTAATATATTTGTGTTTTTACTTTTTAGGTTCTATCTTTAGTGAAATCAATGCTTTTAATCAGGTCTTATGTTAGCATAATGAGCTCTGAATATGGCCCCCTGGTCAGATGACATCATTTCAAGTAGATGAGATGTGACTTTCATTTTTAGCTCCACTAGAACTTGCTTGGTGACCTTGAACAAGCTGCTTAACCTCACATTGACTTATTTTTATTACCTGCAAATTGGATATAATAGGTTCAGCCTCCCTCATGATGGTCCTGAAGGAGAGTTAACATAATATTTCAAAATGCCCTCAGCCCGAGGAACCACGCTTTAAAACAGCAGTTGTATTGAAAATCAGACCTGTGCAGCCTTTAAAGTGCATCATTTATGTACATTGTCGTCTCTAGCCCTTGCTTCTTAGATTGACCTTAGTCCATTTTAACCTTAAAAGCATCTTTTAAATATTCTTGGTTTATCTAAAATTCTCTTTCAGTGTAACATGTAGTTTATAAGTGATTTACAACCTCTAGAGAAATTAAGGATTTTTATTTTAAAAAATTGCAAGTCCGGAGACTTAAAAAAAAAAAAAAAAGATTTTAAGCTTTGAATTAAAAATAGGTAAAGCGAATTTATGAAGATGAAATTATTTAGATTTTGGAGAATATGTAGTAGATAATAATAAACTCTTTCTTCCAAGGTGTATTTTTGAAAACTCTCACTTCAAACATTTGAATTAGTAGATGAAAGTATTCTTTTTTCATCCTCGAAAATAATATTTCTCTTTCATTTTACTCATGGCCCATCTTAACAATTTTCTTGTATTTACCCCACATTTAGTAAAATTTCTTTTCCTATTTTTACCATTGTCATACTTCTTACTAATCAAGTGCTAAGAATGATCTGTTACCATGACTTTGCAGATCATAATAAAATCTACTTCTTTTCTGTTATCTAAAGATACATTTCTCTGTCGGTCTAGCAATAAGTTCATTAAAAACAGTGACTGATCAAACAGAGATCTAATTCTTCTGCTTTCTTTGTTCTCATTCTCTGCATTTATAATCCAAAGAATATAACTTTTATCTTTTTTTATGTTACTTATGTGATCATGGTCAAAAAGCAGTGGAGACCATGATCATATAAGTAACATAAAAAAAGATAATGTTTCCAGTCAAGTAGATTGCATGAGTTGATTTATTCAGTCATAATGATGATACTCAGTTGAAATGGTTTATAGTTATTATTTAAAAATGGCAGTAATAATCTATGTGTACAAACTTGCCTTGTCTATTCTTTTTCTTTTGAATCAGATAAAATAATTAATACACTTTGCTCAGATTAACTATTGGTTACTTCCTGAAATCAAATGTTTCTCACAAATTATCATATTCTAGAGAATACCCTAAGAAATCTGAAAACAATTTTCAAGACAGGTTTGTAAATCTTTTTTTTTTTATTAATTATGTGAAGTCCCTTTATATGGACATTTAAATTAAAATGACAAAATTTCAAGGAACTTTAGCCTAGGAGATGCTTGAATCAATCATGGGAAATAATCAGGATTGAGGGCTTTAGTATATTTATTCTGGTGCCATTCAATCAAGAAACTTTTCTTTCACCATTTATTATAGAAGTTCAGGTATCGGCTATGTCTGAACAGCACAGAGAAGTCTATCGCAAAACTAGGTACTTGTATAAGATATTTTATATGGCAGATATTAGAGGAAAATGAGCCTCAGTTTATAGTATTACACACTTCTGTGAAATAGGGACTTCAGATGAGATTGTTTAGAGCTGTAGAAATGGTTGATGAAACCTGTATACACAAAGCAGAGAGAGAATTATCTGCAGATAGTATGAAAACTCTGATTTATGGACGTGATGAGTTCAACAATGGTGGTATCATGTATGTATATGGAATAGAACACAGCAATAAAGAATCAGTGAATGATACAGAACTATCTAGAACAACATATTATTGGCTCAGAAAGGTTATACATGAATAGTAGTTATAATTTACCCACAACAGATAACCTTTGCCACCTAGATGTCTCCATCACATACTCTTTCAACTTTTACTACAATTAATATAAAAGAAATAGGAAACTTTAACATTTTAACATCTGTTAGAGGTTCTGTGATTCAGAGGCAATTTTATGACAAACATTTGGTATACAAATCAGATTTAGATGAAAACACTTCTTGTCTAAAAGCTGAGGAGTTTAGGCAAGTTTAATGAGTACACACAACTGACTCACCACATTTTTTCTCCCTAAGATTCATAGGGTCTTGATAATCCATTTATAATTTAGGTTGCTTTTAACCATAAACAGGAGAAAACCAGTTTCAAACAGTTTACAATTAAAGAAATTTATTATAGTTCATTGCAAGAAACAAAAATGATTCCAGAGTTAGTCAGTTCTTCATCTTAAAGATGACATATGGACCTGAGTTGTCATTCATTTATTCAACAACTACTTATTGAACACATATATCAGGCCCTGCTCTCAACCCTGAGATTAACAGTGTGCTAGGCTTAATATGGCTGCAAATTCTTTGATATTCCCCACAAAGTGAGATGAAGTCGAATTCCCCTAAATCTGAATCTTGACTGGCCTAACCGACTTACTCTGCTACAGGAACATCCAGAAATGATGTTTTGGTACTACCGAGATGTTGTAAGTAGCCTTGCAGCTTCCACCTGGGGACCTCAGAGTACTCATTCTCAGCAGTCTTTTTGAACCCAGTCTCTGCACTGTGAGAAGCCCATGCCATGTGGAAAGGTCACCCAGAGGTATTTAATTTAATAGTCCATCCTGAGCCTGCAGAGGACTTCCAACAACATGAATTCTTCGTCGACTCCAATCGCAGCTGCCTTTTGACTGAAACCATAGACCCCTAGTGAACACCAACCATTCAAGCCCAGGCAGCCCATAAATCTAGGAAAGATAACAATAAAATATTGTGTTACTAACTGAGTTTTGGGGTTGTATATTATGCTGTTGTAATCATATAATGGGCAATGAACAACACGGAAAAAATTCAGCATTCATTGGGGAGGCAGAAATACATGCATGCAAGCTATACAAATTGGTTATGTATTTTTAAATGCTAGATATAAAAAATAGTAAAGCAGAGAAGGTAGAAGAGAGAGAGAGAGAGAGAGAGAGAGAAAGAGAATCTTTCAGCTCTGATATTTTTAAGAGTATCAACTAGTTCTCATGGTAACAAAAATTAAATGATGCCCAGCCATGTATGTGTTACATGCCACTGAGTTAGCTCCTGGTCCTGGCAACCTGATGAATCAGTGATGTCCACAATGTCTTGTCCTCAACAGCCTTGCTCAGTCCCTGCAGACTCATGCCTATGGCTTCTTTTACAGAGTAGTTCCATATCATATCTGGTCTTCCTCTTTTCCTGCTGCCCTCTATTTCCCCCAACATTATTATCTTTTCCAGAAAGTCTTGCCTTTTCATGATGTGTTCAAAGTAAGACAGCTTCCATTTTGTCATTTTTGCCTCCTGCAATGTTTCAGGCTTGATTTGCTCTAGGACCCATTTGTTCATCTTTCTTGTGGTCCAGGTTATCCACAGAGCTCTCCTCCAACACCGTATTGCAAATAAATAATTTGTTTCTATCCAACTTTCACATCCATACATCATAATAAGAAATTGAGGGTATGGATGATCTTAGTCTTGGTCTCAGCAATACAGCCAAACAAACCACTTCCAGGAGTAAAGACATTGCATCTTCCTTGTGTTCTATTTCTTAAAACAATAAGCAAATGAAATTTTTTCCCCACAAAACCCCTAGCAAATTTCTCCTCCTATTTTATATAACACAATTGAGCCACATACCCAAATAAACTCAACACTAGCACTAGCAATGATTGATTAGACCAATAGGTAAAAGCAAATACCAGAAGAAGTTTTTCGTATTGGTACTACTTGTTAGCATGTAAAAGCCACATCCATTTAGGGTAAGAAAATGTCTCACAGGAATGCGGACTTTATGCATTTTCTTCAGGAATTTGAACTAAAATCTCTTGAAAATCTGTGTCCTACTTAAATGATCAAATATATTTAGTAAGGTTTAAATATACAAGGAGGAGGCAAATGTCAAATGTTAACATTGTATGGATTGGATAAGATAGCTGGTCGTCAGATACTTGCATACGTATATACATATATGCATACATACATACACACATGCATACATACAGGAAAATTTTAGCTACTTTTACAAACTTACGAAGATAGCAAATCTGCAAATAATCTCATTTGACACCCAATTAATGCTCAAAAAGTTAGACAATCTATTAACAAATTTAAATGTATTTTATTTCAAGGGAGGATTTGTGTAAAAAAAAACCTTTTAATTTAAAAGATGTAGTAATTTTAAAAAAGAGAAGAATAAAAATAAAGATAGACAGAACTTATTAAAAAAGACATGTTTACACTCAAAGCATCAAATTATTGCATTGTTTTATGTAATGACATGTAAATGGAAAATACCCAATTCTGAAGTAAATGGTCAATGAATAATTTAAGAATATTCTACCTGAATATTTTGTTTTAAGAATACAAGGTAATTACATGAGTATTAGAACAAATATAGTAAAGTTCTGTTCATTATAACCTCAAGAGAAAGAAGGACTTTTATCAGAAAAAAATAAATTTGTAATTATCAAAAAATAAAAAAAAGAATAAAAAGCTTTCCAAACTACTGATAGTACTATTAAAACATCACAAAACTAAGTTTTGGTTTCATTTTGGAATAGATTTTTTTTTTAAGAAATAAATATCATTTAGGTTTTATTCAAATTGAAAAACATATATGTTGTAGAAGTTTTTATTTATATCTTTTGTAAAATTATTGGAAGCACAAATGTTATATAAAATGTTTTAGAAGCATGACTACTATATATACACTGGATAACTATATTTTCTAAATTATTTCTCAGCAAGCCCTCACTTTATACAATTTGTGTTTAATAACCAATTAACTGCATAATATAAAATACTTCGTTGTCATACTCTGTACAGCTAATTAATTTGTTTAGAGAAAGCTCAATTAAAATAGAACTAGGCAATCTGCTTAGATTGACTTTCTTGTATATAAACTTTATTAGAAAGACATCTTGATTTCTCAGATATAGAGGTGATGTAACTTTTGCTTACCATTATGACTTAGCAAGGAATTTACACTTTCCAATCATTTTTTTGTAAGGCCTTAATTAAAGTACTGAAGCAATGGAAAATTCTTAAATAACTATCAGAACATTTAATTATTCTACATTATCAGTTCAAAATAATTAAAACTGTGAAATTTCTGAGTTTCTTAAATTAGATTTATAACCTCAATTTAACATATCCTGAATTTAAGAACTGTCTTTGAAAAATATTATTATTGGTTAATTTTAATGACATAAATTTAACCAAAAAATACTTGATAACTGCTAAATCATGATTCTGCAATAAACATTGTACCATACATTTACTTCCAAATCACAGATTTAAATGGGCATATCATTTTAAAAATGACTATTTTTCAATCATAACTAATTTCCCTCATGTAGAGTGCAAGAATCAAGTAAGAGTTCTTAATATTAGCTCTATCTTATTTTCTATCCATGCCAACGAGTTTCAATTTGAATTGACACTTCCCTTTGAGAATTTTGTTGCTAAGATATGTGCCTAATTTTGCTAAAATCTAATTTTTATTATGTATTTTCTTTGCCATTTATAAACATTTTAATTTCTGTACATTTAAGATATATATGTCACTTTCTTGGATATTTAACTTCTCTATATTTTCTATATCCTTAATTTATACAACCAAAAGATGGCAGTGCTTCATCAAGTATTCTTTTCCTATAGGCCTTAGTATTTATTTTCTTGATAGTCAAAATCTATTGAGTGAGATTTTTATATTTTAAGAATAAAACTATATTTAATATTAACAGCTCTCTGATAAATACTTTAACTTTTGAAATATAAATCATAATGCATTTATTTTAAAAAGGTAAACATTTAAGAAAATAAAAGACCCATAATAATGTCAAATAGAGAGTACTCTGAGTGCATATTTTAAACGATTTTCTCTAGCACCTCTCCTGGCTTTATTTGATTAGTTGTATATGAATCTCACTGAAGACAGATTTTTGAAGACCTGTGGAAGTACTTTTCTTTTCATACAATGATCTTGATTTCATTTCAAAAAATTTGAAACCTATATTTGTGTTTTCATATATGTCAAAGTGAACCCACACTTCAACACTAACAAACACAGCACCCAAGTATTTCTAATTTATACACTATCAATACAAGGAAAGAGATTTTAATGTTTAAATATAACAGTGCTAAAATTCCATTGCATTTTTTAATGTAAAGTGATATTTAACTGAACTTTTTGATTTTCCTCAATGCCTGTTGTATTAAAAGCTAATTTTCTCTGAAAATCTTTATGCCCCTTATCTGCCTTTTGCTTACTCCTAACCAAAATCCCGCAAAGATACATTTTAGTGTTTTAATTTAATATTTTATTCTTTTTTAAATAAATGTCTAATGATTTCAACTCTACATAACTATATCCAACTTTATTTTCTAATCTTTAATTCTGCCTCTTGCAGGAACATTTGTCAATATTTATTACTATGTTATTTAGTATCGAAGGTGAAACTCCAAATATTGTGTATATTTTCCAAGTTGCTTAGTGACAAAATAGCCTTAACATTCCTCTTAGCTTGTGTAAACTTGAGACTGACTACAAGCCTCTGACTTCTCTTTTCTTAGACTACTTAACTTAGAACTCTTGAAAGTTTTCTCTCTGCTCCTTTGAAATGTAAATCTTGTCCCACCTTCCTGCCAGTTTATTTTTTCTCAAACACTTGGAATCGCCCCTTGAAATGTAATCACTGAAGACTGATACGTAAACTACACAGAAGTGAATGACTCTGGAGGTTGCTGTATGGTTGAGGCCGCAGAAATTTTTCCGAAGCTTTCCAAAGGATGGGAATAATTATTATTAAAATATCTTAATTAAAACCAAAAAGAAGAAAAGAAACGTAGGGCTTCTAGCTCCCAGTTTCCGTGAGACCAACCCTTCCCTTGTCCTCTAGTCCTTTTTTACTACCTCACTCCAGTGCTTAAAAACTCTCCTGCCTTCTGCTTTAACAGAGTTGAGTTCCATCTCTCTCCCTTATTGCAATAGCCTTGACCTCTACTGTAATACTCTTGAATAAAGTCGTCTTTGCTTGTCAACTCCATTTTGTGCAATTTTTCTTTGACATTATTTTCTATGGTTGAAACACAAAAAAATGCCAGTGGTTCTCTTTTATTCAGGATGTGTTTGAGCTAGAAACAACTAGAGTTTATCTTTTCTTTTTGTTGTTGTTTTTCTTTATAAAAACCAAAGACCCTGTTGCTTAATTAAGTATGAGCAATTTCAGGAAAGCATTAAGGCGGATCTATGGGGGCTTGGCAGTGTCACTGCTGGAGCCATCAAAGTTACCATAACACACACACCTCTAAGTCCTTTTTACTGCCGAAGAACTGAATTTCAACTCAGCGAATATGAGAAATATTTGTTTATTAAGTGCACATTACAAGGTAAAGACAAGTCAAGCCTAAAATCAGCTAGCCACATGGAAATGAGAGAAGATGAAGAGCTGTAATGCAGGGGAGGGAGAAGTCTGAGTTATATTTGGGGACTGTGACGGGATGATCCTAAAGACATTCCTAGGTGATGGGCAAATGAGATCATCTTGATTGACACCTAGCTGCTATATAACTTTCCCTAGTGTGCATGTGCTTACCCAGAATTTAGTCTGCTTTAATTAGATTCATGAAATTCCAAGCGTAGTCATGACATTATAATGATGGTATAATAAGGCCAAAGTTAGGAGCAGTACTTTCTACGCATGCGTTTGTAGTTGGTTTAGCCAGCAGCTTTTATGGCCTTGGTGCGCTAGGATTTGGGGTAATATTTAACCCTAAAAGGAGATATTTCTAGAAGGTTCTTAAGGAAGGTCTTCAAGGGCAGTTTCTATGGTTACAGAGCTGGACCCTTATTTTTTTGCTCCCCTGTTGCTCATGTCTGATTAGCTACCTAATAGCAGTGATATCCATTTCTTTATCTGATTTCCTAGTTTCTTCTGTAACTTCACGGAATTGTCTTTTATCAAGAAGTCCTGGTGAAGATTGAAAAAATTCATTACATCAATAAAATTTATCCCAAACTTAGGTTAAGTGACAATGATAGAATGGGGGTTATAGCAACAGACAATCACAACCGGGAAGAGATTCGAGTTTTGCGGAGTCAGAAATATGCCATTTGAGAAACTCTCATTATTGAAAATAATGCATTTTGAATATAAAAGTTGTTAAAGCCACTCCCAGAGCCTCAATAAATGAGCTAAACTGTTATCTCCCATTCCACCCTCCCTAATGTGCAGCTCCTGAAACAAGAGGTTTAGAAGGTGAGCGGGGTGGGGAACAAAATAAAATAAAGGAAAAGAATCTGAATAAGATGACTGTATAGTAAGAAATTGGTCCAGAGCTTAGAACCCAAAGTAGATCTCAAAAGAAAGTAGAATGGTGAGAGATAAAAACAATTATAAAGATTCATGTTAAATATCAATGTTTTTATTTTTCACCCATTCTTTTGAGTATTATCCTAGCCAATGGCTGTTTCTTATAGTTGAGGTCAGTTCAGGAAACAGGTGTAAATTTATCAGAGATTTAACCACAGACGACCTAAAAGGATAAAATCATGGATATGTATGTAAGTATGAATATACATAGAAGCATATATACTCATATATGTATACTATTTATATATACTGATTACTTATATAACACACACACACACACACACACACACACACACACACACACACACGTATAAATCCTTTGTCAATTCTACCCTATTTAAGAGCATAGGAGGACACTATAGTTTTGTGTTCTTTTGTCTCCCTTCCTCCCTAAATTTAATCAGAGGAATTGACACTTGGAATAATGACAAAGTGAAACAGTGAGGACACAAAGTTTTGCTGTTTTTTTTCCATGAGACTTTGATGAGAAGACATGGGTAGAGGATGAACGATGAACAAAAATAACCAATTCTTATGAGTGAACATAAGGATGCTTGAAATAGCAAACATGGGTCCTCAATGTGCTTTGACATATGTTATTCTGCTGGTATAAAAGGTGAAGGTATTCTAATCCAGTAACAAAATTAGGAGGAGATTCTGGGTTTTATTTTAGGTATGAATGTGTTTATGATTCATTACTAGAAAAATGCGAATAATGACCTTCTTACTTTAGAGAATAGTGTAGAAACATTACTGTGCTTTTGCTGATTGATAAGGGATCTTTAAAAAGGGGTACACAAATGGGCGTACTATAGCTTTCTATCACATACTTGCACACAATTGGTTTAAAGAAAACCAATTTCCAGATTCTCAACTTTCATGTATATGGTTTGCAAAAATTAATCTGAGAATTTCTTCCTGCGATGAGGTGCAACATCTCACCCATCTCTCTCCCAGCTGCTCTTCAATTGTTCAAATATACGCACATTTCCCAATTATCCTGAATCTTAACTCTGAAGCAGTGTTGCAGACACAAATGGCTCTACGTCATCAAACAAAGAAATGTTTGGAAATAGGGATTGGATAACAGGCTCTCACAAGTGGCTGGTTTTCAAACATTTACCCTCAGCAAATCAAGGAGGACCTTACTCAAGTCATTAGCTGACACGTCCTTAGGTTTCTTTTTGGTAATTATTTTTTCTGTATTATTGACTTCAAGATCCAAAAATTTTTTTAAAAAACAGCAAAACTTTGTATGTTCACTATTTCACTTTATCATTATTTTAAGTGTCAGTTCCTTAAATCAAAAGGATTTCAGATCGAGTGGCATTATAGCAACAAAACTTTCCATTGCTTTCTTATTTTCTTAGCTTATCTGGGCATTTATATCTAAAAATGAAAATGATGCTAAGTTAACCCTCATGCCAGCAATAAGTAGTTTCCATTCACAGGTGCACGAAACAATAATTGAAGAAGGGACTGTCTTATATCTAAATAAAATAAATATTTCCAAAAAAATTTGGCATTTAAAAAATTTGTTAAGTTACTTACGTTGTAATAATCAATTATAAACAAATAAAAAATGTATTGTGTAAGATTTGTTTTTTACAATATACCTATTGTCACAAAAATATTTTTAAATAATATGTATTTTGTATATGTTTTTTGAAGAGAAAAATGATATGGTTGTAAATAATAGTCTTTTAGGTATACTTTGTATTGCATAAAGTTCTCTTGGGGAAGTTGAATCAATACTTTAAAATCTTCTGAATTTATGTATCAACTTAAATTTTTAATGTCAAATTAAAAATTATGAATGAGGCATTTATTTATACATAATTTCTTTGGAAGTTATTTGTGCCCAAAATTCAAAGAGCACTGATTCTTGCTACCATTATTAAATCAGAAGTAAAGGATGTAGTTCTATTTATAATAGCTATCATATTAAAATCTAACACAGCACACACACACAAAAAAAACTATGTAAAAATAATGTTTCCAGAAAGCTTATTAGAGCTATTTATTTATTTATTTATTAAATGATGTTAGGAGAGTTTTTAAATCTGGCAGTCAATGTTTTTATAGAACCTCCTGTTCACCTATATTTTTATGAAACAATGAAATGCTTTTCTATACTTCCTTCCTAATCATAAAGGTAATTTAAGAACATATAAGAAATATGATTTTACTTATACCAATCACACATATGTAAAAAATATGGAAATGAATGATGACATTAATTGTTAAATTTTCATAGAATTATTCCTGCTTGGGCATCAGATTATATTTTTTACTATAATTATCCAAATTTATTATTGTATATATTTAGTACTTTTTTTCTTCTACCTAGAAACAGGCTTCAGATCAGTCATTCTTAATCAGTTTACAGACACAAAGAAAGATGCCAGGGACCAGGGTCATTGCCAAAATGAGGTGAGTTTCCTGAGTCACTTTAAGTGGCTGCCAAAGAACATTGTACTTGAAAGGAGGCCAGGTTCACAGAATTTGCACAGACTCCTTAATGTAATTTTAATTTTAATGTTCTTTAACAAAGAGGTTAAGGGGACCTTGCCTCACACCACTTCCAGAGTTTCGATGCTCACAAGCCATTGCCAAAAGTACACTGGACTTGAAGTGGACTGTGCTTAGAAGTCATAGAAATGACAAGGCAGTTTTTAAAAACAAAGATGCAATCAAGTCACCTCTGAAAAAAAAAATCTTGTCCCAGAACTTTATTTTCTCTTGGATAAAATACAGAGACTTTACTTAACATTCAACGGATCAAGGCTTTGAATGGACATTTTCTCACCTAACATCGCAAAGAAATTTGATCACTCTCCTTCCTCTTGTTCTCTTCACTGGATTCTAGAAGTTTCCCTCTGTTCTTTTCTATATTCTCTCATATCTCAGGTCTTCAAACAAAAACTTTCTCAGCATGAAATATTGTAAAGTGACTATCCAATTCTTATTCTACTTCCAGATCTTAATTTTAGTGTCATTTCTTCAGGAAGCCTTCCTTTAATCTGGGTTTATTTGTGTGTTGTTTTAGGATCTCAAAGCCTTTTTATGAGAAGGAGGGGACACAAGGATGAGAACTTGGCAACTAGCATTTACTGAGCTCCCACTGTATGTCAGGCACTCATTAGCTCTTTTAGTCATTACAGCAACCCCATGAGGTAGATACCACTGTGTTATTATCCCCATTTCAAACTAAGTATTAGATTCCATTGTAGTTAATTGTCCAAGGTGACAAGACTAGTAAATGGCAGGTAATTACTTTTTTAATGTATGTCTTTCTTACTAACCCTTTACCTCCATGAGAACAGAGACAAATTTCATTTTTCTCATCTTTGTGTACAACCCCAGTCCATACACGGTGGGTATTTAATAAATACTTATTGGATGGTTAAATTATGCAGATAATATGATGGAGAGACAGTTTCATATGCATATTATAAAGTGTCATTGGATATGGGAAAACTTTCTGGGTGAGAATCGCAAAAGGTGCCTTTGGTTTCAAGTGTGATAAATGAAAGAAAGGTCTTCACTTACCTGAGAAAGCTCTGCATACGGCTCAGTTTCAGAGAGCAGTGAGCGAGGCTGTGCTTTTAAAATAGGTAGTGACACAAATAGGTCCTTATTGTCAATGGGTTCAACTGACTAGAATTATTGAGATTATAACTGCTTTCAAATTATAAAACATGTAAAAAAATTAAAAACTATTCCTACATCAGTTAATTGGATAGCCATGCTGGATTATCTAATTTGCCTTTAATTGAATATTTTCTTGCCTAAGAAATAAATCAGATAAAATAAAACTATTATAAGGATTACAATCATTATAGAGAAAACAGACATATAGACAAGCAGAAAAAAAGAGTGAGAACTACATCCAAAGTAAACATGTAACTGTTGAAATTTGGCTATTTTTATTTACCTATTATCTAATATACATACTAAATTACCATAAAAATTGTTTAAGTCAGACTTTTAAATTGAGAAAGCTGAACAACCTGAAATTTATTCGAAATTGTGTGTCTGGAAATTTCTCAGCCCAAAGGTTGATGTTTTGTTATCAGCATTTCCAGGAGACTTATTTTTTTAAAAAAATGTTAAGAACTATTTCTTTGTCAATACTGATGTCAAAATGATAGATTTCTAGGCTTCTTTTGTGCTTGGTTAATGTTCAAGGGAGAGAATGGAAAAAATGTCTTCTTTATGTACAATTTTCTAAACAATGCCATTTTCATGTTACTTTATCTAATTTTATTCCTTGGATTAGATTCTAATAGTCTGATAAGAGTCCCATTTCTCTAATTTGTAATTCATTAATCATGAGTGTATTTTATTAAATTATTGCTACTCTTATAGCTCTCTTGACACTTTATAGACAATATATTATGTTATATATTATAAAGTATGTTATATTTTTGTTTGATGTTTTTTTTATTTTTAATGACTGCAAAAATCGTTGCACTCTTATACTATTGTACTTTGATAGTGAAATGTTTATAGTCAGTTAATTTATTTTCTTCCAATTTTTTATATGTTTTAAAACTAAGCAATTGCTTTTCCTAAAATAGTGAATTTCATTAAGTCTGACTGACTCTTCTCCCATTTTGCAGGAGTGCCAATAAAGTCTAGACTTCTCTGAGCATGTCAGTTTGCAATCAGGGTAAACTTTTTAACACAGAGCAATAAAAGCTCTCCTTTAGGCAATTCGGAAGGCACAGGAGACTGACAACAGAGTTCCTTTGTTAAACATATTCTATTGTCAAGTGAATTATAAGGAAGTGTACCTAGACATGTACTCAGCACTTTATGTGGAGTTTCTGTAGTGTTCTGCCGATCCAAATGACCATATTACCATGTTCGAAAATATTTATCATCTTTTGCATTTAATCTGTGGAAGATATTAAGAATCTGTTTTGAATCTCAAATTTTCTAATGAACCAAAAGTTAGTGGCTAAATAGTGGGATGTATATGTTAGAGGACATTGAAACAAATTAAAATTGATATAAATAGTAACCTTTCTCAATTTTCTTCTGAGAATGTAAAGCTTCATTGATAAAGTTTTTAATTATTTTCGCAGATGATTAAAAATTATGTTTACGAAATCTTTTAAATAATAGCAAAGTAATTTAATTTTTTCTTTCAAGAAATTTAGAAAGAATGTGAAAATACAAACTTAAAAAAATGCAAAAAATCCCACAATATAAACATCAATATAAACATGAATGAAGAACATGTAATATTTTAGGAGGTGATATGTTCAAGTAGTGACCTCTACTTTAAGAGGAAAAAAGTGTCAGCACAATGTAGGGCGTTTTATGAATTAGAAAATGTGTGTGTATATATTCAAATTAAGGAATATATTGTCAGAATTATTACATACAATAAAAATAAGAAAAAAATGGTTTACATCGCTTCCTGTCAATGGTATGGAGAAGACTACCCAGGGGTTATTTAGAAGAATATTCTTAGATTAATTTACTGTTTACTATTGATTAAATATTCCAGACTTTGTGAAGTTGTCACCACTGGGGTAATGTGAACTTTGGTGTGGCCCCAGTGGTGTTGGGGAGGAGGAGGACAGTGGAGGACAGTGTTGTGTTGTGTGTTGTTGTCTCTTGGTTCTTCTCTGCTGACGCAGCAAATTACAGGTTAGCGAGATTTAGAAAAAGTAAGATTTATTGAAAATACATTTTAGAAGGAGATGGGCCAAGCTAAGGAAGGCTACAGCCCTGTGGAATTTAGGAGATGAAGAGAGAAGATAGTATGCCCCAAAGGAAGGGGCAGGTTTCCAGCCAGGGAAGCTGTAACAATGCAGAAATAGGAAGGTCTGTTTATATTTGGGCCGTGATGGGAAATCCTAGATGATCCCTATGTGAGGTCACTTTAACTGACAGTTGGCTGCTATATTATGCTTTGCCTACAGCTCATGTGCTTACCCAGAATTCAGTCTGTTATAATTAGATTCAGGAACTTCCAGGTGTAGTCCTGAGATTATAATGATGGTAATAATGACGCTGAAGTTATGGGCAGTACTTTCTGCGCATGCGTTTGTAGCTGGTTTAGCCAGCAGCTTTAATGGTCTTGGTGCTCTAGGATTTAGGGTAATTCCTAACCCTAAAAGGGAGATATTTCTAGGTGGTCCTTAAGGAAGGTCTTCAAGGAAAGTTTCTCTGGTTACAGAGCTGGGCCTTCGCTCCTGTCCCTCATGCCTGACTACCTAACAAAATTACCTGTTAAATACTAAATTTCTGTTTAGTAGATATGTAAATAATTATGCTACAAATAACCCTCAAGGATTATCACTCTGTAAGACATTAACAGACTTCGTATTTAAAATAGCAATCTTATCTTGATATTTATTACTGCTCTAGAATAACATCTTGAATGTTCTTTGAATTGGTCATAAACTTGTACTGGTTACTATGTTTTATTAATTAGTGCATTAAATATAATCTTTTATAATTGTATGAAAATCATATTTATTAATCTTTTTGAAAATCATTATTTACACACACACACACATCTAGGTAAATGGAATACTATGGAATAGTAGGGGTCAATTGGTAAATAGTTGAACAATGCTAGCTGAACGAAGCATTGTTGAAATTTCTGAAAAGGAAATAAGATTACATGATGAAAATAAAATTGAAAAAAATAGATCTGGAATAAATCGCAAAGGTCTTTGTGATTGCTTGCTTGTTGTTTTTTTATATTTTGAATTTATATTTATTGACTCATATCCTTTTAGTTTTGTTTGAAAATATTACAAAGTAATAAAAGCACAGATAATATAAAATCACTTGTGTATGGGAAGTTTTTTTTTTAATTTAAAAAACAGGATATTGCATGTAAATTTTAAGTCCTCTTTCCCTTCTTTTCTCTACAAAGGCAACCAATATAAAATCTAAAATTCCAAGACTTACTACTGCTACTAGGTAGGTATATATCTATAGTTTCTTTGCACAAGTTTGATTCTTATCTAAAAGTTATTATAATCATAATTTTCAATTTAATTTTTCTTTCAATGTTGGTTTTGGTTTATTAATATTGGTATTAATAAATCTAGGTTTTAAATTTTAATTTCTACATAGTGTTTTATAGAATAAATAGATGATCATGTATTTATCTGACTTTTTTTATTGGTTATTGAGCATATATTTAATTTTTTAGTTTACAAATAATAGGGCAAGGTAATGTTGCCTCTGCCTCCACCGTGCACATGGGCAAGCATTTTTCTGGGGTAGACATCTTGAAATCTAATTCCTTATTCACAAATAATAATACTTTTTTCAGCTTTGGTAGATGCTAACAAATTGATTTCAAAAGTTGTACAAACTTTTACTCTAACCAGCCCTGTGAGAGCATTCTTGACTCTAGATATCTATTTGGTATTGTCAGAGTTTTTAAAAAAATAATTCTGTATTCAATGAATTACTGTTCATGGTGAGCTTTAACTTATTAAATTTCAAAGTAAACAAACATATCAATCATTTAATGCAAATTTGCTTATTTTTGCCATATATATGGAATTATTTTCTACCCACAGCTGTAGAAAGTATTTTCCTATATAGTATATAGTTTCCTAATTGTCATGTATATAAATGTATTATATATTATTCCCTTTCATCCATCCTGTCTCGTTAATATCTCTTTGTAATGATTTCCTATATCTTATATATCAAGGTTTCATTCTTGTTTTCCTATTGTATGAATTTATTGGATATTAATGGACAAGCATTTTTCCTATTTATCTAGTTCTACAAAACATGCTTTTTTTTGGAATTTTGATTGGAGTGGCATTGAATTTATGGAAGAACTATTTTTTTTTAAATATAGTTGATCCTTGAACAACGTGAGTTTGAAATATGTGGGTTCACTGATACGTGAATTTTTAAAAATAAATACTGTCAATATATTTTCTCTGCCTTATGTTTTTCTTAATAAGATTTTCTTTTTTATTTAGCTTACTTTATTTTAAGAATACAGTATATAATACATATAACTTACAAAATATACATTAATCAACTCTGTTATTGGTATGGCTTTCGGTCAACAGTAAGCTATTAGTAGTTAAATTTTGTGGAAATCAAAAGTAATATGCATGTTTTCACTGTGCAAGGGGTTGGTTCCCCGATCCTCTCATTGTTCAAGGGTCAATTGTACTGAGTCTCTCCATCTCTGGTTTATTTATTCATGATATTTTATGATTCCTTTTATATCATTTTGAAGTAATTTTGTTAGATTTATATTTAAGTAACATTTTTGGCGATTGTTATCATATCTTTTATTGTGTTATATATGCTGTGTTTTTATTGCATATGAAAGAAATACTATTGTATTTTTCATAATTCTGTTTATTCAGTCAACTTTGTGGAATGCTATATGTTTTAAAATAGTTGCTAATAGATTCATTTGAATTTTCTATATACACAATTGCATTTCCTACAGAGACCAATAACTTATTTGTTTCCAAACCTTATGATTCTATTCTCTTATTTATGTTCTTACTCTATTGGCTAGGTCATTTAGGATAACATTCTGCAATAATTAGTTATGATTATTGATATATTTGTGCTGCTTTTTTCAAACTAAAGTTATCTTTTAACCCACCATTTATTTATTTCTATTGTTTTCATTATCTACTGAATCTAGCTGAATTAATTAAAATTTTAATTTATATTTTATTTTCTTCCTGGTTGGGAAATTGAATATTCCATTTAAACATGAAAGTAACCAATATCTCTATTATTCCACCACTTATCAAAGAAACTTCAATGACCCTCTTTTAATAGCTTCAATTTGACCTTGTTTTTGATACCAACATATTGGGTTTATATCTATTTTTAAGGTGAATAATTATTGATTCACCAATAGGTCCACTGATTTTTTTTTTCATTTCCATCACTTTTAATATCACACTTCTTTATTATACATTTTATTCTTTATTCTGAGTTCCTTATCGATAAAAAAAAATCCTTGAGTATTTTTTCTTTGTAGTAAATTTCTTAAAGAATTAAATTATCTCACATTTATTGGACTAAAATCTTTGTATTTCCCTTAAATTATCTTTATATATTAATTGAATCAACAAATATTTTGAAGATTTTTTATATGTCAGACATTGTTCTATGTGCTAACACTATAACATATTACCAAGAGACAAAACTGCCCTCAACAAGCTTATATCAATTAAGAAGAGATGTTGGTTAAAAAACAAAACAAAACAAAAAAACCCCATAAATACAACATATAGTGCGTCTGGGGATTATTTGGAGAAATAAGGAAGAATGGTAAAGAATTGAGCTTGAGTGGAGGAATGCCAATTTACAATATTTAAGAAAAACCTACTTGATAACATGACATGAGCACAAATCTGATGATATAAAGGAGTGAGCTGTGCAGTGTATAAATGCCAAAGCATATAGAGAGGATACACAGTGAGTTGAAAACTCTGAGCATGCAGAAGTCAGAGGAGAGCTAGCTATACGTTTAGTGTGGCTGAAGTGAAGTGAACGAAAGAGGGTAGGAAAATAAGTAGAGACTGAGGTCAGAAAAGCATTAACTTTTGATATTATGTAGACCTTGGCTCCTGGCTAGGTCTTTGGCTTCTAGAGGAGTGAGATGAGAAGCCATTAGGTGGTTTTCAATAGTGGAATGAGATGGATCTTTCATTCTAAAAAACTTGTTTTAGTTTGTACATTAATAGTGTGTGCAGCATGAGAAATACAAAGGGATATGAGTGGTAGATATGTAGGGATATAATTTTGTAGCTCAGAGAGAAATCAGGTTTGATGTGATTTCTTGTTTAAAAAATAAAAAAATAAATAAAAATTAAGAAATGTGTTAAAGACATATTTATTAATCATGGTATATTTCAGAATATTTTATAAATTTCCAAGAATAATATAAAGTAGATAGTATTTAACAGAACCTTTCTTGCTGAGAATCTCATAAGTGAATTCTTCTACTAAGAGTGCACTGTGAAACTGAATATCAGAATTTATTACAATAGCCTCGGATTTGCTCTCTCTTTAGACTGACTTCCTCCAAAACATCCTACTAAGTTTTAAGTCTAATTTGTAATTTTAATGATTTACTTCCTATACTTATACTATGCAAAAGGCTTATTAAAGCTTTTAGGATAAACTCCAAATTTCTATGTGATCTGGAT
>NW_011888786.1:11462931-11470665 GCF_000151845.1 Pteropus vampyrus
TTATTTGTTTCCAAACCTTATGATTCTATTCTCTTATTTATGTTCTTACTCTATTGGCTAGGTCATTTAGGATAACATTCTGCAATAATTAGTTATGATTATTGATATATTTGTGCTGCTTTTTTCAAACTAAAGTTATCTTTTAACCCACCATTTATTTATTTCTATTGTTTTCATTATCTACTGAATCTAGCTGAATTAATTAAAATTTTAATTTATATTTTATTTTCTTCCTGGTTGGGAAATTGAATATTCCATTTAAACATGAAAGTAACCAATATCTCTATTATTCCACCACTTATCAAAGAAACTTCAATGACCCTCTTTTAATAGCTTCAATTTGACCTTGTTTTTGATACCAACATATTGGGTTTATATCTATTTTTAAGGTGAATAATTATTGATTCACCAATAGGTCCACTGATTTTTTTTTTCATTTCCATCACTTTTAATATCACACTTCTTTATTATACATTTTATTCTTTATTCTGAGTTCCTTATCGATAAAAAAAAATCCTTGAGTATTTTTTCTTTGTAGTAAATTTCTTAAAGAATTAAATTATCTCACATTTATTGGACTAAAATCTTTGTATTTCCCTTAAATTATCTTTATATATTAATTGAATCAACAAATATTTTGAAGATTTTTTATATGTCAGACATTGTTCTATGTGCTAACACTATAACATATTACCAAGAGACAAAACTGCCCTCAACAAGCTTATATCAATTAAGAAGAGATGTTGGTTAAAAAACAAAACAAAACAAAAAAACCCCATAAATACAACATATAGTGCGTCTGGGGATTATTTGGAGAAATAAGGAAGAATGGTAAAGAATTGAGCTTGAGTGGAGGAATGCCAATTTACAATATTTAAGAAAAACCTACTTGATAACATGACATGAGCACAAATCTGATGATATAAAGGAGTGAGCTGTGCAGTGTATAAATGCCAAAGCATATAGAGAGGATACACAGTGAGTTGAAAACTCTGAGCATGCAGAAGTCAGAGGAGAGCTAGCTATACGTTTAGTGTGGCTGAAGTGAAGTGAACGAAAGAGGGTAGGAAAATAAGTAGAGACTGAGGTCAGAAAAGCATTAACTTTTGATATTATGTAGACCTTGGCTCCTGGCTAGGTCTTTGGCTTCTAGAGGAGTGAGATGAGAAGCCATTAGGTGGTTTTCAATAGTGGAATGAGATGGATCTTTCATTCTAAAAAACTTGTTTTAGTTTGTACATTAATAGTGTGTGCAGCATGAGAAATACAAAGGGATATGAGTGGTAGATATGTAGGGATATAATTTTGTAGCTCAGAGAGAAATCAGGTTTGATGTGATTTCTTGTTTAAAAAATAAATAAATAAATAAAAATTAAGAAATGTGTTAAAGACATATTTATTAATCATGGTATATTTCAGAATATTTTATAAATTTCCAAGAATAATATAAAGTAGATAGTATTTAACAGAACCTTTCTTGCTGAGAATCTCATAAGTGAATTCTTCTACTAAGAGTGCACTGTGAAACTGAATATCAGAATTTATTACAATAGCCTCGGATTTGCTCTCTCTTTAGACTGACTTCCTCCAAAACATCCTACTAAGTTTTAAGTCTAATTTGTAATTTTAATGATTTACTTCCTATACTTATACTATGCAAAAGGCTTATTAAAGCTTTTAGGATAAACTCCAAATTTCTATGTGATCTGGATTTTTGTCTACTTATTTCATTCCCACTATTTTTTCTTAAACACTATGACCTTGTCTTGTTGAATTAATTGAAATTCCCGAACTTTCTCCTTCTTTCTTTTTAGCTAAGTTCTGTTCATTTCTTTAGGTGTAGTCTTTCTTGGGAGTACTTTTTATCTTTTTCCTCCCACCTCCAGAATTGTATATACTCTTCTGTACATTCTCATAACCCCCAAGCATCCATTACACTCATGTCAAAATTTGCTAATGTGTCTTTTTCATCAATGAGATTAATTTTCTAACACAATACCTGATACCTATGTGGCATGAATGTAGTAAATAAAATAAGTAATTTGTTTGTAATTTTGTGTTTGCATAAAAATTTAAGTAAATATTTTTTTCTATGACTTTAGAAACTGCTCTTTTTTCGAATAATTGCCCTCGTTAGTATTTTCTTGACCACCTTCCAATTCCAGTGCTGTTCTTGGTATTGTTGTTGTTGTTCGAGGGTAAAAACGGAGTTGAAATAGTATAGTTTGAAGCTTAGAAATTTACTCTCATCCTCATTTAGCAGGTGCTTTGCTGTAAATAGTTTTTTTTGTGAATATCAATGTGTAATATTAGTAGGTTTTCTTTCCTCTTATGCACTATTATCAATCTTAGGAACCAGCTGTGTTAATTCAGTATTTAATTTCATTAAAACCTGACATATTTTTCTCTTTAATAAAATTATATTATATATGATTATATATGCCACACTTATCTTGCAGATGTTGAGTGTTGATCCAACAAGATGATTGATCGTATTTAAGTATTATAAGTTAAAATAATTTTATAACGTGTTTATATTTTATAATTCATATATAAATAAATTAGAAGTGTAACAAAGATACACATCTCTATAACGTACCTATTGAAGATAACATAAATTGGAAAACAGGGTTTAATATTAGATGTGTAAATTTCCATCCATATGCATTTCTCTAAAGAAACTGAAATTTCAGTCAGACAACAGTACTGTATTATTGTATAAACCTGTCTAGTCTAATTTGAGAGATGGATAAATTAATTTAAAAAACAACTTGGTTGAGTATATTGTTGGCTACCTGCCATTTTTAAATGGCTCCCAGTAATGGTTTTGTGGAAATTCTGTTAACTAGTGTGCATTAAATTGAATGCACTTAAGTCCAAAAGACTTCCAGCTAGTTTAATAATGCAGATTAAAAGACTACAATACTACATATGTAATACCAATAAATCTTCAATAATTATTCCTTGTGCTTTTAGCAAAACTGGATGAAATGGTTTCTAAAGAAACAAACAGAAAACAAAGTTATAATTAGAATATCTATAAATTTAACACATAAGAATGATGGTGATATATATATTTACTTCCTAAAATATGTATGTAAGTAAACATATATATTATATATGTATAGTATATACAATATATATGTATAGCATATACATAACATATGTTTACTTTCTAAGATATATATATTTTTTAAAATTTTTGTCTTAGGAATTAAAATAAATCTATTTTCTATGTATTTATGTTTGTATCTTCTACCTAACACTTCTGTATAATATTTTGACATTATTTTAATGCATCGAATTGCATCGACTTTTAAAATAATTTAAAGAATTGTAAAATTAGATTTGATTATCAAATATTTAAATAATTTAAAAATATAAAATAAATTTTACTTTATATGTTGCATGTCCTAAATATTTTCAACCTTTAAAAAAACTATAAATTACTTGACATTAGAGTCTAAAATATAGTACCTAGAATTAATTTGATATTATTATTTTAAAATATAATATTAAATTATAAATTATCTTCTATTTTAAGTTTCTATGTACATATTTTTGTAATAAGCTTGTTATCTATTGTTCAAAATAATTTTTATAATTTGAACTAGATTTTCTTAATTTTTTTCTTATAGAGGTCATTTATACAGGTTTTCAATAATTAGTTTTGTATATTTTCATATTAAGATTCAATAGAATTTTTATTTTGTAAATGAATAAACAAGTTCATTTATTAAACAAATATCAAATTTGATTCTTAAAACTCATATAAGACAGACATTGATATTCTAATTTTACAAAAGAACAATTAAATTGAGAGAGTATTGGTAAATTTCTTATGTGAGATTGAATAAGACACAATTTGAATCCAAGTCTATATGACTTCAAAGTTAGTGTGGTGGATATTTAAGCATTATAGAACTTATAGATAATAAACTCAAAAAACCTAAACTTTTGTGACTTTTTATAAGCTAAAAACATTGCCAGAAGAAACATTGCTTGAAAGTGCTAACCATGTCCAGTGATATTCAATGAAAACACCATTTACGTATCTTGTTTCCTTGTATATAAATACCTCAAAGTTTTAAGTGAGAATTTAATGTGTTGACATTTGTAAAGATTATTAAACAATGCCTAGTGCATAAAACTGCTTTATAATGTAAGATCTTATTGTTTTATTGTTAAAATATTGGTATTATTCTTTTGATGAATATCTGTTTTTACAAATAAATGTTAATCTATTTGAAAGATACTCTACTGAAATTATGTAGATATGACATTCTAATAGATTAGTGATCAGTAGTTCTAGCTTCCTTGTCCAATATGTTATTATTTATTTTAAGACCTGAATCCTTCCTTCTCTTCATTCTCTCCTTCTTCTTTAATTTGTCCTCCTCGTCCTAAACTTCCTTCCCTTTCTCCTTTTTGTTACATTTGATCCAGCAACTTGTTATATACAAGGAGTTAAGAACAGGTTAAGGTCTTCCCAGAATTGCATGTGATTCAATATATATTTCATAATAATATTTAATATGAAGCACAGGTTTTTACAATTTTTTATTCCAAAAAATATGAACATTTGGTTTGGAACTAAAAAGTCTGTTAATTAATTTTGAATCATTCCATTTTTTTTTCAATATCACTGACAAGAAAGTGGAAAGCACATCAGCTATTAATAATCACGAAAACATTAATACCTCTTTTGAAGTCTCGTCCAAATGCTGCCTCTATTTTAATATATAAATTACTTTTCTACATTTATCTAAATCCTTCCACAAGATTGCTCTCTTAGAATGTACTATAATTTCTGAAAATTATTTCTTTTTTATTTTCAAAATATGACATTTCTCTTTCTGCTTCTTAAGTAAACGTAAGTAGCTTTCCTCTAATATCCAAGTAAAATATCAGACTCTTTCTTGCCCTTCTCTTATTTCTTTTCCAACTTTTTCCATAACCATCATTTTTCATGCTCTGCAGTTCTGAATCTTAGCCTAGAAAACATATCCTTTCTTTCCATTTTTATCTTGCTTCATGCTGATATATTTAAATGGCATAGATATTCATAACTTCATAGTTGAATGTCTGCAATAACTCCCTAATTGATCTACTCTCTCTCCCTGTTGCCGTTATCCTGTCAAACTTTCATTTGTATTCCAGCTACTAGCCACTAAAATACATGCTTGTTTATGTCACATCCTACCACATTTCCACTACCACAAGTTACTGTCCCTAAACCAGTCTCTGCTTCATTGAAGGTAAAACAAACCCTACAAAATGGTATGTAGTGGTTTCCAAAAGAGGCAGAACTATTGCCAGAAACTGTCTAATTTTATTAGTTTTTAAATAATTGTGAGATTCTGTGACACTCAGTATGTGAGACCAAAGCTGTAAGATTTCCCTCGTATACAGAATACCATAAAGTAAAAAAAAAAAAAAAAAAAGTTGTTTATACCATAACTTTTGAATTTTCATGCAGATGGAAGTAATCTCACCTGATTATTAGGTAAGCAAAACAGAGTAAAACAAATAGAAACAAACCAACCAACAAAAACCCTAGAATCCTTCATAATTAACTGAGCCTAGAATCTAAGTGTTTTTAACACACAAAGACTAAGTATTTTAAAGTTTTATATATTTGTAATTTTCCTGTGACCATATAATTTAATGAAAAAGAGGTTGTACTTTACTTCTATCAAAACAGCACCTAAAATTATGATTCACCATTTAAAGCATATCTGACAGTTCTTATTATGGTATTTGAATTGTCAGTTTAACATATACAATCTGCGATAATAGCTGTCACATGCAAACGCATAATAGTGGAGATTTAGAACTACTTTTAACAGACTTAGAATTAGGATAATGATAGAATATATCAATTAAATAGGGACATTCTTGATAGTAAAATGAGTTATTAAAATAATTAGTATTTAATATTTTTCAAATGCTTATTTCTTGATTAAATGTTTTTTATATTGGTGGAATTATAAAGTAGTTATACATAAAAAATATTTTCAAAAATAAATGCTTTCTAAAAATAACATATGTTGCTGTATGTCGAACTAAAACAACACTATTACCTAAACATATTTTTTAAAAAGTGGATTTGTTTCCATAGATAGTGAAGTCATTGAGACCAACATTATCCTTCTACTGTAAACAACTAGAAAATCAAATAAATATATAAAACAAATGTTTCCAGATATCGAACAGCAAAGAATGCAAGAAGATAAAATTTTTGAAAAGTAAACAGATGAGATGTAAATTAAATTAGATTGAAATAAACTAAATGAATAGATATTTCTCTATCAACAGTGATGACTGAGATCATCACTGTATTCTTCAGAGGATGTCGAGTTTTTGAAGGTTCAGTTGAGGAGGAAGCCTTAACTCTTTCTGCATCATGTTTCTGCAATAGCCTATTTTATACCAGGTTTTTTAGTCACTATGTAAGTTTCAGTTTATAACTTGTCCAATGTCGTTCTAAACTTGCTTAATTTATCCTTAATACTTCATGGTCTCCCCAAAAACGTTTTCTTTGTTCGGAGCAATCTCACTTAGGTTCTCACTCTTGAACACTTCTTTTATTACTCTGAGAAACACTTCAGACTTACTTATTCCATCATATCACATGTGAGATGTTTCTACTTTTTTACTTAGGAACACACACCACATCTCTCTGAAATCGCTTTGGTCATCACTTCCATTTGATAAATGATGATACTAGAGAAAAAAAGCCTGAGAGGGAAGGCGTACTAGCTAAATTCTAAGAATTTGCTTGCTAATCTAGTTATTCCTGACTGCCCTTAAATTTACTGAAGAAAAAGAAGTCCCATTTTTCTTTCATTTCAGTATCCCTGGGATAGCTATTTTCCTATGGAATAAATTCTTGGTTTTACTTTAGAATATCTACGTACTCCCTAAATAGAACAAGCCTATTTTTTTTCTATAGCACATATGTCAGAGACCTAAAATTACCACATTTAGGAAAGAGCACATGATGATAATTTAGACGTTGAAAGATAAACCTATCTAAGTCTGGCAGATTCTAATTCTCAAGTCTCTGGAGCCCAAATTAAATCATTACATTCTCTGTAAAATGTTTTAGGTTGATGCAATATCAATATGAACCCTCTAATTGCTCATTATTACTGCTTAGTTCTTCCACTGAAGTGGAAGCAACACATTAAACAATTCCAAAATAATGACTCTTTTATTTCTGAAGTCCTGTGCAACAATGTAAAAATCACTTTGTTAGAAACTATTTGTTAGAAACTAAACAAGAAATGGCCCAGGTGAAAGGATCCAGCTGTGGTTTTTATTTATCCTGACTTGACAAGAACGCTGATTTGGATCTGCAGTTTATTATATTTGATTACCATATATGGATAATGAATTCTAATAATTTTTGTGAAACATCAACATATTTAAAAAATGTAGTTGTGAATTTATCCCTATATGTGTAACTTCAGTCACTGTAAAGTAAGATTGTACTAAGGATCACTTCTTTTTTTCAATAGAGAAATTTAGGTATTTTACTTTTATAATGACAGTAAACTTGTCTGAAAAGCAAATGGGACTCCATTGCATCTATTATATTTTAAAAATCATACGTTATTTTACACTTCGACCATTATTCTTAAATATAAGATGCTGAACACAGAAGTTAGTGGAACTTCTTTTTTTTGTAATGATGATATAGATGGAAAAAACTAAAATAAATGTACAAGT
>NW_011888786.1:11471685-11476784 GCF_000151845.1 Pteropus vampyrus
GTCCTCCTTAGTTGACTTCTAGGGATAAATAGTCCTCTTTTTCTTGACAACTCTATCTCTTTTTCACAGAACTTTTTCTTTCTTTCCTCTTCTTTTTTTTTCTATTTCTTTTATTTATCACATAAATCATCATATACAATCTTTAAATTGATTCATTTATTACAAATATATTGCCTTTGTTTCCCATGTAAACCTAAACCTCATAAGGGCAGATATTTTTTTCAAGCCTGGTTTCTATTGCATCTTCAAAATTGTAAACGATTATCGAGATGCATAATTATTCATTTTAAAGTAAATGAATAAATCAGTGAGTGAATAATCTCTAAGAATGTAAATGAACATGTTTTCTACCTTGGTCTATGAACTCTTAACTCTAAATTATGAATCTCCCTAATTCAGGTAACATCCAGGTTAACTTAACTCAGGTTAAGGTTTAGGTTCTTATACCTTAAAAAATTACATTTTTGTTATTTAAAGTGAGAGATGAATGACACACCAAGTGATTGAATGGATGATAAAAGAACTTCAGAGGAATGTATAGATTTTTATAAACTAAAGAGTTCAGTGCAATATCAATGGAAAAATTAGAAGTAATGGAGACTTTTAGAGATAAGTAATGTTATTTACATAGGAGAAGAGAAGGAAGAAAGCACCACAGAAATATTTTGAGTAAACAACAATAATAGTAAAACTTTTGTGACATAAATAATTATAAAATGTAGAATTAGTAGAATTTTATTACAATAACCATAGTTTGACTCAAGCAGTTTCGTGTATGGGAGATGTATAAAATTACACCAATTCTTGCCAAAATAGGTGGCGAGGATAATGCCACACTTATGACTACATTGTAGGTAGTAGAAAATGTATGTGGTTAATCTTTAATAAATTATCTTTTGGGAATGTTTGGCCAACTAGTAATTGTTTTTATTGTTTTTACCTTTATTTATACTTAACTCTAAATTTAAGTTGCTGGATCATTATTTTATTTTTTTAATATTACTTTTTACCAATAAATTCTAGATATTTTACTTCTATTTTTTTAATTACTTATCTGATAAATAATTATTCATTTTCTACACAGATTCTTTGTTCTCTTCTTTCAGAATTTAATTTTTTGCACAAAAAACTTTCAGCTTCATTTTTTGCCACATTTAAGAGTTTATACATACTGTAATTAAGTCTTTAATCAAATGAAATTACATAAAATGATCATTTTTCTTGTAACTAGAACTCCATTACTTTGGACTCAAGTTGCTATTCTTTTTCTAGTTTCCTAAGGTAGAAGCTTAGATTATTGACTTTAGAATGTTCTTTTAAATTTTCCTCTAATCGCTGCTTTCACTGCATACCACAAATTTTGATGTTATGGGTTGTTGTTTTTTTTCATTTCGGTTAAAATATTTTTCAGTTTTCTTGAGCTATTTTCTTTGGTCTATGTGTTATTTGGAAGTGTGTTAATTAATCTCCACATATTTTGGAATTTTTTATTTGTCTTTCTGTTTTGGGTTTCTATTTTAATTCCATTTGCGGTCTGTGAACAGACATCATATGGTTTCTATCATTTTACTTTATCAAGGCGTGCATGATATGTGAGTGTATAACTTATTAAAATATGATAGAGTACTCAATGATTTCTCTTTTCAGGAGCTAAACAGGAATTTATTTAATATTTACATTCATACTTTCAAACTGGAGAGAAACAGGATGCACTTGCATCATATGAGATTCATTTCAACATCAATGTTTTTAAATAATGAGAAGCCCTTTTATGTGAATTAAATAAGTGATAACATATACATATACATATATGTATATATCTATATATAAAATTATTAGTTGGCTAATAAAAAACCTTTAGCCAGATAGTCAAATTAATATACAGTAAAATCTCTGAGAGGAGCTGGGCTCCTGTTACCTCTTCATCTCAAGTCTCCCCTTTACTCACCAAGTTTCAGCCATACTAACCTCCCTATATTTTCAACATGTCAGTTACTTGCCTTCTCAAAACTTTTGTAACTTGCCATTCTTTTTAGAACGCCTCTCTCTAAATATCTGTAAGACTCACTACTCACTACCTTCCAATCCTGGCTCAACTGTCGACTTCTCATGGAGGTCTTTTTTGAATACTTCGTTTTAGTTAAATTTAAAATCCCACCCTTATCAGTACTTCCTATCTCATTTTCTTTACCTCATTTTACTATGGAGTACTCATTATCATCTAAATTAAAATATAAATACTTATTGTTATATTATTATGTTTCTCTTTCTCTGCAGAAGAATTAGTTTCATGAGAGAGATTGGTGATTCTTCTCAGTTTATTCGCAAATGTTTCCTCAGTGTCCTTTACATATTAGGCTGTCAATAAATATATCTGAGTAATTAAAAATGTCCTGAAAATACTCTGTGCTACTAATGGTTGGCTTATTTTCATGTATTTACCTGATCTTACACAGTAATACCTGTACATTTCTCATGTCAACTTAAAATCTCCCTCTTTCCCACTTTATCCTAAAAGAAATAGTTTTCCTCTAACGCAACTTGGGGCTAGAGAAAATGATATAATACATTCCTAAAATTTGTTTGGAAAAATTTAAACATATTTATTGGAATCATTTTAAATTCACCTTCTGATTGTTTGCATTTCACTAAAAACTATCAAATACCTAACTTATCAAATTACATTACTTTTATAAAAATAAATTTTAGTCATTCATATTTTTAACAGAAAAGGAATAACTTTATATTTTGAGCATTTTCTTTGTGTTTTTCCTCTATTTTTCTCTTACAACATTCATACTGCTCATTCTTAACAAAATCTTAGATAACATGATAATTCACATCATGTGGATGTGAAAAATTTACTAGATTTTTTTTCATGATAACCTTGTCATGAAGGTTATTTCCAATTAATTTTAACTAATATTGAGGGAAACATGTTTGTGAACTTGTTAGTACATTATTTAATACTACTTTTTATGACACATTCCCAGAAGACTACGAGCTCAAATGACAAGGCTGTTTTAAAGATTTTGCTATGCTTTTCTAATTTTCTTTCCTTTCTTTCTTTATCAATATACACTTCCTCTAAAAATTAAGGGAGATTTTTTTTGTGGCAACCAGCACTTAAGTGCTTTTAAGTTAATGTTTGTTAATTTAATAGAAACAGCGTATCTCACTTTTTTTTTACTTTGAGATAGAACATTAACCAATATTTATCAGATCTAAATAAACTATCTGTCTAACGAACTACGTATCTATATCATTTTCTCATTAAACTATAATTTAGTATGTTTATTATCTGTTATTATTAACTCTTCTATATACAAAAGTTAACTGTTTATTCTTTCAGTTTGTGTATATTTCATCCATATGACTAATTGACTATAATATATGAACTTCTTTATTATGGATAACAATTTTCATACATGTTTTAGTGACCCATTTTTCCTGTTTTACATACTATTATATTCTGAGTAACCTCCACCCTTTAAAATAGTATATCAAAGACTAGAGAATTAGGCAGCTAAATAGAAAAGAAAATAGTTGTATTTTACCATAGCAAAAAACAAATGCTTCACAGACATGACTATTTCTGACCTATTTCTAGCAGAGTTGGTATAGCTGGTGCTATGAGTTTCGTCTCCGTTTTTAGATTATCTGGGTTAAAATCCCCAGTGTACCAATAGCCAGTCATATGACTTCAGGCAAATTAACTTCTCTCTTTTGCTTGCCCAATTTGTTAAAAATTTGGATTGTTATAAGATGAATTATGTCTCCTCAAAATTCATATTTTGAAGTTCAAGCCTAGTACTACCTCAGTGTGACATTGTTAGGACACAGGATCTTTAAAGAGGTAATTAAGGTTAAATGAGGCCACTAGGGTGACCCCTAATCCAAAATAGCTGGTATTCTTATAAAAAGAGATTAGGATACAGGCACAGAGGTAAGACCATTTGCAGACACAAAGAGGAGATGGCCATCTACAAAATAAAGGGAGAGACCTCAGCATGACACCGACTCTGCAGATACCATGATCTTGGACTACTAGTCTACAGAACAGCGAGGAAATAAATTTCTGTTGTTTAAGCCACCCAGTGTGTGGTACTTAGTTATGGCAGCCCTAGAAAACTAACACAGGATCATAGTTTATCTAACTCATGTTATTGTTATGATTCAATAACTTATACAAATAAATTACATAGAATAATATTTTGCATAGTAAGAACCTAATAAATGTTGCCATTCATATTTAGTGCTATTTTTATGGATTTTAAAAAAATAAGCTAAAGTAGGCAGATAGCAGATGCAACAATAAATTTCAGACTATAGATGACTTACAACTATTTTATTAATTATGTTTGTATTATGTATTTAAAAATAAAGTAAATTCCATTTCCAGTATACTGTTCCACAAATGGAAATTTGGCAAAAATGATAGTTGGGAAGGGAAAAAACAGGCTAAAAATTTTGCTATATCAAAAAATTCCATGAATTAGTTTCCTTTATTCAAAATATTAGTAAGAAATAATATGTCAAAATGTCCTTTGAGAGATTCAGTTGGATGATATATCTAAAAGCTGTATAGGAAAATAAGAAATACAGGTTCTTTTCCAA
This sequence comes from Pteropus vampyrus, assembly GCF_000151845.1. Lineage (NCBI taxonomy): Eukaryota > Metazoa > Chordata > Mammalia > Chiroptera > Pteropodidae > Pteropus > Pteropus vampyrus. The sequence continues at coordinate 11,476,303 of NW_011888786.1, forward strand.
ACTGTGTGGTTAACTACCTATCACTGGTACAGCACTACTGACAACTACTATTAAATAATTCTATCTACCTATTGAGTCCTTAGACTATGCTAGACACCATGATAATCACAAAGTAATGCCTATTTAAGACTCATAACGATGAAATTAGTTATAAACTATTACTGTTTTCATTTTACACATGAGAAAAGAGACTTAAAAAGATTCAATAACCTAGTCAAATTCCCACAAAAAATTTGAAAGACTCAAGATTCAAATCCACTTGTACGGATTCTAAGGTTTATTGCGAATGCATTCACTACGTTAAGGCTTCTCTTTTATGAACTACCGCTGTAAACAGAGAAATTTGAATAATATCACATAATTCCTTTCCATTCTAAATTGGTATGATCTAATGACTTCAGCTTCTAATATTTTTAAATTATGCATGGGCTAAAAATAATTCCTTAACTGCTCTTTGAGGAAAATAACTCTAGAATTTAAAA
>NW_011888786.1:11477734-11479927 GCF_000151845.1 Pteropus vampyrus
TTTATAATCATATGTTCCATAAAAATTACTCATTAGAAAACTATAATAACTTTGCTACCTGTGCTAGGCAGAGGTAAAGATGGCTTTACAAATTCTCATCCTTGATATTCTATCAAATACTAACTCGAGTGTTGTGAAGAGAGTTTGCAAACATAAGATATGAAGATTATCTGAGTGGGAATAAACTAATGACATGAGTCTTTTAAATGCAGGTAAATCAGAGATTTGAAGCACTTGAAGGATTCCAAGCACTACTTTTGGCTTAAAAACGAAGGGAACTGCATGATGAGGAATGCAGGCATGTTCTAGAAGTTGAGAGCAACCCCCAACAAGAAGAAAATGAGGATCTCAGCCTTTCAGCCCAAGAAACTGAATTCAGCTAACAACTCTAATGGATTTGGAAGTGCTTCTGCCCTGGATCCTCCAGATGAGAGCTCAGCCTCCCCTAAATCTTGATTTCAGCAAGGTCCTGAGCAGCGAACCTCAAAGAGCCAGCCCAGACTTCTGACCTACCAAACTATGGGTATCCTTTTAAGTTACTAAATTTGTGGTAATTTGTTAACAATAGAGAAATAATACAATACCAAAACAGATAAAGATGGTTGAAAATGTAAAAGTATACAGTCCAATATCACTTACAAATCTGCACACAAAAAATCTTAAACCAATAACAAACTTAATGCAGCAATTAAAAAGTATTTATGACCCAAAGACTTATCTCAAGAGTATGAGGATAGCATTAAAGTAAATTCACCTCTGTAAATATTTATGTGTGTAGGGGAAAAAAAAAAAAGAGAATCTTTAATAACATATAAGTTCATGTTATTTGGCGTATTGGTATATATTTGGTAATCTCTGTCCTTAATAAACATCTATTTTAGAAACCAGTTTGTTTAGTGAAATTGACTTCAAGAATAAAATGAGGTAGTGATAAAACTAATTTTTCAGTTTGACTACTGGTTTCAATATTAAGCTGATTGTTTTAAATAGCTTCACTTCTCATTTTATTCCCCACAGAAGACCATTTTATTTTTCCATTTTACATTCACAATAGCCACTTTACTTCTAGGCTGTTATATGTTGGATCATATTATTTTAGATATTTTAAGTGGCAAATGTTTTTTAGTTACAATGATATCCCTTGATTACTCAATCAGAATAGTATACTATATATTTTTGTTATCTCACAGTGTGAAGATTTTTTCTCTTCTACTACTTTTATAAAATTGTGGCCTTGTATTATTTGCCTCCACTTCTCGATTGGAAGCTCTTTGAGGAGAGACAAGGTCTTTTTCTTGCTTACATTCTTCAGCAACTTGCAGAGCACATAGCTCATAGTAGTGCCTGATAATGTTTATGATAGATATGAATAATGCTGATTGCCTTTTGGAACAGTAATAAAAATTAAATAAATAAATATATGTTAGTGCCTAGAAAAGAGAGCATTCAGTTTCTAGCCATCATTATTGTAATTAGCATTGTTTATTATATCACTAAAGCCTCACTTTTCTTTATTTTCATAGCATGACAGATACACTCTGTGTGGATATTAAACATGAAATGGAAGGCAAATGCACACATAAATTACTGAAAAACCCATTTTTCTTGGTGGATGTAACAAACTGTGTTTGGATTTCAGCTCCCTCTACCTATTTAAGAAGACATTGTGGTGGCTTTCACAGGTTTTAGCGTAATATCTCACAGAGCATGGTCCGGTATTTCTACAAAAGTCTGAGTAATTGAACCAGCCACCTGAGCCATAATGTGTCCATCCTACACATACTCTGGATGGCCAGAGCATTCCCTAATCTAGCTGATATCTCCATAAATCTGTAAGCCATTCCCAAAATATAAGAGCTTCTAGGTTAAGTTCTAATTCAAGCTTGCCAAATAAAAATGGTTTCTCTGTTGTATTAGGAAATTTTCAAATTCCTGAGGCTAAACTATATCATTTTCCTTATTAACTAGCCAGATGTAAATTTCTAACAAATGTATGTTGGTTTTGAAAGAACTTGCAGGGTCCCTGTCTATCAAAGTACTCTTTATTGCTTCGATTTTATTATATATGGTAGGGCAAAAATACCCTGTATCCCAGTGAATAAGCACCTAAAAGCAAATGCAGAGAGAGTACAAGTTCTGTATTATATGTACCTCAAAATGGAAAATTGTTTGTTTAAATAAAGTCAGAATTAC
>NW_011888786.1:11479977-11488191 GCF_000151845.1 Pteropus vampyrus
AGTGTGAAGATTTTTTCTCTTCTACTACTTTTATAAAATTGTGGCCTTGTATTATTTGCCTCCACTTCTCGATTGGAAGCTCTTTGAGGAGAGACAAGGTCTTTTTCTTGCTTACATTCTTCAGCAACTTGCAGAGCACATAGCTCATAGTAGTGCCTGATAATGTTTATGATAGATATGAATAATGCTGATTGCCTTTTGGAACAGTAATAAAAATTAAATAAATAAATATATGTTAGTGCCTAGAAAAGAGAGCATTCAGTTTCTAGCCATCATTATTGTAATTAGCATTGTTTATTATATCACTAAAGCCTCACTTTTCTTTATTTTCATAGCATGACAGATACACTCTGTGTGGATATTAAACATGAAATGGAAGGCAAATGCACACATAAATTACTGAAAAACCCATTTTTCTTGGTGGATGTAACAAACTGTGTTTGGATTTCAGCTCCCTCTACCTATTTAAGAAGACATTGTGGTGGCTTTCACAGGTTTTAGCGTAATATCTCACAGAGCATGGTCCGGTATTTCTACAAAAGTCTGAGTAATTGAACCAGCCACCTGAGCCATAATGTGTCCATCCTACACATACTCTGGATGGCCAGAGCATTCCCTAATCTAGCTGATATCTCCATAAATCTGTAAGCCATTCCCAAAATATAAGAGCTTCTAGGTTAAGTTCTAATTCAAGCTTGCCAAATAAAAATGGTTTCTCTGTTGTATTAGGAAATTTTCAAATTCCTGAGGCTAAACTATATCATTTTCCTTATTAACTAGCCAGATGTAAATTTCTAACAAATGTATGTTGGTTTTGAAAGAACTTGCAGGGTCCCTGTCTATCAAAGTACTCTTTATTGCTTCGATTTTATTATATATGGTAGGGCAAAAATACCCTGTATCCCAGTGAATAAGCACCTAAAAGCAAATGCAGAGAGAGTACAAGTTCTGTATTATATGTACCTCAAAATGGAAAATTGTTTGTTTAAATAAAGTCAGAATTACCAATTGATGCATCTTTATCTCCTAAAGCTGCATGCATATAATGACTGCTATACATGTATATAATAATTAAAATGTGTTGAAAATAATTTAGTTGGTATCCATTGACATTGACAAGCCTATTCAAAATGAAAAATCAGTCAGACATAGTATTATATGTCATTGTAATTTTGCAGTATCTGGATAAAAAGCAATTGCTAATATATGTATACTTCCATTCTCAGAATTAACAATGTTATGGATGATGGCTTCTTGTGCTTTCTTTTCTCGGCTTTTTTTTTTTCCCTAATAGACTGATGCCATGCTGATTTAACTCAACACTTCTGTGTTCTTTTGTGCCAGACTGATAATATTACAGATATTCAGCTCAACTATATCATAGCTCTTCTCATTCTATTCATTCCATTTGCTTGAGTAATATTCTAAGTACTAAAACTTGTGGTTGTAGACAGAGAAAACCTTTGCAAAAAGCACATGTGTGTGCTTAATCTTCTAAGTTTTTACTTTTTTTCTTGTCATATGAGAAAATATAATTTTCCTGGGGGGAAAAAAATCTCACTGGGAATCAGTGCAACACCTAGACAGCAGCCACTTAAGTCAGTATTTAAAGTTTTCCTTTAGCTCATAAAGTATTGTCTCTTTCTTTCCTAAACTTATATACAAACCACTATAAAAATAGTTTGAGAACTACTATTTGGAATCTTTATCACAGCCCTAGTGCTATGCATACAGTTAGTGCTTCTAAATATTTGCTAAATGAATACATTATTAAGTTCTTTCACTGTAATATGGGAAAATTTGAAAGGTTCATACATTTTCAGTGCTATAATTTGGTGTTCATTAATGGCAAAAACATGTTCAATGAAAGAAAAAAATAAAAAGTGTCAATCACATAGGTAATACTGTTCAGTTGAGCAAATATGAATTCTGGATGTTGTGTATGTGTGTGCATATGTATTTTGTGTTGCAGTATTTGCTCAAGAGACAAAGTTGAACAATACATTGCTATTATAAAACTGACTCTTTAAGAACTAGGCAAATAAACTAATAATGTCAATATGACCTAAATCTTAAGAGTTTTATAAACAGAGATCCAGGGTAGTGGAGAGGGAAGGCAAAAATGTAACCTGGGGGTTCAAGAAAGGCATTCTGGAAGAGATGATCCAAACTTGAATAGTGAAGGATGGCACGAACATTTGATATGAATACTTTAAGCTGAGAAAATATGAGAAGCAAGATATAGTAATAATAATAATGATGATGATGATGTTAATGATCATTAAAAATTATTAACAATAGGTAAACCTAATTGAGAGTTTGTGTTAGGATTTTCTATGCCTTATTACATTATTAACTTTTATAGCATAGTTATAATTTCAATCAGCTCCATTTTACCATATAAAAAGGGGCAAAGGAAGAGTTCATAAATTACACAAAATTACACAGATAATATGTTGTGAAGCCAGGATTTAAACTCAAAAATTCCTGAAATACTATAGTTTATGAAGTATACTTTAAGCAAATATATACTACAGCTGTTTTAGTAACATATCTTTGTAAATTCTTTTTTTTGTGTGTGGTAAAATACACATAACATAAAATTGGCCACTTTAACCATTTTAATGTATAAACTTGAGTAGAATTCAGAAAATTCAAAATGTTATGTAACCATCACCAGTATCTAGTTCCAGAACATTTTCATCACCCCTAAAATAAACTCCATATCCGTGAGGATGTCATTCCACATCTCCTCCTTCTTACCCTTTCCTATACTTCAGACCATATGCATTTATCTATTCATATTTTGGGCCCATTTTAGGTTGTTTAGTTCATTCTTATTGATTATAGTTGTGTTAGCAATAAACTTTCCAACTTTTGTTTTTCTGCAGTGCTCTTGTTTCATTCTTGATCTTGACTATATTTCATTTTTATACCAGTCTCAATAAAGGTTATTGGTAGTTAATATTTTGAGATATTATTCCATTGATTTTGACTAATGCTGTTGGTAGAAGTGCTCAGACCTCTGTTTCTTTGAAAATTGTATGTATTTATTTGCTAATTTACTTAAGGTCTTTTCTTTGTTGTCAGTGTTTTATAGTTACATTATGGTGGTTCTAGGTGTGGAATTATATTAATTTGTCCTGCATAAGATTCATGAAGATTTCAGAATCTGAACAGTTTTGTTTTAAATCGATTCTGAAATTTTCTCATCCAGTATATCTTTATATCTAGTTTTTTTTTGCTAGCATCATCTAGTTTTCCCAGTAAATGCTAAAATCTCTCATTTTACTCTCAAATTTCTCGACTTCCCTTTTACTTTTCTCTCTGTTTTTCTGTACTGAATTCTCAGTTCTTTTATTTGAATTTGTATTTCAGTTCATTTATTCTTTCTTCACTGTGTCTATTCCATTTATCTTATCTGAGAACTTTTACCATTTCTAGAATTTTAATTTTGATATTTCCCAAATTAGATTTAATATTTTCTTAGCCTCCTTTCTTCTACCTACTTAAACATCTTCTTTTATATTATTTATTCTTTTTAATACTCTATATCTAATTCTGATTCTTTTTTTTGTGTAGAGTCTAACTCTTGCTCACAGAAGCTTGTTTCTTTGACTATTTTATTTTCTTGTATTTATTCCATAATTATTGCACTGTTTTATTTAGAAAACTTTAAAGGGTAGTGGCAATATCTGTTGCTATAATGAGGGCTATGTTTACTTCTACAAGGTGTCTGATGTATTGACAATACTCATAAATTCTACATACATTCTGTGCTTTCGGTGTTTGGGTTCTGTAGGTAATATGTTTTCTAGTCTCTAGCTTGCTTCAGGCCAGAATGGAGATAATGAATAATCAAGGAAGGCTTTCTGTATCTCACTCTCTCATTTGTCAATTTTAATTATTGTCTCCTTATATTAGGAAGTGCTATTTTTCTCCCAGTTAGGTATTTTATTGCGTGTTCATATTTTGGAATCCTGGCTTTATATTGAGGGGCTTTTGGTCTGAATTTTTACCTTGTTAGTCTTCTTTGTTTTGCTTTTCTTTATACTTGGGTTAAAACCATAAACCTAAAACCTCCTAGAATTTGCATATTTCCTCAGAGAAACTGTAGGTTTTTTGGTGAGCTTTCCTCTTTGAATGTTTTCAAATATTAATTAATTTTATGTTTTTAAATCTTCTTGTTAACTAAACTATGCACTGAAAGATTTTTTAAGAAGTATTCAGTATGAGGGAGGTCTCAGAATAATCAGCATGTCATATTTCCAGAATTAGACGTCTTGTCATGTTTCTTTATTTTAATTAGTATTTAAGGGATCATTTATAAAATAAAGTGGGGAAAGAGTTAATAATAATCCTGATGTAAATCCTTAACAGGCATTCAATATCTCAGATTTCAAGTTATTTTCTGGTTAAAATTAATGACATTAACTTATTTTTTAATTATAAATGATACAAAGTTGAAAAAAATATTGTAATAAAACTATATGAAGTATCCTTTTAATTATTCAAAAAGGAATACTTTCCAGATAATCTTAAGATGTTTTTGCTGAGTACAAATTCTCCTGTGAAGATTTTCCATTCTTGCCTTTACCAAATAGTACAGACTTTTTCTATTATCTACTATTATTCTCTTTTTCTTTGGCCTCTACCCAGATTTTTCCTCCTTGGCTACTACTTTCAATTTATGACTTGTTCAGGTTTATTCTTTTTAATTTGGCTGCTTCCCAAATAATTGTCTTTTAGAGCACAAATAATTGTCTTTTGGAGCACATACTTCTCAAGCTGCTCAACAGTTCTTTAAAAAAATTAGACTTTTCTTCCTTATCTGACTTGATAGAAAACTCAATTTTTTTAGTACCCCAAAACACAAGTGATTCTGATTTCTTGGGGGATAAAACATTTAAATTATATATTTATTTACTGCAGTTAAGTGGAATGAAAGGCAATCATAATTAGAACATTAATTTATTATTTAAACTAGTTATGAATCCCTCCTCTTCCATTAACTAATTAACTGTAACTTTTGACCAATTACAGTCTGTATTTGCAAAATGAGAATAATATTAGTATTTCAATGATGGGATTGTGTTAATGATTACATGAAAAAATTAAAATTTAATATTGTGTTCTATGTCTATAGACATATACCCACACATACACATATAGACACACATATGAAAGCAAATTTAATATTTATAAATTATATTGGAAATATGGTTATTGAAATATATTATTAATATAAATATATTTATATACTTTGGAAATACATAATCATATAGAAATAGACATATATAGCTATAGTATGGGTTATATTAAAATGTCATTTAAAATATTTAGAGAAAAAAGTAGAATAAAGATATTTATATGAATTTTTAAATGTCTTTAGATCATCTGATAGTGATTTAACATAGTTGGAATATGCTTTTGCTCCCTTTTCTTCACCAAAATTGTCATTCCAATTCAATAAAGTCATTTTAGTAACTTAAATTCCCATTGATATCTACCTATTCCAAAATAACATGTTTGTACTAAATTGCATTATTATTGGATTGCCTATGGGTATATATCTTTTTTCATGAACTTGACTGTAAATTTCTTAAATGAGACGACAAAAAATAAGTTATCCTGCACCTAGCTCAATATCTGGAACATATTAGACATTCAATAATCATTTGGTTAGGAACTATTGAATTCTGACTTCCCAAACTGAAATGTCTAAAAAGAAATAATTTCATCACACAGCAAATTAAATAACTGGTAAACAGAGTCAATTATTTTAGCAAAGGAACAATCAATCAGATAATTAAAAATAACTTTTCTAAAGGTAATTTTCAACATTCTATTATCATAAAACCCAAGGCAACAGAAAAATCAATTATTGTGTTATTCGACTTATTGTGTAAGAGAAAAAAAGGAAAGAAAAATAAATGATTTCATATTTAAATTTCTCCCAACACTTTTCTGAGATTGGATTCTGTAGAAAATAGGAGTTAAAGCACAGTTTGTTTACAGGTCGGTTGTCCCCCACATCTCCCCAGCCTGCATCAGGGTTTTCTTTTTACCTTTTTAAGGGTAAAGAGAAGACTTAATTTCTAGAGAAACAGCACAAAAGAGGCTTCAGAATCAAGGAAACTAGGCAAAAAAGATTGGCACAGTGCAGGAAACAGAGTTTTAATTAGAAGTTCACGCAGAACTTTGAGATGACTACTCTCTCCTACCTCACTTTGCAATTTCATTTTGAAAGACTACCACGGGTTACTAATTGGACTATTTTCACTGTGGGGGAAAATCAAAAGATCACTTACTACCTGTAAGATAATCAGGTAGTAAGTGATCTTTTGATTTTTCCCCCACAGTGAAATAGTTAGTGAATCTCCAACTTTAGCTTGCATCAGAAGCACCTGTAAAACTTGTTTGGGCACAGATTGTATTAAAGGATCTGATAGTTAAGAGGACAATTAGGTAGGACAATGGCAAATAAATAATAACTCCAGAAAGAAAATTAAACCTCTATGCAACAGGTCTATTACTCCAATAAATAACAATATTTTCATGTTCAGAATAATTAAGCACTGCATACTGACTTGACCAAAATGTAATAGGTTCTGAGGAAATAAATACCCAAAATATCTAAAATTAACAAGTAAAAAGTAGTGAATAAACTATATTATTTAGACACATGCATTTTAAAAAGCATAAGAAAAATGAAAAACTGTTGAAAAAGAAAGTAGCTAGATCCATGGTGCTAGGGAAGGGATGATAAGAAATTAAGGGCAGTCTGTGGATTTCAGATACATTCTTTATATTTCTGCTTGACTAATAACTAATTGCATGCATAAATTTGATAAAAATAAAATTAATTTTAATATACATAACTCAATATATTTATTATTTAATTTACATCCATGATCAGCTATATTATTTTCTTTATGTAAATTCCTAATATTCTACATTAACTTAAGTAACATATTTAATGTAGCAAAGTATCAGAGTCAGCATAACATTCTTTTTATTTGAATCACATACATAGATTTACTATGAATGCTTTATGAAAGCTCCTTTGCTATTTTTGTGTAGCTTCGTAATGCTAAAAGTGTGAAAATTTTAAAGGTCATTGTATAAATATTCTTCAATTAATTATATCATATAGTGATAAATATACTACTAAAACGTTATAAAACAATCTTATTTTGTAATTGCTAATTAGTTTCATAGTCAAAAGTATATATCTTCGATTTTAATCCTGATGCTATAATTTACTGCAGAAAAATTGAATCTATCATCTATCATCTATCTATCTATCATCTATCAATCTATCATCTATCTATCTATCTGTCTTTCATCTATCATTTATCTATCATCTATGTATCTATCTATCATCTATCTATCTATCTATCTATCTATCTATCTATCTATCTATCTATAATCTATCTATCCATCATCTATCTATCTTCATCATCATTATCTATCTATCTCTCTATCTACCTATCTATATCATATTTCTGTATTGTATCCTCTATTTTCTGTAACACTATTTTCTTCTCTCCTTTTTTAAAATTATTTTTGATGTATCAATTCCTTCAGTAACACCCATAGAATAAATGAGTGGGAAGTGAATTTTTGAGTTTTTGTATCTTATAACACCTCTTTTTCACTCTCTAACCTAAATTTTATTTTGGAAAAAATAAAAATCCTTGATAAATTCTTTATTGGAAATCAACATTTCCGAATTTTTATGTCTCCTTGTGCTATGGTCTTCTAGTTTCCATTGTTGTCATTGAGAACACCCATGACATTTTGTTTCCCGATGTATCCTTCTCTTTTCCCTGCATATATTCTTATTTCTCCTTTCTCCTTTTTACTCATTTTTTGTGTGTTTGTATGTGTGTGTATTGTTTATTTGATGATGTCTTATCCACTGTCATTAAATTTATATGTGTCTGTGTGTTCGGAATGGATTTTTTTTTCTTTACTTATTTTTTATGTTAATTGAGTTCTTTCTTTGGGGGTAGAGTGGTTTCAGAGATAAACTCATACGTAGTAAAAGAAGATGTGTCTTGGATGTATATATACTATCCTAATAAAAAGAAAAACTATTTCTTTCAACTAATATTTAGTAGATAACATCTACCATGCAAATATGTATTGTATTCTACTGTATATATAAGAACCATGTAAATCTAGTAGGACAGATAGATAACTTGTTGA
>NW_011888786.1:11488241-11495657 GCF_000151845.1 Pteropus vampyrus
TTTTCCCCCACAGTGAAATAGTTAGTGAATCTCCAACTTTAGCTTGCATCAGAAGCACCTGTAAAACTTGTTTGGGCACAGATTGTATTAAAGGATCTGATAGTTAAGAGGACAATTAGGTAGGACAATGGCAAATAAATAATAACTCCAGAAAGAAAATTAAACCTCTATGCAACAGGTCTATTACTCCAATAAATAACAATATTTTCATGTTCAGAATAATTAAGCACTGCATACTGACTTGACCAAAATGTAATAGGTTCTGAGGAAATAAATACCCAAAATATCTAAAATTAACAAGTAAAAAGTAGTGAATAAACTATATTATTTAGACACATGCATTTTAAAAAGCATAAGAAAAATGAAAAACTGTTGAAAAAGAAAGTAGCTAGATCCATGGTGCTAGGGAAGGGATGATAAGAAATTAAGGGCAGTCTGTGGATTTCAGATACATTCTTTATATTTCTGCTTGACTAATAACTAATTGCATGCATAAATTTGATAAAAATAAAATTAATTTTAATATACATAACTCAATATATTTATTATTTAATTTACATCCATGATCAGCTATATTATTTTCTTTATGTAAATTCCTAATATTCTACATTAACTTAAGTAACATATTTAATGTAGCAAAGTATCAGAGTCAGCATAACATTCTTTTTATTTGAATCACATACATAGATTTACTATGAATGCTTTATGAAAGCTCCTTTGCTATTTTTGTGTAGCTTCGTAATGCTAAAAGTGTGAAAATTTTAAAGGTCATTGTATAAATATTCTTCAATTAATTATATCATATAGTGATAAATATACTACTAAAACGTTATAAAACAATCTTATTTTGTAATTGCTAATTAGTTTCATAGTCAAAAGTATATATCTTCGATTTTAATCCTGATGCTATAATTTACTGCAGAAAAATTGAATCTATCATCTATCATCTATCTATCTATCATCTATCAATCTATCATCTATCTATCTATCTGTCTTTCATCTATCATTTATCTATCATCTATGTATCTATCTATCATCTATCTATCTATCTATCTATCTATCTATCTATCTATCTATCTATAATCTATCTATCCATCATCTATCTATCTTCATCATCATTATCTATCTATCTCTCTATCTACCTATCTATATCATATTTCTGTATTGTATCCTCTATTTTCTGTAACACTATTTTCTTCTCTCCTTTTTTAAAATTATTTTTGATGTATCAATTCCTTCAGTAACACCCATAGAATAAATGAGTGGGAAGTGAATTTTTGAGTTTTTGTATCTTATAACACCTCTTTTTCACTCTCTAACCTAAATTTTATTTTGGAAAAAATAAAAATCCTTGATAAATTCTTTATTGGAAATCAACATTTCCGAATTTTTATGTCTCCTTGTGCTATGGTCTTCTAGTTTCCATTGTTGTCATTGAGAACACCCATGACATTTTGTTTCCCGATGTATCCTTCTCTTTTCCCTGCATATATTCTTATTTCTCCTTTCTCCTTTTTACTCATTTTTTGTGTGTTTGTATGTGTGTGTATTGTTTATTTGATGATGTCTTATCCACTGTCATTAAATTTATATGTGTCTGTGTGTTCGGAATGGATTTTTTTTTCTTTACTTATTTATGTTAATTGAGTTCTTTCTTTGGGGGTAGAGTGGTTTCAGAGATAAACTCATACGTAGTAAAAGAAGATGTGTCTTGGATGTATATATACTATCCTAATAAAAAGAAAAACTATTTCTTTCAACTAATATTTAGTAGATAACATCTACCATGCAAATATGTATTGTATTCTACTGTATATATAAGAACCATGTAAATCTAGTAGGACAGATAGATAACTTGTTGACACAGTCACAACTCAACTTAAAAGTTATATGAGAATGTTTTATCTGTATTTTAACAAATTTAAGAAAAGAAAAAAAAGAAAGAAAGAAAAGAAAGGAAGCAAGGAAGAAAGGAAGGAAGAAAAGAAAGAGAGAAAGAAAGAAATGAACAAGAAGCTTGTTCTTCTATTACACATTATCAACTATTCAAAACTTTAATACCATCAAATTTAGACTATTGGATCATATTGACCTGCTTTTTCATGAGATCTATATGATTTTAGTCTGCATAGCAGATAAAATAGCCATTCATTTCTGTGATGGTTAGTTTCATGTATCAACTTTACTGGGCCAAGGGATCCCCAGATATTTCATCAAACATTATTCTGGGTGTGTCTGTGAGGGTGTTTTTGGATGAGAGTAACATTTAAATTGGTAGATTTAGTAAAGCAGATTGCCCTTCTTAATGTGAGTGGGTCTATTCCAATTAGTTTAAGGCCTGGATAGAACAAAAAGGCGGACCTCCCATGAGTAAAAGAAAGTCTTATTACCTGAGTGCCTTAAACTGGGATATCATCAGCACTTTCCTGTCTTCAGAGTGGACGTGAAACCTCAATTCTTCCTGGATCTCAAGCCTGCTGGGCTTTGGATGAGAGCTATACCATCGGATCTCTTGTTTGTCCATCTTTCTGACTCACTCTGCACATCTTGGTACTTGACAGTCTCTCTCTCTATAATCATGTGAGCCGATTCCTTATAATAAATCACTTTATACATATATATATATGAGAGATATGTAAATTTGATAAATACGCATTTATATTTTTATATCTACACATGTAAATATATATTTATATATATAATCTCATGATTCTGTTTCTCTGGAGAACCTTGACTAATATAACTATCAAATGTGAAAACATTATATAAGTTTCATAAATATACATTTCATTTCAAATGTGTAACCGATTTAGTTGAACTATGAATACTATTTAACTTTTTTGTAAGGGTATGGATAAATTTCAACTGCATTAATTTTAATATCAAGCCTGCGTCTTGTGAGAGAAAGATAAGAGAGAGAGAGACAGAGGGACAGAGAGATAGACAGAGAGACAGAGATAGACAGAGATAGAGAGACATGGGTTAGTACCAAACCTAAAAGTTATTGGAGCACTTTTAAAAGTGCTCCCAAAATGATAATATACCATGATAACACAAAAGTTATAAAAAAATGCAATATGAAAAAGATAAGTAGAATCAAGGACAAACACAACTGACACAAAGAACATTCCTTCTGAGCACTCCTAGTTAGACTGTTAATATTCCATTCAGCAAGTATTTATTAACTTCTTACTCCTAAAAGAAGCTTTGTAGTCCTGGCCAAGGATACAAAAAGGAGTTGGACAATTTACTGCCATCTATCAAGTAATTGCAAAGTTAGAAATGCTGAAAACTAAATAAAGCTGTCAGATTGCCTAATCTCATTGATATTATAGAATAACTACCCAAAGGAAAAGGGAGGTAAGGAAATCAGGCTAGTATTCATCTATACAGAAATAGCATCTGCCTTTGAGGTTGTAGTAGAAAGGTGATAATTTATATTGTCCTGCAGTTCTTTTGCTTTTGTCTCCCTTGTAAGAGAAAAACTGCCTCTATGATACTTCTTTCTTCAGCTTTCATAAATGTGCCATATACTATTTCTAATTTAGGTTTTATTCTCTCAGAAAATTGCCAAATATTAAAAAAGACACATTGCACAATGCAGTATTAGCAGCTCTGTGTTGGGTAGCATTATGCATCTTACAATGCCTTCAGTAAAAGATGCTTTGAATAAAAACTAGTTTGTCAAGGACTCTTTTATTTTTTAGTTGCCACCATTGTGCTCCTTGACTAAGTACTCTTCCTCTCTTATTCCTTCAAATAACTGAGCTTAGCGCAGTTTTGTGAAATCATAATGTTTTCATTGTTTGAAAGTACTCATTCTATCTGTCACATATTACGTAGGAGTATAACTTAGGCTACTGAAGGCCCGGTGGAATAATGTCAAATGCATGGTACAAATAATTATTTCCACAAACATTATTTTCTCTTTCCATTACTTTCAACTCTCTAGTTATACAATCACATTAGTGTTTTAATATTAACTCTATGGCTTTTCCTAACAATAAGAAAATAGCATTCAAGTATTTATCAACTCTCTTTACTATCCAGGCCATTCATTTCAAGTATTTTATTACTATAAATTTTGCAACTAGTTATGTTCTCCACAGCTTGCTACCGCACAATAGTCAGCCTACCGATAATTTCCATTTGCCAATTGTGTAGGGTATTCAGTACTATAATCTATGTGATCCAGCAGAGGCTATACGTGTGGAAACAATCACTGTGTGAAATAGTTCATAGACCCCATGCATATATGTTTTTAGAATAAAGATTGTGATACCATAGTTCTTTATAAGTTGACTAATTGACAGCTGGCAAATGCATCATTGTGTAAATCTATGGTTATTAATAAACAGAAACTAGATGTGTCTTATAAAGGACAGGTTTCCAAAGAGTCACTAATTTTGGAATGATCTTTGCTTGAACCATTAAGATCAATTTAAATGATGGGAAAAGATAATAGATTTCCCCTCACTGTTCAAGGACGTCTTTATAAAACAAAAGAAATTTCCAGTACCATATTATACAGGTTTTTTTTTTTGTCTTCTATGTTTTCTTCTCCAAATTTTCCATAGTATATACAAATAGAAGGAGAGGGGAAAACATTTATTGTTTAGAAGAAAGAACTGTACACTCTAAATGATTCCCTCATGTTTATTCAGATATGAACAAAGCAAAACAGATAAAACAGAGCACCAACTCTTGGTAACATCCTGGATTTACCAGAGAAATATTCAATCAACAAAAATATATTGGTAAGTTACTAAGTACCAGTAATATTACTTTGTACTAGAGATACAGGTATGAATAAGACTTGGTTCTTTCTTTTGAGCAGCTCGTGGTAAAATAAGCAAACACAGACATATAAACAATAAGAAATATGTTTACATTAGGGATAATAATGAGGGATACTGGAATAAAAAAATAGGGAATATTTAATTAATCTGTGTGTGCTTCATTATCTAAATATGGATTTGGTTGATCGTACTCTATTGTGATTAAAAAGGCATTTCTGTTGGGGACTTTCTACAGAATTAGAAAAACTAGAGCAATAGTTCTAAACACAACCAGAAAGATTATATTATGGCAGAGAGGCTATCATTAGAAAAGGGAAATACTAAAGAGAATAAGATATACTAAATTCATAATTTTCCACTGTTTGTATGTGATCGATTTTTATAAAATTGTACCTGGTGCCTCTCTCTTTTACTTCCTCAGCTCTTTTAAAAATTTCTGTTATAAAATATCCTTTTCCGCTCTTGAATCTTTGCTTTGATCTGTTAGAGAAGAGGTTTTAGAAACATTTGCCATGGCTAAGAATGTGCTGTAGGCACAGTTTCCATTTATACAGTTTGATGCTACAATATTCTCCTGTTTCATGAAATGTAAGTCTGCCAGCCAGACTTACAATCATGAATCCACAAGGCCTCTTTCAGGCTAGTTACATATGATCTAGGTAGTTGTCAGGTAGCAGAAGCATCTTTGAGTGCTTTTTAAATCACAACAGCAAGAAAATGAGAAAGGGAAAGTCTGATTCAGCCAACCGATGCTCAAAAATGTGATAATGTGATTCTGTCTTTAATAATTATATTAACTCTTCTTTGGAGAGCATATTTCCTATTGATAATATATAGAAGAAAACAAAATGATGTAAATAAAAACTATTTCTAATATGGCATTTATCTTAGAGAAAAGTATATGTGACTCCGAAAAAGCAAAATTGATATAAATAAGGCAAAGGTATTTGATAACAAATGATATATATGTTTTTAAGTCATATGTATGTTCAAAACAGCATTTCTTAATATATATTTTCCATGAATGTGTCTGGCAAACCATATTTCTTTAAATACATAAAAGCTGCCTTTGGAAATACTTGGATATCAAGAGAAACAGAATCTACTTAATGGTTATTCTCTTTATCGAAAGACAAATATTTGTTCTTCCTTGGAAATTTCTTTTTCTCTCTCTCTCTCTTAAGACCTTTAACTGATTGGTTAAGGCCCACCCATGTTGTTGAGGATCTACCACTTTACTCAAAGTTTATCAATTTAAAATTAATCTCATATAAAAAAACACTTTCAAGGATATCTAGATTGGCTTTTGACCAATTATCAGGGTGCCATGACTTAGCCAAGGTGACACACAAAATAAATCATAACACATAGCATCTTTTAAGTTAGTTTAAATAATATTTGGCTGAAAGAAATATCTGAAATCTAGTTCAGTGCTCCCAAATTTTCTGCAAGCCAGCATATCAAAACTGTAACAGTTGTATATTTGAACAAAAAACTTTAGATGCCCATGTGATAGAAATAATTATCTTATTATTTCCTGTTTCTAATAACCTTATCTATATATGCCTTTCAAAAGAAATGACCAGTAAATATTCAAAGTGCCTGAATCTCAGATTTATAATTTTCTGTCCTCTGTACCACAGTTTCCCCTCCTTCCCTAAGAATTCAACTCAATTTTGCATTACTCCTCACTGGGATTTTTTGTTCTCACAACTAATTTGGAAACAACATTTTCTATACTTCATCAAATTATCATAGTTTTATCATCATCATTTCAACTCTATTGAAATAGACTTAGTGAAATTTGCTGGAAAGAAATCAACTCCTCCTCTTGATGCACACCTGCATTCATTTATTTATTCATTCATTATTCATTAAAATATTAAACAAATATGTATGGAAGAAAGTCTGTGTGCTTTGGTCTGTATAAAATTACCTGGAGCATGACTATCACAAAGATGAATAAGACAAGATTTCTATTTTCAAAAACATTTGAGTTTGATATAAGACAGATTTGCAAAATTATAAGTACCTTATTAAAGTATAAAGAAACCTTGATAGGACCATAAAGGGATAATAAACTAATTTTGTTTGGATAAGTAAGACAGAAAAAAGTGGCGAATAATGGTTTGAGAATGGGAACAACTTATGCAGGAGTATGAAAAAGTCACAGGAGTATAAAAATGTATGCCATGATAGTGAATAGTGAAAATTCAATACTGCTGGAAGAGAGGCTATAATTGGTAAAAGATGAGATCAGCAACAACCATACATTTTGATGAATCTCGGGTATCATGCTTACAAGTTTTAACTTTATCATCTTAGAATGGGATCATAAGAAATGTGCAAATGGATAATTAATACAACAATTATTTTTAAGGTTGGGTATTCTGAGAATCTTATAGATGATGTATGGTAATGAAGATATAAATTATTAAAAAGAAAGCCACTTAGTAGTATATATCAATAGTGAAGCCAAAAAACCAGTAACGGGTTTTTTTTCTTTTTTATCAAAAGTCCTTGTTAGTATAACATGTGAAGTCTTTAGAAAAGATAGAAGTTTAGACACAAATTTAGGTTTTCTAAATTGGAATTTTAGGAGAGACTTCATTATGTA
>NW_011888786.1:11498722-11507425 GCF_000151845.1 Pteropus vampyrus
AAAAAAAATAGGAGTCGAAAGTGGTTCCTGTCCAACAAACATGAAGAGAATGAGGGCATCACTCTAAATAAACACAAGAAACAATTCTGCCAAAAATTATTTGAATTTAAAGGAGAACCTTCAGCTCCAGAAAGGAGGGCAACTTAGGTAACATCTTGTTTTGAGCCTTGTGAGATTTAATTCAGCTATGGACGGATTTCTCTAGAAACTGTGAGACAGCAAATAGGTGTTGTTCTAAGTAGCTAAGTTTGTGACAGTTTGTTAGACAGCACTGAAAAACTAATGCTCTTATTTTTTTCTCTGGAAATACTATGTGTATATACAAATATAAATTGAGAGCTATACCAGACTTTGAATACAAAAATGTAAATTCTCAAACTTAAAAGTGCCTTGAAAACTATACTTTTTCTGTTCATCTCAGAAGCATAATTCAACTATCAAAACAGTATTGCCTTATTTCTTCTTTGACTACCTTATTTCCTTTCCAGTTGGTATTATCCTGTTTTTAAGTCTCTTTTTCTGTTTGGATTGAATCAGGTATTCCATGAAAAAGGACAGCAGCCAACAAGGAGACTGGGTTTCCTCAGTGAATGGAAAGTGAAGGAAGAAATACATCTTTTAACTTTAACATTAAATTACATTCAATACTAAAAATGGAAGGCATTTCTTAAGGATTTATTAACTGTGGAATTCACAAAAATAGTGTTACCTTAGCAACTCCTGACACAGAAATTAAGCTGTCAAAATCTCGATCATTCAAAAGGGGTCACTGATCTTCGTGTCAACACAGCAGATGAAAAAGAGCTGCAGAGATGTACTTTGCCAGATTTTTGAACTCTAATAAACAAGTCAAGCTGTGTTTATGAACTCCCTAAAATAGACAAGTTGAGAATATAGTAGCATCTCTGTGTGCCACAGTGGATTTACAGGTAGTTGGACATCACACACAGTAACAAAGGAGTCTTCATTTACTTCCTCCTTTTCTAGGGAGGAATATGAGATGTACCACAGAAAGCCAATACTGAGACAGCTCCAATACTGGCCCAAAGTCATGCCTTTATTACATAGTCTGTCACTGAGAAGAGCTCCATTAGGTTAGTGTTTCTCTTGAAAAACTCTGGGGTGCCTTACAAAATGAAGCATGGAGAGAAATCAGCATGAGATTCTGAAGTCCTTAAATATACTAAGTAAAGCTATCACTGGTGTTATTTTGCTGAGATAAAAGAGAAATTGAGAAATTTAAAAAAAGAAATCCAGTGTAACTTGGTTCTGCAAAGCAACTCTGAATAGGTAGCACAGATACAAAGGTAGCTAGCTTAGCTCTTAATAAACTTAATATTATTGAGGAAGTTTTTCAGATTTCAGAATATACAATTCACATGTTTGCATTGAAGGCCAGCTTTTGACCATGTCATACCATATGTATTTTAGACAAGTAAAGTGAAGAGGACCAGATTTATTTCTGGTGATTCATTTGTCTTTTAGAAATATCTTATTTTTTAGACTTCTCTTAATATGCTTGAAACAATAGCATTTCACTACTTTGGGCATCTAACTTGGTACCAGTTGTGTCAGCAAAAGAAAATCTGTTTCAGTTTTAGCACAACTCAACTATGTTTCATTCTGACTGCATTTCTGCTCCTCTTCTTATTCCTGATTGTGAAAGAATGAATGTATGGTTGCTCAGTTCTTTAGCCAGATGTAGGCTAACAATGGCTAAATAACAGTCTTCCAAAGATAGCCACAGCCTACTCCCTGGAAGCTCTGAATATACTTAGTTTACATTGCAGAATGGACTTTGTAGATGTGGTTAAGTTTACAAACTTTGATATGCAAAGATTATCTTGGATTAACCGGATTAGCCCATCTGATTACATGGACCCTTAAAAGTAGAAACATTTCTCCAGTCAGAGTCAGAGAATGGTAAAAAAAAAAAAAAAAACTAGCGAGAGTGATTTGAAGTATAAGAACTTCAGCTGCTGTTGCTGGCCCAGTGGATGAGGCAGCCCATGTGCCAGGTACACAGGCAGCCTCTAGCAACTGAGAATAACCCCAGGACTAGAACCAACAAGTAAGCAGGATCTGCAATTATATGAATCTGGATAAGCTGGAATTGAATGATCTTCCAGAGCCTCTAGACAAGGACCTAGCTCTGCTCACATCTTGTTTTTTGTCTTGTGAGACTCTAAGCAGAGAAACCAAAAGATCCTACCAGATTCTGACCTATAATACCTGTGAGAAAATAAATTTTTATTGTTTTAAGATACTAAATTAGTAGAAATTTTCATGGTAGCAATAGAAAAGTAATATACTCAACTGAAAAAAAACTGCTCTATCATGGCCTTTGGTCTTTGACTCAGTCTAGTCCTACATTTGTTACTTAGTGGTTTACTCTAATTCCTACCATTTTTTGTTTTGTTTTGTTTTGTTTTGTTTGCGGTTCTTCTTGCTACGGTTCTAAGTGTGTGCAAGTATACTTTACATTTCTACTCCAGCTGGAAATTCTAGACATTTAATATTATAGTAGTCACCTTCTTACTCTAGGAAAGATTTTGGGAAGTACAGTTTTATAACTGTATACACTGTTGATCATAGCTGAAAATCTAAGCACTGTGATACTCACTAGTGTGGTCATGTTTCTGAAGAAAATTTCTCAGAGGAGTGTTCCACAGACCAATGAGATAGACCTGGGCCTGGAACCAATTCTGGAAGTCCGGCCAGCACTAGATATCCACAAGGAGTCTGAATTGTGGCCACAATCAAAGAATACAGGCAGAATACTAACATATTGCAATTGGGCACAGTCTATTGTAAGCTAACTTCCTGCCCCTAATCTTGAGGAAATAGAGTCAATAGTTATTTTAATGTTCTTTTCATTGAACACAGATATAATGTGAACTGGCAATGGCTCCTTCTTTATCTTCAGAATGTTGATTGTTGCTGCTTCCCTATTCTCTTCTTCCCCTTCCTTCTGTAAAGGTACATAATATTATTAAAAGTACATAAATATTGTAAAGGTACATAATACATACACACACACATATACATACATACATACACACACATATATATTCAAACATCAGTGACTTTGGGATTGTTTTACATGTTCACAATTCAAAGACATTTTTACACTTTGGAGATTATGTTCATCTAAATGTGAGAGAAAAAAAGGACACAGTCATGCATAGTTTAACAATGGAGATGTTCTGAGAAATGTGTCATTAGGTGATTTTCTTGGACAAATATCCTAGAGTGAACTTACACAAATAGAGCCTACTAAATACCTAGGCTGTACAGTATTGCTTACTGCTCATAGGCTACAAACCTATACTACATATTACTGTACTGAATATTGTAATCAATTGTAACACAAATATAAGTATGTGTATGTCTAAACATATCTAAACACAGAAAAAATACTGCAAAAAATATGGTATAAAAATAAAATTGGTATACCTGGATAAGGTACTTATCATGAATAGAGTTGCAGAATTGGAAGTTGCTCTGGGTGAATCAGCAAGTGAGTGTTGAGTGAATGTGAAGGCCTAGGACATTACCGTGCACTATTGTAGACTTTATAATTTCTGTCCCACAGGCCCTCCCTCTGCTTCTTTCTGACGTGGTCAGAAATAGAGCATCGAAGCTGTTCATGAACAGGGATGTGGGCTTGACTGATTGGAAATATCATGGAAAAACTGTCTGGGTAATGTGTTGATCACTATAATAGTGACCATCAAAGGGAGTGAAAGATGGCCAAGATCAGTAGAAACAAGAGACCAAGATGGAGAGATAAGGGAACATAGGCGTTTGTCATAGCAATATGGTTTTGGCTATTGCATGTTGGAGCAGTGGTCATATTAAGAAAATTTGTGATATTTGCTTTTGGTTCCATTGATTCTTTGTGGAACAAAAGGCTCTCTCTGGTGTTAAACCGACGTAAGAAATAAAACTTATTTATGCTTCACATTATTATGATGAAAATATTTCTTAAGTACAAGGATAGGCTGGCTCTATACTACCACAGAAAGTTTTTACTAAAGTGGCAATAGAATTTAATATTTATACAGGTAGCTCCTATAGACTTGTGTTTTTGTACAGGATCTTAGGTCCTCAACAAAGAATTAACAGAAATGTACTCTGAAGACCAGCAAGCTAGATCTGAGAGGACTATAGCATCCTCTGAATATGTAGGGCTGTGGGGACAGGCTGCTCTGTGATGACATAGATCAGTGGCTGTCTGATTGTGATGTAATCTGTGCACTCAAAACTAAGGTCCTGTGAGTAAGATGGAAAGTATTGTCAAGCCCTACAGATATTGCTCCCATTGGAGAAAAATAAAATCCTCCTGAACCATGTATTATTCTATTTCCTAGAGGAAACTCAGCTAAATTATAATCTTATGAGATCATTGTAGTATATGGGGTCTGTAGTTGACCAAAATATTGTTATGTGGTACATGACTATATTTGTTGATTCTCATTTAAAGAACCAAGTTTATATGATAGGTTAGATAAACTAATATGCAACTTAAGTTTTCACTTGTTCTTTTATAAAATCAACATATCTTTATGTAATGGCCACTATGACAGATACTAGAGATACAGTAGTAATATTAAACCTACCTTCATGGAGTTTTATTGCAGGAGAAAGACAGATATAAAACAGGTGATATTATAGTAGAAAAATCTCCATTGTATAACAACTTATAGGAAAATCGAGGTATTTTGAGGCAAGGTAGACTGAGTTAAGATAAAAAATTTCCTGAATGAAGTAATATTGAATCATATAATATGACATATAATGATTCAATAAGAACTGATAGAGCAAATTCATGGATGAAGGAATTGCTACAAAGAGAAAATAACACTGAAGATTTTGAGATAGAAGATGATTGACACATTTCAAAATAACAGAAAGCTAATGTGATTGGATTGTAATGAGGGCAAGGAGACAATTGGCTAGGAATGAAAAGCATGTAGGCACCAAATTATGATGGTGCTCAAAAAATTGTTAAATTTTATAAACTTTAACCTAAGAGCAATAGGAAAACATTAAAGTGATCAAAACAAGAAAATGAAAGAATCACACACACACACACACACACACACACACACACACGCACAGATAAAATTAACCTCTTACACATACATATGAGATTCCAGTGAAATACTTGTAGAGCAGTTTAAAAAGTTGTGTTATGTAGTAACGAAGGCTTGTAAACTACTTTTAATGAGACAAATGATTAAAAAAGTGTTGAACACTCTCCATACATTACATTTTGTTCATTTTCATAGAAATTATCATTACAGTAAATTCATGGTGATCAGAAACTCTGAATAAAATCTCACAGATAATCTTTGAGAAAAATAATTTTTACATAAATGATGCTCATGAAAAAGAAAGTAAATGAACTGACTGCTAATAGTGTAAATATTGGGATGATTCTTTAATATTTTTCAGTATAATATTATTGGCAAATAATTATACTCATCTAAATCTTCCTTTCAGTGACAGGAATAACAACAGTCTTTTCATTATACTTTGACATAGGGCAAGGCTATTTGACAAATTCTGCCCAATGAGCTGTGAATGTAAATAAGTCACTTTCTGGTGGAAGCATTTAATTGCTGATGTAATATTCTCTACTACCTTCCCCTGCCATGCTAATGCTGAAGAAGCACTGTAGTTGAGAGAATGGAACCATAGAAACCAAGCATCCTATACCACTGAGTCATCACTGGAGCTCATAGAGCCACTATATTTTGTGTATGAGTGCAAAATAAGCTTTAATTATCTCAAGTCACCCCAATTTGAGGGTTTTATCTTATGGTAAGTGATTTAGCCTATTTTAATTTGTATGTTATTTTAGTTTTACATTTTATGTTAATTAGGAATAGTACTAACTTTGGTTTAATGGTTTATTGCTCTATCTTAATTTTGAAGGTCTAGTTGTCCATAATTATTCCATATTATTGGTTGTCAAATAACATAAGAGCTCAACTGCATTTGTTTCAGCTCTTCTATTAAAAGTAAGCTTTATTTAAGAGTTCCACTGAAAAGACACCTCCACAATTCTATGTTAAAGTCAACTTTTAAATGGCTCTGAAAGTATTTTAGTCTGCCATTTGAAGTTTATAATTGGATAATTAGGAAGAAAAACTGCATGCTATCATATATCACATAAACATGACAAGAGAACTTTAGGATATTAGGCCATAAATATACAGAAAGAGGTTAATACTCAAGTTTCATAAACTATTTAAAATAGGAAACAGAAGGTTCACATTTTTTTGTTTGTTTTATTCCAAAATGGTCACTGTCGACTTTCTTAAAATAGTGTTTTCCTTAGGTTTTTATAATGTTTCATCCTCCCTGTGAAAATTGTTCTTAATTTAATTATCAAATCCTCTGATTCTGCTTTCAAAAATTATTTTAAATGGGGTCATTCTCAGTTTTTCTGTACTCGATTTGTTAAATCCTTTACACTCAAATTTAAAAATTTATTTTTATTGACATTTCCTTCTTCCTTGAAAACAGGCAGAAAGTCATTAAGTCATCAAGGTTCTTTTCTTAAAATATATGTCATATTGTTCCATGCTTTTAGTTCTCATAGCCAGTCTTTGGGGTTATCCTAAATCATTCCTGAAACTTTACATAAATTAATATCTCTCACATAAGACAACCTGCCTTCATGGTCTCCATACTCTTATACATCCTCAAACTGCTGAATATAAATCTTTATAAGCATTGTTTGAATGATTACAACTTTCTTCCCAATGGCCTTTGCTGGTGTGTGCGCTCGCTCTTTCTCTCTCTCTCTCTCTCTCTCTTTCTCTCTCTCTCTCTCTCTCTCCTTCATCCTACTGAACAAAGTAAAAATATATAGTTCTAGTTTACAAGATTATCTACAAACTCAAAGTTCCAGTCTTTTATTTTATACCATTTTCACTTCAGTCAAAATAAACTATCTTTTAAAAAAACAACTTTGTTTTCCATATCCATGGCCTGGCTCTCATGATTTTTATATCTATTCATCTACACTTCAAGATATGCTTTGTATGTTCAGTCTTCCATAAATGTATATACAAAATTCATAACAATGATGCCATTCTTTAATGTAATCAACCCTTAAATATCTCTTACTATAAGCCTTTTAAAGGCAATCTGCTATCTATATCTTTGTTTTTTTCTTACTGCTGAATATATTTATTTTTAATGTTCAACATTTGATAATGGTGACTCAAAACAGCATGACTTATTTATGATAAAATATTTCATATTCTACTTGTATGACTTCAAAAGCATAAAATTTTGTTGTCCATTTTATAAACAATAACAAGAAAAGAAAATGGCTGCATTGGTATTCCTCAACTGTTTAGAACTGAAATGATATCGACTTTTCTGAAAGTTTCCCCCTTGGAAGAATATATGCTTGTCTCTGCACGATAGGCACAAAATAATGATTAGCATTTGACAATTCTGCCCTGAGACTTGGAGTCTCAAATATTCACTGAAGTAATTTAGAAGGCATTTGATAAGGTGAACTGATGATTAGATGTAGGTTAAGTCCCAGCATAAACTTTCTCAAATTGTTCTACTAAATTCAAGGCACTGATTAAGAGAGGATTAAGTGGTGTTCAAGAACTACTTTATAATCTGTAAGGTAACACAGGGGCTATTTTATTTCTTTATCCTACTTTTAAAAGCTATTTTAGGCAAGAAGTAGCTCACATACCTATTTAATTTTTTTATTATTATTATTTTTTATTTTTTACAATATTCAGGCATTGTATACACCTACCGTGTTCTGGTTATTTAAGACTAATGGGTTCTTATCTCAATTATAGAAATAAGTAATTTTCAGTTTGTATTATACTCAAATGCTGCTTGTATTCTTAGGAAAGATTAGAGTTATAAAATTATATTTTTCTATTAACTACAATATTTACCTTTAATGAGTTACTGAATAATAATAGGACTTACCAAGTTAGCTTAATTAACATAAAAATTGCAGTTCATAGTAAACAGATTATACTCTAACATTTTAGTTAGACATGACATAAAGCCCTTCAAAATCTGCCCCTGCTAACTTCTGCAAAACGAGGTCCTCTCTCATCTCTTGAGGATCACCAAGCTACTCTTTCTTTTTGAATAACACACTGTATTATTTTTGTTTGCCTTTTCATAACCTTAAATGTTTGCACTCATTATTTCCTCTATATTTTTACCTGAAATGTCTTTTATTTTTTTTTCTACTTAGGAGATTTTTAAAAACTTCTTTATGAGAACCGTTGCTGAAATACAGTGATAATTCTTCATTAGATTAAATTAAGAAATGCTATCAATTCTTTAAGAAAAGAGAACATATAAAACTTATATTATCCAACCTTGAGAATCCTGAATATAACACTTTGTGATATATATAATAAATATTTAATAAATATTTGTTGGCCAAATTAATTGACGGGGAAGGGACTACTTGTATTCAAAAATAGATGTTTAGAAGTCAGAAAGATACCATAAGGTATGAAAGGCTGCTATTGTAAGTATAGCTGGGTAAGACTTAGATGATTTTTTTAAATGTGTTTCAGGACTTTAATCTGTATATTTATCTGTCTATCTATCTATTTGTCTGTCTGTCTATCATCTATCTATCATCTATCTGTCTATCATCATCTATCTATCTATCATCATCTATTTATA
>NW_011888786.1:11508650-11533799 GCF_000151845.1 Pteropus vampyrus
GTGACTCGCTTAATGACAGAGAAGTCACTGTGGGATTGCACTGGCGGAACTGCACCGGAGGAACTTCTTAAATGATGAGAAGAGGGCTTCATGTAGAGGTATATCAGTGAGATTAAAAGACATTTCGGCTTGGGGACCATTACAGGGGAATTCTGGTAGAAGCTATGACACCTGGGTGCTACTAGCTGCCATCACTGCAGGAGTCTGGCACTAAATAAGCTGTGTGTACTACAGAAGCTCGGGCCTGGGGATGTCACCCATCATGCAGGATCCTGGTACTGGAGAAACCAACACATACTATAAGAGACTACCTCTCAGAAGTTGTCTGCACTGCAGAAAGAAGCTTGGTTCTTTAAAACCCGCCTTGTTCCAGAAGTCCTATCACAGAAAAGCTGCACACACCACAGGAGCCAGACACTGGAGAAACCATGTTATTGTAATAGCTGGTGAAGGGGAGCATGCAAGAACGAAAACAAAATCACCTTTCCCCTTGCAGTGTCTCTAGTGCTTTCTACTGACAAAGATCAACATCATTCCGGTTGTCAAAGGAGAAATATTAATAGAACCAAGCTCCATTTCCATAGAGCAGGCAATGAAGGATGAATTTGGAGCTGAGAGGCAATCATTTGATAACTGACACCCCTATAACATGAAAAGTGAATGAAGGGAGGAGAAAAAACAAAGTGAAATTTAAGGAGCAGGAACTCAATAACTAGAGAAATTATCTGTTTGCTTTATAGGAATCACAATGCTTAAGAATGAGGAAACAAATAAGAAAAGAAAGGAAGGTAAATGGTATAAGAAAATAAATGACAATGAAATCATATATACAAGAGCAAGTGAAAATAGGAACAAAATTTAAAAATATGCATGCATTAACTTGCATTTATAATGAAGAGATGTCATACTAAGATTACTTTTCCATAGTTCTGTATCTACAGTCTTTTGAAAATAACATTATTGAAATAGACATTTTAGAGTAGTTTTAGATTTTAGATAGCAAAGTTTTGAGAAGTTACATCACAACATCAGTATAAACTTTTTTTGATAATTACAGTATTTAAAATTCTAAATATTTTATAATGTACCACAATTTAGAGTAGTTTTAGATTTTAGATAGGAAAAATGTTGAGAAGGTACATCACAACGTCAATATAAACTTTTAAAATAATTATAGTATTTAAAATTCTAAATATATTTATAATGTACCTATTAAGCAGATGACTTTAACAACCAACGGCTTTAGGAATGTCCAACATTAATTAAGTTTTGTAATTTCTAGACAGTATGGATAATGTATGAATATACTTAAACATTATGACTCATATCTCTGAAATATGTGAAGAGCTATGCACTGATAAAAAATAAATTTTCTTTTTCATGGGAAATTATCACTAGTATATGTTAATAGAATCATATATTATTGAATTATATTTAATACATATTTATTCTTAAAGCAAGATTACAGGACTCATACCTTGAAAAGAAAATATCCTCTAAGAATTTACCAGGAAAGGTTTTAAAAGTTATTAGAATTTCCCTTCAACCAAGTTTAAGATGTGCCTTAAAGAAGTTACTAATTCCTGAGACTGCTTGTTAATCAAGGTTATACCTTCCACAAAATAGATATACTTTCTGTTATTTAATTGGGAAATGCTAGCAAATCTAATTTTAATCTCAGTGATTTATATTTTCATTATGTGCTTTTTTTCTTCTCACCATACAGATTACTTCCAATTGGATTTTAGTTGAAAAGGGGAACATATCAATGATATCGGCATGAAAAAAATTAAATAAGCATTTTAATGGTTTAATATTTGGTATTTATGCTATTTAAGTTAAGCTTTTGAAAAAAGTCAAAAAGAAAATCTATTTATAGCTATGTTTATAAATTACTAGTGTTTAAAACACATTATAGAAATAATATAGAAATTTTACTAATAAAGTAATAATATGATTATGTAATAAAATAATGGAAAGATTATTTTACTGTTAGCTAGTAAATATATAGTGTGTTCTTTGGGAACAGAACATTTTTGACCACTGTTAAATCATTGAAATAATTCACAAACAACAAATAGTTTATTGACTGTAAAATAATTATTTTGCTTTGAATCTTTTATAAATCACAATTGTAAGTATTTAGATCAACACAGTGAAAATACAGAGAAAAGTAATAGTAAAGCTAAAAACTTTATATTTTAGCTTCTGCATTACATTGTTTAGATAGACTGACAAGTTAAATAAAATGGGTGTATGGTATGTCTCCGTAGGGAGTATCTGAGCTGGAACAGAAGCCTTGTTTGCTGTTGATAGCGATGACATGGGCTCTATGAGTCCTAATCTTCACTGACTTCAGAAATATAATTTTGTTGAAACAGAACACTGTTGTTTTTATCCTTACATGACAAGAAAATGTGAGCAATGCTTTTGTCACCAATATATATTAGGCTGTCCCAATTACAAACACATCGTCATTTTCCATTTGTGGCAAAAGTAATGTGTTCCATTACCGAAATGTATTACTTGAAAAGTACCAACATATGTATCCTGTGATTATTTTGCCTTCTACATCTTGGTATCCAAGCACCAGTTACTTTGTATTTTATTCTTTTTTGCTCTTTCTCATTTTGTGCTTAGATTTATGGTAAAGTATTCATCAATCAAATTGGCGTTGATTTTAGTCACATTTAGGGGAGGAAAATGGTTGAATTTAATTAGCAAATGCACGTATTTTACTCCTGTGTATGTAACTGTAGGCCCCGTTGCAGTGTACATAGCTTACTTCAGAGGCTTTCTAAAGGCTACCATTATTTATACAAGTGCATTTGAATGCTTTGCCTATTAACACTTGAAATGAAAAGAGAGATGCACGAGGATCTTCCAGAAGTTTTAGCATGCCAATACTTGTACAGCTGCTACTTAGAGCTGTCCTCAAATAGTAGACTACTTGACTGCCACTGCCAATTGGATTTGCTTAACTATTATTTCCCTTTAGCCAAAGGCATAGAATGTAGAAAATCTATATCTAAAGGCTTTGGCAGAAACTTAGCTATTTATCATTTGAGTGAGTATCAAGCAGACCAGGTGTACTGTTTATTTTAATGAAGCCAATATTGAGAAAGGAGTTCAGAATAACAATATAAAGCATTATTCGCTTACTTTGCCCCTTGTTTGCAGTTGCAAAAAGGCTGTGATTCTTTAGATCATAAAACAGCCTTGGCTTTAATTCATTTTCACAAATGCTGAGAATAGAGAAACTACTTCTATTTAGACACCGCTTATATTATATCATTCTTTTTTAATAGAAAGCTTTCTCTGAGAAAAATTATTTGCTATATTTTATGATCTGCACTATGCTGAGAACCACAAGACAGAGAAAACACACACACACACGCACACACACACATTTTTTTCTGAGGAAGAAAAAGTATTAAAGTTCAGAGATGATCTAAACATACTGTATATTCAAATGTGGAATCAGTGGCAGTGATGTGGAAGATAATGTCTAAGTCCCTTATCTTCTTTCACGTATTCAATGTTTGGCCTGAAGCTAGTTCCTCTAACTGCATCTTAACTGCACTATTATGCTATTATGAGTGAAGTGAAGTTGTGGTTAGGGTTCAAGGTGACAAGCAATAATGCTAATTAAGATAAAGATGATGAGTGTGATGCTGAAACAATATGTGGCGGTAGCAGCAGCAAGAACACACATGACGAATAGGATGGCATTGTGCAGAAGACAGACACTGCTTTAACATCCAGCGCCCTACCATGCTCCTTACCCCCAATATTTGGGACTGTTCAGTGATTACTACTCCACTGCCATGTAGTAATCACATAAGGGGGCACTTCAACATTTTATCAAGCGATAAAAATACTATAAAAATACATATTTTCTTCCAGTATCTCAATTTTAGTTAGTTTCTTCTGTGGTGTTTCTCACACTAGTGAGAACTTTTGGCTCCACGCCTTAGGGTGAACAATTCTGAAGACACATCTGACAAAAAAGAAATGTTCCTTCCATCTACCGTTCAGGTAGAATATTTGTGCCTCTTTTGCCAGATTCTGTTCTAGACACCGCGGAAGCTTAACATCTAGTGAGAAAAAATTTTAGAAACATCGCAGTTCTTTTAAAATTATTCAGATTATTATGAATTCTCATAGTATAGAGAGTTTAAAGGCAGAATATATATTGAGAAAACTGTCCTGTACTAAAGGAGATAGTTTCATGACATAGTAGAATCTGCCATGAAAAGATGTCTGTGCTGTTAACAAAATACGGCAAAGTATCTCTCAATTCAGAGCTTCTGCGTTTCCCCAGAGAGTTGCCTGGTTAAATCTCTCATTTGGTCTCTGGTCAAATTTACCTCACGAAGAAGTCTTTTTTGATTAAAACATAGGATTCCATTCAGTAGTCCTATCCTGCATATTTCCCCTCATAGTGTTATTACCATCACCTAGATACACACACATTTAAACATATACCTGTTACATTCTGTCTTCCCACCACAGGAGTGAAAGCTTGATAGCCTTTAGAGCTCTCTCTGCTTTACTACCCCTAACGTTTGGAACAGTGCCTGGAAGAACAGATCACACCCACTAAATATTTGCGGAATAATTATCTACTTATGTATCAACCATTTGCTTCATGAGAAAATGAATTGCCGCCTTTTAATTTATATAGTACATGACACAACCAGTTCTGAAACTTTACACTTGACTGCTAAATACTGTCTTCTTATTGTTATCAAATCACAGGTAAGTCTTCTGTCATTCTCATCTTTGTTCCTAGGTACATATTTCTTATTTATTTATTTGTTCTTCTGGCTGATTTTAAGATTTTCATATTATCAGTGGTTTTGAGAAATTTGCTTATAATGTACTGCTACAATTTTCTTTATGTTTCATATGCTTAGATTTTGTTGAATTCATAGCTACATAGTTTTCATTAAATCTGGAAATATTTAGATATGATTTAATCAAATGTTTTTGCCCTTCATTCTCTTTGGGAACTCCAATTAAATGTTCATCAGGATCTTTAACATTGTCCCACATTTCAATTAAGCTCTGCTCACTTTTTGTTTCATTTTTTAAAATCTATATGTCTCATTTTTATAGTATCTATTATTATGTCATTTTACTCATGCTTTTTGTTCTGCAATGTGTAACTTGTTAATGTCTTTTTGTATACTTTTCATCTTATACATTATAGTTTTAACTATTACAAATTTATTTTTTATGCTTTTATTTTTCTACTTACTTTTTGAGTAATGGAATTTAGTTATAATTGTTTTGATATATGTATTTTCTAATTCTAAGATCTGAGTCATTTTTAGTTTTTTTGATTGATTTATTTAAATTCTCATGGTGGGTTTTATTTTCCTGCTTCTTTGTGTGCTTGGTAATTTTTATTTGATGGCAGACAACATAGATTTGGCTTTTCTCAGTGTTAGATACTTTCATATTCCTGTAGAAATTTTTGATTTTTCTAATGTGATGTAGTAAAGTTGCTGGGAAACAATTTGGTCTGTTTTATTTTGATTTTAAGATTTTTTTTTTTAAATTGAGGATATTGGCAATGATTAGTATGGGATTAATTAATCCTCACTACTTTAGCAAGACCTTCCTTAGTATTCTACCTAAGGCCCCGTAGATCATGATGCTTCGTCATGGTTGGTGGTAATAAGCACTGTTCCGTCTAATCCTATTAGGTGCATGTTTCTTTGCTCCAAATATTTTCCTCATATGAATGCACTTATAAGTTCTCATCTGAACATTCATAGCTGCAGCAAATCTTTGAGTTTCTCTCTTTGCTACTCACTCCTCACTGGTCATCTTTCCTTCATACTCTATCATCTTTTATCCCCCTAAGAACAAAATCTCCCCAGTCAAGGGAGTCTCATGGACTTCTCCTCAGTTTTCTCTTTCTAAACTATGGCTTATAATTGTCATAAGGCACTTAACTTGGCCAATGGTAAAACTCACCTTTTCCTTGTTTCCGGTGATTATTATCTTTTGTTGAGTATTTTGAAATCTGTTCTTCCAATTATTTCATCTGTCTGTTGATTGCTTTAGGTATGAAGGTAAATCTGGTCTCCACTATTATTATTCCATCTTGCCCTGAAATCTTTAGCTAACGTGGCTGGGCACTCTTCTGAATTAAGGAAGGCTACTAGGCTTTTATTATTTTCTCCTGCCATGTGCCTGTCAACTTTCCTCATCTCGTTATCTGGAGCAATAAAGGTGTATTCATCAGTATTCTCCAGAGAGATTTATTTGAAGGATTTGGATCATGTACTGTGGATGCTTGGTAAATTCAAAATCTTCAAGGTAGGCTGGCCTATAGATGGTGTGCCGACAGAATTCCTTCTTGCTCAAAGGAGGTCACCGTTACCTTAATTCTCTCTTGAAAGAAAGAATTATTAAATATATGTTTTTTAACTAATTGCATGTGTCCCACACGTATTATGGAAGGTAATATGCTTTATTCTAGTCAGCCAATTTAAACGTCAATCTCAACCAGAATAATTTTTGACCAAATATCTCAGAACCATGGTTTAGCCAGGTTGACACATAAAATGAGTCATTATGGTTGACTTTCCATCTCTCAAGGACCATTGCCTTTTGTTGTCTAATGTCCTAAGACATTAGATTTGTGAAAGTCGATGTAAAATATATTTTTTATGACTTTTTGTTTCAATGAAGAAAAATAATTCTGGTCTCTGTAATTTCATCTGGGCTGTAAATGGAGGATTCTAACTGTGTGTTTGTGTTTACCAACCCAATTTCGCATTTCACAAGCTTGAAGATTTAATTTAATAAATAAATTTAATTTAATAAATATCAAGGAATCTATGTGTGAATTCAGTAAACAAAAATTAAGTTCAAGAAGTTTGTTACTAGATTACTCAGCCACATCCGCATTTTTATAAGACATTTTTACTTAAATTTAAACTATATGTTGAAGTGTGTGAAAAGGAACAATTTATGAACTACATATTATTTTTGTTTTCTTGCTATCTGTAAATTCATTAAGGGGTTATGCAAAGGTACAGATAAATATGTCAAGTCAGTCATAATTTTTTGGATGTCAAAGTATCATATTGTAATTTGTAGTAATGCATACAAATTTCCTTTTATTAGAGAAAAATCTAACTAAGCTCATATACAATTAGCTATATTTAGACAACTAGTATCAAATCTACAAATGTAGCTTTTAGTTATATTGGAACCTCCTTGCCCCACCTCCCTATTAGAAATATGTAATTTTAAAAGTCATAGCTATAAAAGAAATAGACAAATTACCAGAAAGGTAAAATTATCTACAGCCTCATTTGAGGAAAGAAGGAGTGAATAAGATAATGTTACATCAAAACAAATCACTGATCCAAATATAGAAGTTGTAATGAATATAATTTCCCTTTCTTTAAGTAAATCTCCATCAACAATCTCTTCCCTTTTACTTTTCACTAAGTATTGCTTGCAAAGTTAATGTATCTTTCAGAGAAAAACATTCCATTTAAAATTGAAGAGCAGTACTGTGCAATCTACCATAATGATTTTCTTTTATAAACAGATTGCACTTCAATATTTTATCTTTGATCATATAACCACGACTATATAATAGAGTGTAAATAATGCAAATTAATTTTAATGCATAATTACATGTATGATGGCTTACTGAAGAAAAGTTTTTAGTGTAAAAACTTCCTAAAATATATTATAGATGTTTTTTGATCAGTCATTCTGTTATTCATTAATTTATTCAGCAAGTAATACTTAATGAGCTACTGTGTAGAAAAGAGATGGGAGACACCTCCCAACTGCGTAGAGCAAGGATGTGATGTACTGAGCCTAAGATGATTAGAGTACAAAGGGTCATTATTAGCCTGAGAGATTGAGTCTTCTTATTCTGCCTGACAAACAAAGGTGCTGATCGCATAAAAAAATTATTACAGGCACCAGAAAGAATCAAAGGTTCTTGATACTTCTTTGGGCTAGGTTTAATTTTGGTTTATTTAAAATGATCAGTGAGGCAGGGTTTTTTGTTCGTTTGTTTGTTTATGTATGTGTGTGATCTGAAATTTAGAAACCATTCAATAAAGATTTTCTCCTAGTCTGTTATTCAGTATTCATATATCATTACATTGGTTTAGGCCCTCTTTCCCCGTCTCACATCTAAGCATCTCTGAGTCCCCTGCTTGAAATGACAGCACATATCTATTTGCCCACAACCTTATATTTGTGAAAAAGTAGTTGGGAGTGGTTGTGGTGTTTTAGTCCTTGTACATAGATGGTATCCAACTACCACTCTGATTCTAATTCTACGTATATGTGTTTAGTCCTTTCTTCTTGTATAGTAAATTACAATAAACAGCACACTGGCGACAGTTTAAACAGACAAATTGCACAGAAGTAAATGTTACATTCATTTCAATTATTTTAAGCTTATCTTAGAGAAAAAAGATACATTTTCACTTTGATCCTATCAGCTTAAGAATAATGGTTAAATCATAATTTATTATTTTATTGTTGTTTTAATTATCTCTTAAAAGAGTGAGAAAAAATTATTAAATATATGGCAAGTATTCTAAAGGCTTTAGGGAAAGGAATCAGATCAAACTTGTCCTTTATCCTATGTTAATAATATTTCCTCTTATTTGCTTACATTTTAAAAACTTTTAAAAATATATTTACATGTCCTGGATATGCTTTGATGTTTGACATGTTTACATATTGTAGATCTACATAGATGTCTCTTTTTGTTTGTTTGAAAGAAATATTCTATATAAGTTAAAGATATTGTTATTTAGTCCATAACCCCAACTCGGACATAGACATTGGCATTTGAGAAAACAACTATTTTTAAAAACTAGAACGATCTTTGAGGCGAACATCATTGGAGCCTTGGTTAGTAAAAGCTATTAAGTTTGCCACTACTAGATCTTTGAACTATTTTTAAAAACTAGAACGATCTTTGAGGCGAACATCATTGGAGCCTTGGTTAGTAAAAGCTATTAAGTTTGCCACTACTAATTTTTCTCAGAATAAATTTTACATCTCAGGAGACATGAATTAGTCTAGGTCTTTATGAAAGAGGAAAATAAAAGAATCACTCATCTCACCAAAAGAAAAATAATTGACTAGAAGAGAACAAATGCTTCTTGAAATAGTTTCTATCATATTTAAATATTTGTGAACAAATACTTATTTTGATCATACTATGTTACAAGTATCATGTAGATTATTAAGAATTTAAAGATACAACTAGCTTCAAACTTTACCATGTATTTGTGGGGTCAAGGTACATACATATCGAAATAAATATCTGAACCTAATTAATACATATATTCAAGACCAAACAAATAGTGTGATTAAAAAAAAGTTTCATATCTCCTACCAATTCTTCATTTCTTTCAAATAACAATTATCTTTTTAAGTAGCTACTGTATATCATTTT
This sequence comes from Pteropus vampyrus, assembly GCF_000151845.1. Lineage (NCBI taxonomy): Eukaryota > Metazoa > Chordata > Mammalia > Chiroptera > Pteropodidae > Pteropus > Pteropus vampyrus. Next base: position 11,518,114 of record NW_011888786.1, read on the forward strand.
CTGGACAGTTTTCCTAATGCCTAGTCGTAGAAAGCTTGTCATTTATTCTTGTTTTATCTCAGCACAGAAGGTGAATAGCCATTACTCAAAGACATTCATTTTATTTTACTTGACATTTAGCCCTTTTGGAAAGTGAATTCTTAAGTAGTCATTAATGAACAGCCTTTAAGTCCTTGTCAAAGTTTCATTTACCAGTAACATTATCTAAATTTTTGTTAAGCCATGACATTACGCCAGTATTGCAGCTTCACCTCATTTTGCCTATAGTAAAAACGAGTTTGATTGTTATAGGTCAAAACAAACAACTATGAACATGAAGAATGTGAGAAAGTTAGAATCCTTTCAGAATTACATACAATAACTGAAAATAATATTTTTATTAATAATATTTTTGATCAATTGCAAATACGCAATAACGAAGTCAAAACAAATTTACTGCTACTGTTTTAAGAAAAAAGTAAAATTGTGATGAATAGTTTTTACAAGTTTGAAATAATGAAGACTATACAGAGAACATAATGATCTTCTAACCTCAAGTTTCTTTAACAAGAAACTTCAGAGCTGACATTACACATGAGGCAGCTTAACCAAGAGACAAACTAACATATTTTATCCTTGTAAATATTGCTTATATTAAATTACAATTCAAAAATTCAACAGAAATTGAACAATCTTAAATTAAATAACTAATCAAACGATAGTTCTCGAAATATTTTATTCTCATTTAACTATGGATATGGGTACCTGAATAAACTGTATTTTAATTTGCAATTTGAAGAGGAGCAGAAAAGCCAACAGCATAGCCAATATTTCTAGGTATATACTCAATGAATCGAAATTACAGTGTTGGTATATTGTTATATTTATTCTTCTATCTGATTTGGATAAAAATTCTTAAATTATTTATAGATAAAATACTTTCTATTTTTAATCCTAATACTAAAAATAAAGTTCAAATACACTGATGGGCTTGGCCAAGAGTACAATTGCTTAGGTGTTTGTAAATATCTTGGAAAAATTGAATTTTTTTGTCACAGCCATTTCATAATATCCTTAGATGAAAAGTCTGTCATTTGTGTTTCAAAGAACCACTTATAATTATAAAAACTGTGTCATTTCTTCCACTTCAGGCTACCTTTCTACAAGTGTCTTGTGTTGCAGCATAATATGCAGCTCGTTGCCTCTGGAGTCTCCTCTATGACTCCACTCTCAGATATACTTGCTCTTTCTCATTCCATAAGCTTCTTAACATCAACATTTAAATTTATTTTTTTTTCACTTAAAACTTGATGAAACAAAGTAAACAAATGAACAAACACACAAATAAAGGCATCTGTATCCACACACACACACAACCATCTCTAACTAGTCTTTCCCTTGAATTTGTAGCCAAACTTCTTATATTCTCAATATGCACATTCTCAGATTCTTTAGCTCACATTTTCTCCTCAACTTTCTGAAACACAGCTTTCACTCAACATTAATGAAATTGCTTTGAAATGATGTAACAAATTCTTGTTTGAATAATCAAGTTCTTATTTTTTCTTGAATTCTCAACATGTAGCAATGTTGACCACTGCATTTGAATTATTCTCTGTTTTCAATTGTCATCTCATAATATCCTGCTTATCTACTTCTTGAGTTAGGCTTCTCTTTCCCCATGTAACCATTAATTTGTAATTCTTCTTGAAGATATTTCTTCATTTTCTAATTTTCACTCTATAATCTCTATCATGTGATCTATCTACAACCATGGATTTAATATCAATATACATTGGTGATTTCCAAATCTAGATTTCTAAGCCTTCTTGCATTAATGATTATAGTATTAATATATTTATCTTCTTACTAAATATCTGCATTTAAATCTACAAAAAGCTAAAAATGGTGATTTTTCACCTTATCTTGAAAAATAGGAAAATGTAGGAATATTGGCCAATTTTGTTTGTGGTAACAATGAGCTTGAACTAATGAATTTCTGTTCTTTTTAAATAGGACATGTCATAGACTTTATAGTCACTTGAGTTTTAGGGCCACAATAAAGAAGAAAGATTCAGACTTAGAACCTAATAGACACAGTATCTTTTAACTAAATGACATTAGTGAAGCCCATTTCATGTCTGTCTATCAATATGTACTATAAAATATAAAATAAAATATACATTTACTAAGATTTTGATAGAAATAAAATATTTCTTCTTTATTCTTTTATTTATTGGTGACATTTACAATTACTTATATAGAATCTCCTACATACCATGTACTAAAGTGAATGCTGGATAATACATATAGTATCATCCATATGGAACTTAAATTCTATGTAATGAAGTATTTATGTAATGATGAGTGTCATTAAATAAAGAATCATGATTGTATCAGGTATACATTAAGCACTCAATAAAAACTAGCTATTTTTAATCTAATATAAATTGACTTGGAGCATAAAGTTCCTAGAACTTAGAAAGTAAATACATTTACTATAGAGTAGGAAAATTAGAAAATTAGCCACAAAAACCCATAATAAGTTTTAATTTGATATTAGTTCTGTAGCTGTTATTCCTTTTCTATTCAAGTGTTTCTATACTATGTGTTAGATTAACATTATCCATAATTTTAATCTTTAACAACACACACAAAAATTGGTTAATTATGTATGTGTGTGTAACTTTATAAAAATTATCATATCTTAGTTATTAATTTTTTTCTCAAAGAAGCAAACTATAACTTTGCTTCTCAGAGGAATAACAACTATAGACTGTCAATAAATATAACAGAAAATCGTTTTTGTTGAGAAAAGGTAATTTGTACAACCTTTTAATTTTTTAGTTTTATTTCTGCTATTTAGGTAATTTATCAGTATAAGTAGGTGTTTTAAATGCCCAATAAAATGAGAGTTGCTCCTGTTTCTTTAGCATTATAAAAGTGTGTGTGTTAATTCTGTGGGGAATAGTTTATCCAAACAAATTCTCAGGATACTTATCATTAACTATTAGAACAAAACTAAATACAAATATTTTTATGGTATGTCTTTCAGTTAATTAAAATACATAGTGTAAACTTCTAATTTCTGGTTCTGCATGTATGGAGCTTGGAATTGCCACTCCATTTTAACAAGTAAAAATCTGAACAGACTCAATGTAAACAAATTTTGGCAAATGAAGATTAGAGAGAAAAGAGGACAGAAAAGGGAGGACAGAGCAAACCACCGCTCCCATGATTAGAGAGACTGACAGACACAGAGAATAGCAGTTTACCATAGTTGAGATTCACAAGTGGAAATTTTCAGGGAAATTAGTTCTGGAGCAGGAAAAACTGAAAGGTAGTTTGGCAAGTAGCTGTAGGCTCAATGTGTACAAGTCTGAGAGTTAAAATCTCCAGGAAGACCCAGCCTAAGGATTGTAGGACAGTTCTTAAAAAAATACCAAATGAGATAAATGCCAAAAAAATTACACCTAGACATATTATTTTCAAATTCCAGTAAATAAAAGATAAATAAAATTTCAGAAATATGCCAGGAAAAAAAAAAAGGTATAGAGGAAAAAAATTAGGAATTACATTTGACTTCTCCTCAAAAATCATGCAAACAAGAGTATAGAGTGAAATATTTAGTGTTGAAAGAAAAAATCACCACCAACCTAAGATTTTGTACCTTGTGAAATAATTCTTCAAAAATAAGGAGAATTAAAGACTTTGTTACAATAACAAAAGTTTAGAGAATTAATTGCCAGTAGACCTGCTGTGCAAGAAGTTTTTTAGAGAAAATAAACTTTTCTGAGGTTAAAATTAAATCCATGTAAAGACAGGAAGAGCATTTAAAAAGAAATAAGTAAAGGTAAAATTAAATTGTATAATTCTTATTTTTAATTGAGCTAATAGAAATTAGTTTGTTCAAAATAATGAATAACATTGTATTTGATTATGTATGCTTATGTATATATGATATGCTCATGTATGATTAGTTCTGAACATGTAATGAAAACACAAGTGCAACCATAAAAAAAGTAAAACAAGAAATATAACTGATAAGCTAAGAAAGAAAAGAAAATGGAATCATGTAAAATGCTTAATTAAAACCAAAAAAGGCAAAAATAATGAAAGACAAAAATAGGAACAGAGAACAAGGCAATGAATAGAAAACAGTAATGAACATGCTGATGAGGATGTGGAGTAACAGGAACTCTTACGCATTGCTGGTGGGGATGCAAAATGGTACAGTCACTTTCAAAGACCTTTTTGTGGTTTCTTACAAAACTAAACATAATCTCACTATATGTCTCAGCAATTGTGCTCCTTGCTATTTACCCAAAGCAGTCGAAATCTTATGTCCATTCAAAAACCTGCACGTGTATGTTTATAGTTGCTTTATTCATAATTGTCAAAATTTGGTAGCAACCAAGATGTCCTTCAATAAGTCAATGGATAAAGTGTGGTACATCTAGGCAATGGAATATTGTTCAGCAATAAAAATAGAAGAGCTATCAAGACATTAAAAGACATGGAAGAATCTTAAATGCATAGTACTAAGTGAAAGAAGCTAATCTGAAAAGGTTACATACTGTTTGATTCCAACTATATGATATTCTAGGAAAAGCAAAACTGCAGAGATAGTAAAATAACTCAGTGGTTGTGAGTATGGAGGATGGAGGAAATGAATAAGCAGAGTACAGAGGATTTTTAGGGCAATGAAATACTCTGTATGATATTATACTATAATGATGAATATCTGTCATTATATATTTGTCCAAAACCATAGAATGCATTACACCAAGAGTGAACCCTAAGATAAACTATAGACTTAGTGTGATTATGATGTGTCAATGTAGGTTCATCCTTGGTTTTAAAAAAAGTACCATTCTATTGAGTGTTGTTAGTAATGGGGGAGACCGTACATGTGTGGGATTTGGGGTACATGAGAAGTCTCCACACTTCCTTTTCAATTTATTCTAAATATAAAACTGTTCTGAAAAATAAATTTTAAAAAGTTTCCAAACATGAAATTTTAACAGTTACCTCTTTTAAAGAATGTGTATAGACTGCTCCCATAAGCTCACATTATTCATCTCTGCCTTTTAAGAATGATGAAAATTTCTTGAGCTTGCATCATTAAAATAAGAGTGTTTAATTCTTAGGGCACAAATCTATTTTAATCTGCTTCCATTTTAGCTAGATTGGAGCTAAAAAGTCTGTTGAAAATAGAATTTTTTTGATAGTATAATTTAGGATCTGTGAATTTTCAACAAAAACATCCTGATCGTATATGAACTAAGAGACTTTGATCTTAAAAATTGAGAATATTTTCTTAATTTTTATTTTTTGAAATTGCTATCAATCATTGCTCACATTGGCCCTGGAGATTAATATCTCTCATATAATTAATGATTTTTTCTTGTTTGTTTATTTAATATGGATAACTTTGAGCCTTGAACTAGAATTTGAAGATTATGATTCGTGGAAAGAATCAAAATCACATTGATTTGTAAACATAGTAGTACCATATTGTGGGAATATGAAGCATAGGAAGCCAAAAAGTGGCAGAAGCCACGTAGCATTTCTTGGAAAGAGTGATCAGTTGTATGAATCCTGGGCATAAATTAAATATAAGAGGGCTTATATCAACTGCAAGCATTTCAGTGCCCTGAACTATGGTAGTGTAGTGGTGACTCAGAAGAATTGGTAATGGTAGATTAAAAAAGAAATATTTGGTTTGGTTATCTACATTAAAATGACAGAATAATTTCCAAAGCTGTCTTCAAATGTTGCCCTGGAGATATAAAGCAATTATGTTTTTATGCCATGAGGGGAGCAGCTACAGAAAGGCAACTTTTTTTGTTGGCCAACTTTTATACAATCAATCAGATTGACTGTGTGACAGTCCAAATCAGTCATTACGATGGGTGAAAACAGTGATCGACCTTGCTGCAACCAGTGTTTGGATCATACGAGCATGAACTATGTTTACATGCCTAAAGCAAATGGATGAAGGTATGGCAGTGAGGTCAATGGGTTTCATTAGCCAGTCAGCTCGATCTATTTAAAAGCCCTATAGCATTCAAACTAAGGCCCTGTGGATCAGTCATTGGGAAGGCCAATCACAAACTGCTCCAGTAATTAAGCCACAATAATGTGGTATTCATGAGAGTATAAAGTTGAATAGATTTTGAAAGACCTTTGATTTTTTTTTCCCATCTTGACTAATTACTAACCATCGTTTTCTACTATCAATACCTTTCTTTTCAAATCTTTTAAATATTTATCTTGAAACCTAATATATCTCAAAATCTAATTGTCTATGACTAAAACATTATACTACCTAAAAATAGAAGGCAGCTTATATTGGATATGATGGTGCATCTAATTATAGTCACCTAAAATTCTGTGATATGTCTTCATTGCTAAACAAAGCATGTTCGAAGACTTATAAAAATCACATGTTTAGTTTATTTCTATTTACTGAAAATATTTTTTCCTCTACAACCATCAAAAAATTTTAAATATGATTTCTACTCATTTTCTAGGCTGTTTCCAATATCTCTATATTTAAAAAAAATGTAATTTTGTCCATGGCTTTCTTAAGTGTTCTATTGTATTTCTCTTCTTAAAACTTTAAAACATTTATCAAGTTCACAAATCTGTTCTATCTTTATGTTATGTTAGAATGAAGATTGAAGTGACTGAAGAAGACCATGTATTATTGTTTCTTAACAAAATTATTTTTGTACAAGTGATTTTTATATGTACAGATATATCTGTACTTACTAGTGTTTCAAAGTTACTCTTTGAGCAAACTCTTGTCTTGCATGATTAAAGCTCATTATGCATCAGACTTTACAAGTTTTGAAGAAAATGAGTGAAAATTATATAAATATAGTTATACATGCATATATTTATACATATACATATTTACTACTGTAGCACTTGTGAATATATACATATACATATTCCTGAAGACAGAATGACAGCAATAATAATATATAAAAACCACCAGTGAGCTTACTGAATTCAATTTATTTATTTATTCATTCAACGAATGCTATTGTTGAACAGCCACAATATTTCTAGGCACTATTCTATGGCCCAGAGATAGAGAAGAAAATAAAACAAATGAAGCCCTTGCCCTCATGATGTTAAAATTCTGATGAAAGAGACAATGATAAACAATTAAACAAAAAAAAAGTGCATAGTATCATACCAGATAGTAAAAAGAACTAAAAAGAAAGATTAACATTATCATGAACTAAAGAGTAAGTAGTATTCTATTTTAGATAGTGTGTTCAGGCATCTTCTCTCTGATGCAGTGAGATGTATTCTCACATATAAATGAGGTAAGAGCCATAAACATACATGGAGAAAAAGCATTCCACACAAAGTTAATTAAGACTTAAAGTCAAAAAAGTGCTTGCCATGTCCAAGGGGCAGGAAGCATACCAATGTGCCTGGAGCATAGCAAACAAAAATGGTCACACTTGATGATGTTGGAAAGATACCTAAAAATAGATTACAAAAGACTTTGTAAAATGTAGAAGGAATTTGCATATTGATCTAAATGTGATGTGTATTGGTCAGGTATTACCATAATAACTATGCGTAACAAACCACCACACTATCAGTTGCATGCAAAAATGAGCATATAGGGTTCATTTCAACATTCGAAGGTTGGCTAGGGTTCAGTTGGGCTGAGTGGACATGATCCCAGAAGGTGAGCTGGGTTCAAGATATTCAATGTTTCCACCTTCCGCAGATTATTGCATTTATAATTCCTTTTTAATGTAAATCACATACGTGTTTATGTTCTCTGTTTTCCCATGGATGGAAGCTATATTGAAACAGAGATAATACCTAACTTTTTCACTACTATAATACTTGTGACTAAGGCAGAGTGTGGAGCTGAGGGATACTTCATATATATTTGCATACTGGCTTTATTCTAGAGAGGTTTTTGAATTAAAGCTGCTGTTAGGTAGATAGAGAATTCTAATATATTTCTCTTTAATTCTCCACTCTTCAAATATGCTTATAAACTTTTTGAAAATAAAAACTGTTCTTGTCCTTGTCTTGTGTAAACCTATAACACACAGTTAAGTCAATACATAAACTCTTCGCAGGTGTTATCCTCTAGACCAGGGATTGGAAAACTTCTATAAAATGTCAGATAGTAAATATTTTGTTCTTTACTGTCATAGCTAAGCAACTCTGCTCTTATAGCATGAAGACATCCATAGAAATGCATCAACAAATAGGTGTGGTTATGATTCAACTTTATTTACAAAAACAAGTGAGAGGCCAGATTTGGTCCGTGGATCAGAATTCACTGACCTCTGTTCCAGGAGACACACATATATTTCTATATTACTCCTATCTAACACTGCAGCCTCTTCTCCATCCCCAAAAGATATTGCATCCTGTATATGTGTTAAGTAAGCTCATGAATTTCTGTTGTATAGGTTTCCTTCCAACCTCTTGTGTTGATATTTGCTTTCTGATTGCTGCTTTATGTATCTACCACACTATTTCTGCTGCGGCCAGAGCCCATGTTGAGAGCACCAGTGCCCTAGCTGAGGGTGATATATTATGATACTCATATGACTCGAATTCTCAAAGTGTCAATGCAATGCTGTTCTTAGAATCTTTAATATACTCACCTATGCTGTAGTCTATACACAAATGGGAAAAACACTCTTCTCTGACTGGGGTATATGGTTTTCATGTCAGTGTTGCTTATGCTAGAGTGTCTTAAAAATTTCACCCAAGAAAGTGACTTCTCGGTTTCTTCTTTTAGCCTCGATGTAATAACTCTAGGCTTGGACAGAGGTCAGAGGCTAAGCCAATGCAAAGTAATAAACAACACTTGCCCTTTTATTCCTCTTCAGCTAGTTTGCTAGATGTGCTCAGAGAGTAGGCAATGTACCTGGGAGGAAGCACAAAGTAGATGATATTGGGGTTTGTTATTGGAAGATCAACTCATGAATTATAAAAATTATGATAAATTTCAGATCTTCTACCTAAAGGTCAGCCATACCTGGCTAATCAAAAATTTATTAGTTAAGCTTAAAGTTTATGAGAAAGGACAGCAGAAAAGGTTGATTGCAGAATGTTTTACTCTCTAGCAGTTGTTTATCTCAGTGATGGCCTGAGCACTCCCTGCTCAACTCTCTAGATTCTCTTTTGAATCAATCTCTCTATCTAGAATGCTCATAGGGTCAGGTTTTATTCCTGGAAAAGGATACATCCAGTTTTGTGAGGAAAGCTCAAATCAGGAGGGATATAATGGGAGCCTAAAAGTTATTATATTGAAGTTTATTTTTTTTGCTTCTTTTCATGTAGTCTCTGAGTATTTTTACTTCAGTTTTTCTCTTTCCCTCATTCACAATTTTTTATCTATTTGTTCCACCCTTCAGGAAAACTTAGATGGAGAAATAGTGACATAATTGCATGTCAAGGTCAAAATCATAGGAGCATACAGAAAGCTAGGATTGTGGAAGCAAATGTGTTGTGGCTATATTTTAGGTGACACTGCTAGGTTTGCATTATTAATGATTCTCAAATTAAGTTTTGCAGTCAAGTATTCTGGTTCATGGAGGTTTATTCCTGGCAAAGAACTTTTTGATTTGATTTTCATGGAATAAATTTTTATTTGTTAATCTTGTTGGAGAAAATATATATGGTAACAGTAATCTGTATTATTAATTAATATATTGTTAATTAATACTGTATTCCCTAAATTTATAATAAAAATATTATACTTCAATACCCTAAAAACACTTTTATATTTTATTCCTATATTACTAATCTTTGACAGTCAAAAAAATTGGAGGGCTCACAGTGATTCAAAACTATTATTCTGCAATTTAATTGTACAAAACTGTAGACATTTGAAAATATATAAAATTGATCTCGGTTGGGGTACTTATACTGGAACACTTCTTGCTAGTAGTTCTTTTATGTAATTCTGTGACATAAACCTATTTACTTGTCATTTGATTTTTTCTTACAACATTGAATGTACAATGAGGTAATTAAGACAATATTATGGGAAACTTTTTATAAAATTTTTTATTATATACATTGTGTATATTGATTAAAAATTTAATTTTTAATTATTTTATAGTGGTGTCAGAATAGTTTCTAAGTCATAAGTATTTTTGTGAAGGATAGTAGAGGCCCTGCATCAAATTGGATGTATTTTTGGAATGAGCACAGCATTTCTTTTCAGTTAAAAAACAGAAAGTTAGGGTACAATTATAGCTTCCATGAAGTTCCAGACTGATGTCTGTCATTAAACTAGCTGCATGTAACTATGGGTTTGAAAAAGAATTTATATTGACATACCATATCATTAACGAAGCAAGTTCGGGAACAGAGGTTATGTCATTATTACATAAGTATCCATGCAAATGAGGTTTTCTGCTTTGTTCGGAGGTGAGTGTCATTTTTATTTTCTATTGGAAGGTCTTTTTTGCTGTCAATGTATTGTACTGGCAAAGCAGTCAATATGGGGATAAATTGAGTAGAATGCTAAATTTTAAGTAAAAAAATATTGATCTCTAAACCTGATTATTAATTGTATGACTCTTAATGAACTAGTAGAGCAAGTAGAAAAAAATAACTGGGTTTGGAGCCAAACTCTAGTTTCTTCTACTTTTAAGCTACATAGCATCATAACAAGTTAAACTAATACAGTACTTATCTCACAAAATTGTTCTGAATACTTAATTCATGTATGCATCACCTAACACAGTATGTGGTACCTATACAAGATACTTGGTTAAGCTTTAATAAATGACACCATTATCAAAAATTAAGTGGTATATCCATACATTAATTTTATAGTTAATCCAACAATTATTTAAGGGTCATTTATTTTTTCTTCTTTTGTTCATTTATTTAACATTTAATAATATGATTATAAATTTGCTTGAATAGTTGTTGCACCAGAATGTAGAATGAGAACAGGAAATACTAGGGGAAAACTAGAACAGTGATTGCCTAAGTGGGCTGCAAGTCCCAATTATAAGGGGGGTTTTTGAAAACAGACTCATATGGTAACCTCAGACAGTAAATTCACAACGATAATACTAAGATAGTGACCAAATGCACAGCTAGGTTTGAGTCCTCTGTCCCAGGCTGGACAAAGCTTACTGCCAACTACACTTTTGTACTAAAGCTTAGGTGTGTGCACTTTCCTTTTTGTTCTAAGAAAAGAATGAACTAGGGAGATAGTTGCTCATTTGTGAATACTATCTGGGATAGGCAGTGGGAGGAGTGAGAAGAGAGACTGTTTCTACTAATTTAAATAAATAAGTTTTAAAAAAAGAGAGAAAGAGAACGTTTCTGTTGCTCTTTCCATGGCGTTGGTTCCTTCTCTTTATTCATTTCTTCTTTTTTTTTTTAAATCAACTTATTATTCAGCTTAAGATAACAAATGTGGAAGCAACAAAAATGAAACCTAATTCCATCATTTATTCAGATAATTCCTGTTGACATTAAACATGTAAAAACCCTCAATGACATTGAGATTCAGTGGTAAGGTAGAAAGATGAAAGCGAAAGTCTTGTTCTCTGCACATAGTCCTTCTACACTGAATTGTCCATCAGGATGCCAAGTGACCTGTCTTACATACCCTGTTCCTCAGCCATGATTTTAATATTTCCTTGTCTATATCCCCTCCTATGACCCTATCACCCTGTCTTCATCCTTATACTCCATCAATGGCATTTAGATTCTCAAATAAGGTCAGTTGGTGGTGTAAAGCAGAAACTAGGATTCAGCATGAGAGATATAATTTCACATTAATGTAAATATAACCCCAGTTCATGTTTAATAAAAGGTGATGGATTTCCTTTAACAAGTCTAGACTTGTTAATAGTATTTGTGGATCTCATTTTATTATTTTTTTATCTGAATGGAAGAAGGTAGAATTGTTTCTAATTTTGATCTCCTATCTAGACTATCAGCTTCAGATCAAGAGCAATGTCACATAAAATCACATATTTCTAAACACCTCTCCCCACTGCTGGAATTAAAAAAAAATCTGGATCTAGACTAGGTCTATATTAGTGTTCAAGAGCTGGAATAACAAAGCACCACAAACTGGGTGGCAAAAAAAAAAACAAAGAAATTATTCTCTCACAGTTTTGAAGTCCCGAAATCTGAAATCAAGGTTTTTATAGGGTTGGTTCTTCCTGGAAGATCCGAAGGAAAAACTTTTCTATGTCTCTCTCCTGGATTCTGGTGGTTGTCAGCAACCCTTAGTGTTCTTTAGCTTGTAAACTTACCATTCTAATATCCGTCTCTGTCTTCACACGGTATTCTTCTCTCTCTACAATATGGGACTCATAGAAAAGCAGCTACAGGGCTGACCATAGTCACATTTGAAAAATGTATCAAATACACACACACACACACACACACACACAAACACAAACACACACACAACACAACAAAACAAAACAAAACAAAAATATAAGCCAGAACCAGCAACCCTCCTCCTTTGATATATATTTCTGTTACGATTCATCTTGCTAGCTAATATTGAATTCCTTCCCAGAACATATATTGGCAAGTGTGGTGTGTGTGTGTGTGAGATACTATATTTTCAACATAATCATTCGATTAATGAAAAACATATCAATTAAAAATGCTAAAATTTGTTTTTTAAGGTTAATATAAATTTCTTTTGAAAAAGTATAAGTCTACAGCCATGCTACCCCGAACAAGCCCCGATCTCGTCTGATCTCGGAAGCTAAGCAGGGTCAGGCCTGGTTAGTAGTTGGATGGGAGACCACCTAGGAAGACCAGGTGCTATAAGTGTAACAAATAAAAAAAAATAAAGCATCGTAAACTGACAAGGTCCTTGTAATCTGTGAGGTCAACCAAGGGTTGCTTCACCTAAAAACAAACAAACAAACAAACAAACAAACAAATAAATAGTATAGATATCTTCTGATTTTCTTTTATTAATATATTTTGCACTGACTTTTCAGTGTAGGTCTCATATAAAGTTAATTGGTAGATTGGGGTTTGTGGCTGAGTGGTATGAATAAACCTGCTACTGCATGGCAAATTTTTAAAAAATACTTTTTTTTGTTTTCATATTCACTAGCAATTTAAATGTAGCCTTCGTTAATCTATTAATGTTTAGTTTTTTACCTCTTTTATTTTTTTCCTCTATGAATTCAATTTTGTGTATGTTACTCAATAAATTTATATTTTAAGGTAAAATAGTTCTCCATTTTAATATTCAAAGATTGCAAAGGGTAGGAAAATGTCTTGACATGTAGCCCAGATTATGACATACTAAAATAATTAGGATTAAATTCATCTAATGATTATGATATTTGTACTAATTTGCATTCTCAAAGTTACTGCATTCTGAATTGTTGCAGAGTATAACTTAGGTAGTAAATTCTGAGCAGAAAGAAGACTTTAGTTTCCTTTAATTTTTAGATTACTTTTTTCCCCCAAGTAAAACAAGGATCTCAAGGGAATTCTCTAATTGTGAATTAGAAGAAAAATTTTTGTAAGAGTCAGTGTGGTGTTTAAATGGAGAAAAACTGGTTCAGGCACTGAATAAAATAAAGAATTCAAATGGGAGTTATAATGCAGCGAGTTTAAGGGAAGGATTTAATGTTTTATTTTATACAATTGTTAACAGCATGATTCAGTGAGAGAGACTCTCCCAGGACTATAAGGAGTCTAATACTACTCCGATTCCCTAGAAATAAATAACCAAAGTTTCATTTGGAATAAATTATGTGATCAGGACCGCTCACATACCCTATGGCTTCTGTTCTCTCATCAAAATATATTTTAGGGTCTCTAGAGGATTTTAATTTCTCCTACAAAGATTCCAAGGAGGTCCCAGAGGGCTGCTGGCTACAAATACATTTGGAAAAATATCTACAACGCATCCTGCCATCTGACAGTAGTTATCCAAATATCAGACAAAATGCCCAGCTAGAAGAATACTGGAGTAGTCATTGCTCTGGAAGTGTGTAGATGCCTAGAGATGTGCTAGTGATAATTACATACCTGGAAATCTTTCCATAGTTCTCTACCTGCAGCTTTGAATGCTCCAGTTGTGTGTGGGCATATCTATGGGATACCAGGATGCTGAAAAATGTAGGATGAGGGAAGAACAGTGGTACTTTCACACTGATAATGCTCATTCATTCCTAGAGAAGCAAATTTCTTGCTGTGATATTCTGTAATATCTTGGGAAAGGTGTTTACTCAATTATAAGACAGATAGATGCTTTATTATAAATTCTTTTATTATGAACAATTGTAAAAAATATTTGGAATGTGTTTTATGGAATATATTTTGGTGATGAGCTACTCAGCTTATAAAAAGAAACTTATCATTCATTATTTTGGCATCAATTTATGACCAACCGATGCTTTATATTTACACGAACATATACAGAGTATTTATTGCACATATACGTTTATAAACATGCACATATTAAAAATATGCCCAAGAAAGCTTAAGCATATTTCAGGTATATTTATAAAGTAAATTATAAGTAGAAGATAAAATGAATATTATTAACCTGGCTAATAGTGTTTTCTTCCCCCAATAATACATACAGTATTATTGAACAATTATTAGAGTGTTTAAGTAGGCACTGAATTTTAAATATTTTTGATAGTATAGTAACCATAAAATAAATTTAATTGTAAAAGATAAATGTACTGTAAATATATGTTTGTATGCTATTTCAACAGATTTCATGTATATATGCTTCACATATATATACAAATACATATACATATGTATGCTTCAATTGCTCTTCAGACTTAAGGAAACAATTTCTAATTTGTGGTCAAATTTCTGGCAGCTAGTTCTGAATTAATTATAGGAAGATACGTGTTAGTAGAGTCAACTGTGAGTTGACATCATCCAAACAATTATTTTTCATAAGTTTACTAATAACTTCAGCCAGTGAACCAGACATGACAGCTTAATCTGTCCAATCTGTTCCACATGTCCTGGACGTACAGTGAGTCCAAAGCCCATGCTTTACAATCAAGTTATCTCTATCCATTATTGAAAAATAGGGTCTAGAACTTATCCCTGTGCTTCGTTTATCTTTTGAAGTTTTTCAAACCAGCAGAAAAATTTCAAACAGGCAATTTTGCACGTCTGAATAAACAATTACCTTGTTTTATGTTGATGCATTAGTTTACAAGGGCTGCCATAACAAAATGTCACAGACTGGTTGCTTAAACAACAGAAATTTATTTTCTTACAGTTCTGGGGGTTGGATGTCTCAGATCAGCATGTTGGTAGGTTTGGTTTCTCCTGAGGCTTCTCTACCTAGTTTGCAGACTGTTGTCTTCATGTTGTGTCCTCACATGGCCTTTCCTGGGTGAGTATGCATCCCTGAGGTTTTATCCTTTTCTTATAAAAACACGAGTCATATTAGATTAAGACCCCACTCTTATGATCTCATTAAATTAATTACCTCTTAAAAGGTCCTATTTCTAAATATAGTCACATTACTTTAGGCCTTCAACATATGAATTTGGCAAGGAATGGGAAGATACAATTTATTCCACTGTACAATAGATTATGACACTGTCAATATATTAGGAATAAAGACTATTTTGCAGTACTTTGGTGATCATAATGTTCTACTAACTCATTACTAGACTCGTTGACTATGATAACAGAGTTCCAGATTTCCA
>NW_011888786.1:11533849-11536532 GCF_000151845.1 Pteropus vampyrus
TCACAGACTGGTTGCTTAAACAACAGAAATTTATTTTCTTACAGTTCTGGGGGTTGGATGTCTCAGATCAGCATGTTGGTAGGTTTGGTTTCTCCTGAGGCTTCTCTACCTAGTTTGCAGACTGTTGTCTTCATGTTGTGTCCTCACATGGCCTTTCCTGGGTGAGTATGCATCCCTGAGGTTTTATCCTTTTCTTATAAAAACACGAGTCATATTAGATTAAGACCCCACTCTTATGATCTCATTAAATTAATTACCTCTTAAAAGGTCCTATTTCTAAATATAGTCACATTACTTTAGGCCTTCAACATATGAATTTGGCAAGGAATGGGAAGATACAATTTATTCCACTGTACAATAGATTATGACACTGTCAATATATTAGGAATAAAGACTATTTTGCAGTACTTTGGTGATCATAATGTTCTACTAACTCATTACTAGACTCGTTGACTATGATAACAGAGTTCCAGATTTCCAAGTAATTTTCTAAGTGTTTTAAGTAAGCACACATTTTTTACACATGTTGCAGAAGCTTCCAAACTTATTAATTTAAAAAAAAAATTCCTGAATATTGACGAAAGCTTTGTGTAGCTTTATGAAGTGAAGGATAATCACACTAACTATGCATTTATTTGTCAACTGAAATTTCTCTCTGCTACTCACAGTCTTGGAAATCAAACTACCATAATGGATCTGCTTTTCTGCTACAAGACACTTTAGGAAAGTGTGTGGGAAAAGGAAGGCTAAATATTCAGAGTCAGTGTGTCAGATGGGAAATGCGTTTCTGAGAAAGCCCAATCCCCAGGTATTTTTCTGTCTCATGACTCACTCTCTACATACACATTAAGATTCTGTGAGCCAATTATCTGTGGGTTTTATTCATTCCTCTTGGGTGTGCCCACAGTGTTTATGACATTGGCTATAATGAAACATAGTAGACTTCCTGAGTATGATAATGCTGCAGAAATTGCCCTGTTCTTTAGCTTAAGTACAGTATTTAGGTGTAGATCTACATTACAGCTAAAAGATGAGTTAGTAATCTAATATATAAAATAGAAAATGGTTGACAAATCACTGTTCGAAGAGAACAAAAATGAAGTTTGAGTGGCTAGGATGCTGCAAAGCTCTGCTAGCCATGTTCCCTCCTGCTTCATTTGCTGTATCAGCTACAGAGACCCGGTGACTCAAACTTTTCACCCGTTTGAGAAAGTGTGAAAACCACTAGTCTTATTTAATATCACGTAAAGTGTCTGATTCCAGTCTCAATACGCCTTAGCTGTATTTATATAAAAGCTAGTAGAATATGTTAGTGAAAGAACTCATTATCATCTACAGAGGTATAGTCTTTTATTTTATGATTCGATTGATTAGAAAATGCTGCTCTGCTACATTGTTTTAAATATTTGAAAATACTCACCATTCTCTCTTCTTGGAAACTCATTTTCCTCTTTCATTCTTTTTATCAAAAATGTTTATAGTTCTCTGTTTCTGAATAGATTTTGGATGTGCAGTCATTTTGGCCTTGTTTTCTGTCCCTGCACCTATTTCATTAAAGATCTCAATCTGGGTGTTATTAATCACAGTTGGTACACTGTCTCTGGGCTTTTCTACACATGATTAATCCTACATATACTATCAATCAAAAAGGCACAGGATAGATATATATTCCTTATATATGGTCCAGAAGGTATCTTTCTCATCTACGAACCAAGCATCTCAATACCACTTAATGCTAAGATAATAAGGTAGTTGAGAAATATTATCTAATCTAGTTTGAATTTCTGTAATAAAATTACCATATGCTTCCCAACACTTTGATCAAAAAGTTACCACTTTTTCTTTAAGGTTTATAACATTTCTTTAATCACACATGTGCAAATTTTGAAAAGTATATACTTTCATTATGAATCATATCTTTTGTTTCTTTAAAATTCAAAACTGAAGTAACTATACCATTTGTGATTCAGTGGAATAAATGTTTGTCTGTTTATAACATACACAAAGACTATGTTCTTTCTTCTCTTTGCAAAATCAAGGATGTAATTTATCCGCTAAACAGCATGATTGATTCCTTCTTACTGTGTTCTTGTCTGAGTTAATAAATCAGAACACAGTTACCACCTCCAAATGTTCAATTCTGACCCTGCAATTAGCTTTCCACTGACTCTGGTTCCTGATTATCAGCACAAACCTCTACTTTAAGCTATCCCATAATTAGTCAGACAATACAATGCCATGTGCTAAAATATCCTGGCTGGTAGAACATTTGCTAACCACTGATCTGTCACATCCCTTGGATGGATCTCACGCTCTTATTTAGATAAGAGGATCATCAGCCCTACTTCCCATGACATTGACACTCATGTGGTAACCGAAATTTGAATGCAGCAAATTAAAAGTTTTTAAAGTTTTTCTTCAGTGGCACCAGGCCAAATCCTACATGCAAAATGTTTGACATTCTTTCTTAATTTTGAATAAAATTTACCAAATGTTACACAGTTCTGAAGGTGTTACACCACCAGATTATATAAATGGAATTTATGAAAAAACAATAAAGCAGGACTCTAACATATTTCTCCAGCTGAATCAGAGAAAAATATTCTTACTATTTGTTTTTTATGATATTTTTTTCTTCAATCATCTGTAACTTTTTAAAAGTATTTTTCCAAGTGGAGATCTC
>NW_011888786.1:11538282-11546229 GCF_000151845.1 Pteropus vampyrus
TCAAGATCATTTTATCTTCTTGGTCCACCATTTGCAGGATGTATCTTCCACTCTGCGGTTTGAGAAGAAGACTGCTTTTGCTCCATCCATTCTATTCATTTTCTGGTCCATAGAGAGAAGGAGAAGTTGAAGCACACTCTTCATTTCAGAGAACTTTCTAGAAATATATACACTTAGATACACTCCTAACATATATTTGGTCAGAAATAAATGGACTCCAAGGGTGTTTACAATGGAGACTTTATTCCAGGTCACCATTAGCTTAGCTAAAAATTTGTTATTTCTTATTCTAAAAAAAGAGAATGAATACTGAACAACGACTAAGGATCATTGCCACACAATATTATTAGTGGTCAATGTATGTGCTTTTTATAGGCATTGAGGGGATCCTCCTGAGTCTTGCTCATGAGAAGAATAGAAAAGCCCTGAGCAACAAGACAAGGCATGGCTGGCACTGCCGTGGAGCAGCAAGAGGGACCAGAGACATTTTCATAGTAAGCACAACTAGGCTTAGCAAGAAGAGCACCATTTTGATGTGACCCCATCACAAATGAGTTGCTAGATGTCAAGGAGATACCCTTCAACAAAGATCGAAACTTCCCTCTGTATCCTCTAGGAACATGTAAGAAGCTAGTGAGAGCTATTCCTGCGGGATCATCAATAACACCAGGCAGAAAAAAAATCTGACTGAAAATATCTAGAATAATGCAAACTTGGGATCTGGTACTCTTTCCGTGTGCAAGGCACTGTTCTAAATTCTGGGCTTATTGTAATGAACCCAAAGTCCCTGTTCTCATGGAGTTTAACATTCTGTTAGGTCATCCTGTCTGAATTATAAGTGATATAGAGGTCATTTATGCGGGCCATTATCTTGTACCAAATATAGAAGTGGTCATCCACGTTCTGAGCATTTATGGTGATGGGGAACTTCCTATCTTTTCAATATTTTAAAGGACTTAATTAAATATCTTTTAAAATGATCGATTTCATTTGGTATTACTCAAAATCTGAGAAAGGTCTTCTTATTGTTAAGCAGTATCATATTCTAACTTACACTTCACTTTTATTCTATAGTCCGGAGCCACATGTTCTAATTAATCTTTCTTGATACAATCTTTCACACATTTGAAGATATCTATAAAGTCAAAAGTTGTGGAGCCTATAGAAATTTTAAAAGTCAGACTGTCTAGTCAACAATCTAATATGTTAAAATTCTTACAAAATGAGCATATAATTTGGTGAATGTTTACTGGAAGATGAGTGAAAGAATGCTTGAGAGTCTTCAGGGACAAAGAACAAACTCTTATCCAGAAGAGTATATTTTTTGGTGACCAGCTCTAATCAATAGAATGCTCGTCATTATTCCTGCTGCTTCACATCCCTCTGCCTATAGTTTTCTTCTAGTGTTTACTTCTGCCCTCTGGGGTAATGAAAAGCAAGTCCACTCCATCTCCCACAATGACAGTCTTTCAAATATTGACAGTCACTTCTCATGGCCTCTGAGTCTTTACTAAGTTACATATTCCTGGTTCTATAAAAGTTTTCTAAATGCCACAACATAAATCTCTTCAGCATTTTCTTTGTTCTCTACTGAGATCATTTGATGATTAAAGGCCTTTATAAATTGTCATTCTCTAAACAAGACACAGTATACCCAGTATCGTCTAATAAGTGAAGAATAGCATAGAATAAATAATTTATTCTACAATACTTTAAAAGAATGCAAGCAAATTTCTTCTGTCAACTGGCATATATTATTGTGCTTAACAATCAAAAGGTTATACATGCATACATACTGGTGTCAAACTTGCTTCTCCCAATCTAAATTAGAGATTCTTTGATATTAGAATGACATACACTCTTATTATTTAAATTTATTTTTCTATTTTTTCTTGCTTTTATAATTAAAATAATAAGACAGGAACTTTTAAAAATACCCTATATTCATATGATTTCAAGTAGCATTTTTATATATTGCTAGATTAATAAACATTTGGGAGGTAATTATTAAAAGTGAAAGGCAATAGTTGGCATAAAACTAATATTATTTGACCCTATAATAAATATTTTGGGATGTTATGCTAAGAAAACAGTACAAAGATTAGGAAAATCTACAAAGTGAAAATTTTGAAGCATCCTAAAAGCTCAATTATACATTTTTTGGATAAGGCCTTTTTTCTCTTTTAAATGATGGTTTATGAAAGCTAATTACACACTAGATAATTATTTAGAGTGGAGGAAAGATGGAGCTACAGTATTAAAAGTCTAGAAATTCAGGCAGTTAGAGTGACAACGGGAATGTGTTTAAACTCTTTATTTGAGGTGGGAAGGCTCTATGGATTCATTGCAGAGACCTGTCAATGATGCTTTTACTGTGGAGGCATATTGTTTGTTTGTTTGTTTGTTTGTTTGTTTGTTTGTTAGGCATATTGTTTACTTAAGGCAACATATGCCTCTTTGACATATCTGGTCATTGCAAACAGAGTCAATTGCAAAACTTGGTAGTTGATTAAGATGTTCAGTGTTCCCTTAGCCAGCAGTGGTATTCTTTTTCTTTTTCTTTTTTCCCCCAGCTTTATTGAGCTATAATTGACAAATAAAACTCCAAGATATTTAAAGAGCACATTTTGATCATTTGATATGTGTATACATTGTGAAAGGATAACTCCAGGTTAATCAATACATTCATCACCTCACATATTTAACATATTTCTTTTTCTTTTATTTATTTATTTATTTTTTTGGTGAGAACATTTAAGTTCTACTCTCAGTATATTTCAATTATATAATATAGCGTTATCAACTATAGTCACTATGTTATACATTAGTTCTCAGGCTTTATTCATCTTATAGCTGAAAGGTTGTACTTTTTTTACTTTTACCTGTTTGTTCCTCCACAGTTCCTAGCAATCTTTCTTTCTTTTTTTTTTTCATTTCCTTTAGTTATATACTCAGAAGTGAGATTGCTGAATCATATGATACTTCTATTTTTAATTTTTTTGAGGACCCTCCATACAGTTTTCCATAGTGGCTGCATTAATTTACATTTTCACCAACAGTAAACAGGGTTTCTTTTTCTCCACGTCCTTGCCAACACATGTTATGTCTTGTTTGATAGCCACGTATGATATGATATCTCATAGTGGTTTTGATTTGTGTTTGTTTTTGATTAGTGATGTTTGGCACCTTTTCATATACCTGTTGATCATTTGTATAACTGGAAAATATCTATTTTGTTCCTCTGCCCATTTTTCAAATCAGATGATTTGGTTTTTTGCTACTGAGTTGTGTGATGTTTTCATCAAAAACGTATTTTGGATATCAACCCCTAATCAAATATAATATGATTTGCAAATATTTTCTCCCATTCCACACATTGCTTAATTGACCATACATTCATAGGTTTATTTCTTGGCTCTTTATTGTGTTTCATCCATCTATGTGTCTGCATTTCAATTACTATAACTCGTAATACAGTTTTATATCAGGGAATGTGATACCTACGGTTTTGTTTTT
Source organism: Pteropus vampyrus (assembly GCF_000151845.1). Taxonomy (NCBI): domain Eukaryota; kingdom Metazoa; phylum Chordata; class Mammalia; order Chiroptera; family Pteropodidae; genus Pteropus; species Pteropus vampyrus. The sequence goes on from NW_011888786.1 coordinate 11,541,799, forward strand.
CTTTCTCGATATTGCTTTAGCTATGTGGATTTTTTGTGGTTGCATACAAATTTTAGAATTATTTTTTATATACCTGTAAAAATGCTACTAGAATTTTAATACACATTGCATTGAATCTGTAGATTGCTTTGGGTGGTATAGACATGTTAACAATATTAATTAAGTAGTATTCTTACTGACATTTTTCCAACTTATGGGTTTTGAATATACATTTTGGGTTAAATTATACCTTATATTTCCTTTACAGAAGGATGACATCTTTGAAGTGAATCAGATAAGAAGATTTATTCTTTGAAGTGTTTGGCCAGAAACTGCAGCAAGGCCATCCAACTAGGTAATCTTTAGTCTGCTATCCACAGATGTAGACACTCAAAGATAGTTTCACCTCTTCTTTAAATGACTAGTGTAGCTTCAAAAGCCAGAATATAGTCTTGGGAGCACTGTGCTTGTTGCAGAAGTGGGACAGCTGATACAACCTATAATAGGATTTAAAATTTTTTCTATTATAAACTTTATCTTAGACATTGATTTGGAGGAAGGGTTTTCTTCATAATAATAACTGTATCTATGAAACTTGAATATATTTACTTTCCCAATGTTTTAAATATCTATCCCAACTCCATAAAACCTTAACATATTAACAGTAATTTATCGATGTTTTAATTTTAAAAGTAGTAAAAATATTTAAACTCTACTCACCAAAACAAAAGTCACTTGACTTTTATAAAGATCTATTTCCTTGGGTTTTATTATCTAAGTTGCTTTATTATTATATTTTTTTAGAGGCTTCATCAAATGCTTTAGTTTTTTTTTCTGTGAAATGGTCCATTTTTCCAATGTTTTAAGGTGAATTAATCATTGTTGGCAGTAAGGTTTCTAAGAATAGGTGATTTGGGACAGTAGTGTTAATTATACAGTATAGCAAGTGTGGTAGACAGAACTATTAGAAAACCCCAAGATTTTTGCCCCATGGTATACATAACTTCCATAATCTCATCCTCTTGAATGGGACCTGTGAATATAATGAGATAGCTAATTCTAATATTATCTTAACTGGATCCTCTGCTCAGGGTTTCATAGGCTAAAACCAAGGTGTCAGTAGGCCGCATTTTCATCTGAAGCTTGAGATCTTCTAAGCCCACTCACATTCCTGAGAGAATTCACTTCCTTGGACAGAAGTTTCCACTTTCTTGCTGTAAGCTGTCTGGGTGTTTTTCTCAGTTCTTGAAGGTTGCCCTTGAGCTCAAGTCATATGACCTCCTTGCAACATGGCAGCTTAGTTATTCTAAGTCAAAAGGAAATTTTTTCTTCAATCGGCAAAGATGGAGTCTTATGTAACATAAGGTAAACATGGAAGTGACTGTCTAACCACATTCTTTATAGCAATAGAAGCTTAATACACAGAGATGAAACCAATCCTGGGAGGGTGGGTCAGGGAGAGTGATGATGTGGAACTCCTGAGAAACTATGAATCTAAATTGCATCATGAGAAATGCAAAAGGGAAGGAACACTTAAAAAAAAGACAAAGAAAGCATATCAGAGAGAATTTCTTTTACATTTATAAAATCAATTAGAGCTTACCCTATTCTTGCATACAATTTTCTATGTCTGTCTTCATTGCCATTTGATAATTATGTAGTCTGATGAAGGTAAAAGAAAATATAACTCAAAAAATAAAGTTTTATATATATTTTCCTTTGGTCACCAAAAATCTAAACAAATAATAGTCAGTAATTATTAATCACTTGCGTGAATGTGCCTATGCACATAAATTCCTGTTTGCTTCAAAAAGGTAGTCGTAATGTCTTTATTTTAAGAGGCAAGTCAAAATATATACAAATATATTTTAAGAGGCAAGTCAAAATATATACAAATATTATTGGATAATTAGGTTTGTAGAATATAATATTTTTTATTTGATTTTGGCTTTGACACAAGAAATAAATTATTGAGTTTTTTTTAGTATTACCTGTATTTTTTTCAGTACTCACAACTATCAGTTACAACCTGTTTTGAAAAACAAGATTTTAGATGCTGTTTTTTCCTACCTGAAGTTGCTACTCTTATCACTAATAAGAACCAGCAGCAATTACATTAAAAGAACAAAGGTTTCACAACCACGGTAATTTCCTCTTTGAGGATTTTTTGATACATAGGGAATGAAGATTTGCAGGCATATTTTTCAGAGGTAACAAATAGACACTGTCATTGCTACTTGAATAGGTGACCCCTCTGCAGACTGAAGAGCACTGTAGGCTTTGCCAAGTTCATGGCCTTTTGCATCTCCCAGTCTCAGGCATTCCTCTTTCCTCATTACTCAACAACCAAATGTGGCTCCCCAAAAAATCATGTTCAGATAAAATCTGATGTCTCATATCAAGAGGTGTGAGGTCAGTACAGTTAATGTGGCAATTCATGATTTGCCCTCTTCGTAGAGTATATCCATTTTTCGTAAGCTGAATCCAAAATTTATGAGGCTAAAAATAAGCATCTAGTTATTAAAGTAGCAAAGGTTTCACTTAACAAAAGTTTATTTTTGTATTGAATACAGATCTTTTAATTACTTTTTTGAAATATTACTTCAGGGATTTGGTATTTGTTTTCATAAAATTAGATGTTTCATATCCTTTTTAACATAATAAATTATATAAACCACTGGTTTAGAGATAATTTTTATGGTACTCTACAAATAAATATAAAGACCAAGAAAGATCTTTGAAGAAGCTATAAAATTTTGAGAACTCTCATTTTTGTAAAAACAACAACAAAGGCTACTTATGTTTTTATTCTTTTATAAAAAAAGAATAATTATTACTTTAACTATAAAGGAATACTGACAATACTTATCCATCTCATAACAGTAAATAACTTTTGTCTCAACCACTGAAAGGTAGCTGAATTAAGGTTTTTTTTCTTATTTTGTGTGATAAAGAGAAAACAAAATGATAAAATGACTCCTAATATAGCATAGATTTTTCAAATGCATTTCCAATTTTAAAGAAGTTTGTGGCATGCACAAGAAGTCTATTTAATAAACAAATACTTAGCCACCACCCACAACACACGCATAATCACTCTCTCTTGCTTTTTTCCTCCTCACCTAAATACATTATGAGGAAAGTGGAAAACTAAACCTACTGTTCTCATTTTTATTTGGTTATTGGAAAAGTCATTCCTCATAGTGGGGGTGACACTATAAGTAACATGGTAGTACCATAGAAGTAATATAGATAGTTTACCACCAGTGACTATACTTTCTGTGTTCAAGTTTTATTGTGTGTTGGGTTTATTTTTTCTAACACACTTCAAGTTGTCAAACCATTCTCCAATGGAAAGCAATGATACACAATTGATTTGTTCAATAAACATCTTAAGTGTAAATAGTAGATCACAGTAGCAAATATTAGTATGTATAATTCAGTCTCATTGTTCTACAATGGCCGATATCAGGAGTTTGTTTCAATGATCAGAAAGTTTGGGGTAAGTATATATACTGTAAAAGAACTATATTTTTTTACAATGCATGATTAAATTAAACATGTACTTTGATAAATTTGTTTTTTCAGGGAATGATGAATTTAGAAAAAACATCCTTAATGTAGAGTTAGTTTAAACAGTGCTGCTGACAGAGATATGCATAAATGGGAAGCACCTAAGCTGATATAATTGATGACCCTTGTTCAGGAATAGCTCCAAATATAAAATGAGAAATGTGATGGTTTTACTGTAATTGGGAACCAGAAGTGGTTAAATGATTTAATAACAATGAGTCTAATTTTCTTCATCTCAGCAAGTCAAGGTAGTCCTTTATGGATGATGTTGATCCCAAATGATACACTCTTCAGATTGAACCTGAGTCCTTGCATGAGTGATTATCTCAAGTTTTTATTCTTTCTAATGTTGGTGCTCTCATGACTGTCTCTAACGCCAGTCTCATGAACTGAGTTGTATAACTCTTACACAATCAACAGAAACTTTTTGTTACAGAAAAGTCTGTAGTTCATGATAGATGTTCCTGATAATAATTGGAGTCTTACTGGATATACCTATAGTGTCTTTTCCTGAACTTTTCATTCCCATATCCATCTCTATACTATAGCACTAATCTGTGTCTTGCTGCCTTCTCAACCTTTCTGGCATTGTTTACCTGCACTACCATCTGGGGCTAATCACCTTGCTTTATGAATACTTCATTCCAGCAGCTGAACTTCTCACCATTTTCCTTTATTCCCCTGACTGGTTTTGATAATACTCTAATGGACAAGTGTCCTTCCAGGTCCAGTTTTCATTTTCAAACCTAGACATTTCATAAGGTACAAGAGGAGAAAGAAGAAAGAAAACAGATTTATAGCTGTGAGTATTACAGATGTTAAAAAGGACTTGATTGACAAGAATTTGATGGTTCTGTAACATTGTCATTGCAAAAGTAT
>NW_011888786.1:11546279-11549692 GCF_000151845.1 Pteropus vampyrus
GTATATATACTGTAAAAGAACTATATTTTTTTACAATGCATGATTAAATTAAACATGTACTTTGATAAATTTGTTTTTTCAGGGAATGATGAATTTAGAAAAAACATCCTTAATGTAGAGTTAGTTTAAACAGTGCTGCTGACAGAGATATGCATAAATGGGAAGCACCTAAGCTGATATAATTGATGACCCTTGTTCAGGAATAGCTCCAAATATAAAATGAGAAATGTGATGGTTTTACTGTAATTGGGAACCAGAAGTGGTTAAATGATTTAATAACAATGAGTCTAATTTTCTTCATCTCAGCAAGTCAAGGTAGTCCTTTATGGATGATGTTGATCCCAAATGATACACTCTTCAGATTGAACCTGAGTCCTTGCATGAGTGATTATCTCAAGTTTTTATTCTTTCTAATGTTGGTGCTCTCATGACTGTCTCTAACGCCAGTCTCATGAACTGAGTTGTATAACTCTTACACAATCAACAGAAACTTTTTGTTACAGAAAAGTCTGTAGTTCATGATAGATGTTCCTGATAATAATTGGAGTCTTACTGGATATACCTATAGTGTCTTTTCCTGAACTTTTCATTCCCATGTCCATCTCTATACTATAGCACTAATCTGTGTCTTGCTGCCTTCTCAACCTTTCTGGCATTGTTTACCTGCACTACCATCTGGGGCTAATCACCTTGCTTTATGAATACTTCATTCCAGCAGCTGAACTTCTCACCATTTTCCTTTATTCCCCTGACTGGTTTTGATAATACTCTAATGGACAAGTGTCCTTCCAGGTCCAGTTTTCATTTTCAGACCTAGACATTTCATAAGGTACAAGAGGAGAAAGAAGAAAGAAAACAGATTTATAGCTGTGAGTATTACAGATGTTAAAAAGGACTTGATTGACAAGAATTTGATGGTTCTGTAACATTGTCATTGCAAAAGTATCTTATAATTTCTTAATTTTCTATTAAAGTGTTTGAGAAATGGTACAATTGTGTGCTGAGATGTCTTTATAATATTAACTATATTCATCAATTCCTTTCAGTTAGGAAAAATATGTTTGTAAAATTTGGTAGTGAGAGATAATAGAATATAAGCTATTTAATAATATATATTCTTTGACCAGCTCCACATTCAAACTAAGAAGAGGTCATTAGAATATATTGTTAAAATAATAAGTGCATTGCACCCTTCAAAATCATGATGAAGTCAATAAATATGATGTTCACATATATTTTAAAAATAGAATATTGTCTATTTCAGAGTAATTAATTTACTCCTCTATTGATTGTGAATACATATCTAAAATTCAGAATAATTTTGGAGAAAAATCAATAAATATATTTATATTTAATTACAAAAATGAAAAGCATTGGTAAGAGTGGGTGAAAACTCATCCCTATGATCTCACTACATGACAACAGTTTTACCTATAAATAAATATTTTATTCACTTCAATTCACATATGCTTCCCAGAAGCCTCCACATTCTTTAGAATGTACACTAGAGCTCTCAAGTATATATAGCTCTCAAGTATATCTACAATGACATTTAAGCATCGCAAATTTTGATTCAGTTTTACTTTTCCATGTTTCTGGGAAAATAACTTGTCCAAAATAATTAAGTATTTTATCTGATACAATTTTGTTCTGAAATAAGATGAGAAAGTCTAAATTAAAATGAGATGAGAAGAAAACTATTATCAAATTTTCTAGTGTCTTTTACCAGCCTTCTAATAGTAGAAAATGAAACTTTATGTGTACTAAAAAGGCATCCATGAAGACACATAATTATCAGACATAAAATAAAAATCAGACAGTCTGCCTGATTAGAGCTGAATGTTTGTGTGCTCCCTTGTCTGTATGTTGAAGCCTAATCTTCAGTATAATGGTATTTGGAGTTAAGGGCCTCTGGGAAGCAATTAGGTTTAGAAGAGGTCATGAGAGTAGAGGCCCCATGGTGGGATCAGTGCCCTTATAAGAAGATGAATAGACTAAATCTCTCTTTCTGCTATGTGAGAACACAGCAAGAAGACACTCATTTACAAATAAGGAAGAGGGCTCTCAGAAGATTGAATCTGCCAGCACCTTGATCTTGGACTTCTCAATTTTCAGAACTATGAGATATAAATATCTCTTATTTAATCCACTCAGTCTATGGTAACTTGTTATAGCAATGCCAACTAACTAAGACACTCCATTCTGGTACATAAAAATGCACTATTATGATTATGTCCTTATATAATTTTTATAAATAATGTGCATAGTCTGTAATTACTGACCTAACAATTCACTTTGTTCTCTATGCTTTATGTCCAGTCATTCAAATAACATTTGTAATCTCGATCTTTCTTATAATTCTGTACTTTACTATCACGCTCAAGGCCTCAAGAAACACAGAACAAGTAAAATTTGCCTACTACGTAGTCTTCACTACACGATTCACAGGTTAGAATTTCTCTCTTTCTATTCAGTTGAAAATTTTCAATTTCTCTCTCTCTCTATGTTAGAAAGTGCAGTTTTCTACTCTTCCATGATCAGCTCTTGGGATACCCTTCACTAGTTGAAAGAATGAGCATCACTTCAGCTCTTAAAATAATAATTTATTAATTATTTTGAACAAATGAACAAAATCTACCATTCTTGCTAATTTTCTCCTAACCATGAAAAAAGAATGTCCACCACCCCTTTTGTTTGCAAATTGGAAATTATTTCATCCTTTGTTCTTCTATTTTTATTTATTAAACAACTTTCAACATTTGTTTTTTTACCTCCTTACCTCTGAGAACATTTTTCAACTCAATCTTACTTAACTCTTATTTATTGATCAATAACTATAAACCGGAAACTCTATTAGATGGCAGGGATCCATAGGCAACAAGACAAAATAGGTTGACTTTTGTGAAGTATACATTTGAGACTGAGAATGAAAAGCACATGAAAAACCAATTGCCAAACAAACATAAATACAAGGCTTAAAAAGAATAGTCAAAGAATAATCAGGAAGGAGGACGACTGGGGTAGAATGACCAACCTACAAAACTAAACGAGACTTTCTCTTTAATTAAAGATTTCCAATACAGCCAATACAACTAAATCATATATTTCTTTACTTTATCTTTCTGCATAATTTATACAAAATGGAAATAGGCAAGCTGTTTTTAATAAAGAAAGAACTAGACATGAAATAAATAAATCAAACTGAACAAAATAGATTACATTAAGGGTCAGAAGAATCCAGTATTAGCTAGTCTTAGATTTGGCACTAATGTGCCAATTTGGGCAAATTGTTTCACTTTTTGCCTTTGTTTCTTGTCAAAAGAGGAAGATGGTCTAGGTTGGTGTTTTCAGATGTGCTCCACAAAATTTTAGGTTGTGAGGTTGCATGATGTTGTTTTATTTGAGTGAGGGTG
>NW_011888786.1:11550930-11554719 GCF_000151845.1 Pteropus vampyrus
TAATATTTAAAAAGAAAAAATCTCCCTTGGAAAAATTATATTTAAGATAAAACTTTAAAAATTACTAGGTTATATAAGATTGGAGGACAAAGATTAAATGGAAATAATATAAGCATCGCTGTCAGAGAAACCAGAACATGTGATTCTATAACTATTGGAATCAACAAAATAAGCATAAGAGTACAGTAAGAATTATTCCCAATCATGTTGGGTAATAAAGACTGACAATTTCAAGCATTTTAAAGTTTATCCAAAAAAATACTGGAATGACTAAAAAGATTTTAAGTAAGGTAGTGTCAAAAACAGTATTATATTTTTAGAGCTATGTCTGGCATTAGAGAATAATTCTAGATAGGCAAAAGTTGGACTTGGGAGATTGTGCAGAAGTTAATTGCTCTGACCCATCTGATAATTAATGCTCATTTGGTCAAAGATGATGAAAATCGTGGGCGGAAGATTAATCTGAATGCCCAGCAATTACTGAAAATTTGGATTTGGAAGATAAGGGAGTAGGGACGACTGCCCAACTAATCAATAGACTCATGAGTGTTTTAAGACACTAAATTTTAGAGAGGCTTGTTTCATGGCGATAAATACTGATAAAGTAATATTAAAATAGGGAACAATAAATGACAGATAATTTCTTGTTGAAAGATAAAGATAATTATTGAAATACCTGGATCCTAAGTTTGAAATTTTATGAGACATTAAAATGAATATGTCTTGTGAATAGTTGGATGTAAGTATAAATAGTTAGGTGTAAGTGTAGGTTGGTAGAAAGATCTAAGACTGAAATATACATTTGAGAGATAGCTATACATAGAATTTAATTAAAACCCTGGGAGAAAAATGAGATTTCCTAGGGAGAAACATAGCATGAAAAGAGAGATGCCAAAGTAAAAGTCCTGAGCAGAGACTATGCTGTATACCCTGGGAGGTCAATATACTTTAGAAAGTAGGCTTATCTCTGTTCCCATGGAAATATTCATATACCTCAAATTTTTATTCAAATAAAAAAAAAGGCTGAAGGCACAACAGGAAAGAGACCCAAATAAATATTCTTATTCCTCAGAAAAAGTCTTATCAATGTCAAATTTATAGTATACTATTTAACTTATGCTAATGTTGCTAATTTCTGCTCTTAAAAATAATAAAAAAGATGTGACAAAAATGTAACTTCCAGTTTTCAAGAGAAAAAATCAACAGCTTTTATTTTAGCTTTGAATATTTTTTAATTTACCTGTGATTCTCTTGACCTCTTTTAACTATGAGAAATTCACTCACTGATGATTAATTTAACTGAAAGAAGACTGATCTCTGCTTTAGTATTTTTTAAGCACATTTTTATTCTGTTTCTGCGTGATCTGGTAAGCTTAAAGGTGACTCTTTTGCTGAGAATTACTAGCAAAATAAAAAAAATCAAAAATTAAACTATTAAAAGTGACTGAGCACAGCAAAAGATAATAAAAGATTATTACTTAAATTTTTAAATATTCTTAATAACTGGAAACCTCAAAATATAAGTATGGAAAGGATGGATATAAATCAAAGGTATGTATTTTATTAATTTATGTAGAAACTTAAGCTTTATAGAAAATAGGCTGCATAGGTAAATACATTTTTATCTTTCTGTAAATTCAATAAGTCTACATAATATGGAATACATTTTCAATACAAAAGAGAGTAAATATAAAGCAGAAAATTTTGTTTCAGTTACATAAAAATAAAATTCAGAAAATTAGAAATATCACCAAAACTATTTTTAGAATAAAGTATAGTAAAAATAAAAAATAATCAATCAATCAATCAATTCAAAATACTCCTGATTCCATGGGATGAAAGTGTTGAAAGCTTGGTTTATTTTAGTTACTTCAATAGGACATGCACAGGCAAATTCAACAGGTCTGAATAGACTCGGTGTACCTTAGCCATAAAGGCATTCAAGCTTTCACAGAAGGTATATGTAAAATTGTGATTGTCCTCCAGGCAATCTCTTGAGGATCACTTAGATTAGTGCTTCTAGTGGCTGAGGTAATTGGTGGTAGTTTTATGAAATTCTGCCACTTTTTAAATTATTATTATTATTATTTATGCCTATAGCACCTGGTCTTCCTAGGTGGTCTCCCATTCAAGTACTAACCAGGCCCAACCCTGCTTAGCTTCTGAGACCAGACATGGCCATAGATCAGGGATCATGGCTCCGCTGGGGTGTGAATCCAGGACCTTCTGTACATAAAGCAGATGTGCTAACTGCTACACCATGGAACCATATCCCTGACGCTTCTTAATTTTAGGGATGACTACTATTCTCCCAACACATCAATTTCTTTATGTATTTTTAATTTTCTAAATTAAATACCTTTTTTTTTAAAGTACATTGAATACTTTCTGGTTTTTGAACCAAACTTTAATGATGTGGACATGGAGACATATGAAAGTAGTATGCTTATGTGAGAAGTTTCTCTTGGAGAGGCCGTGTATATGCTTTTCAAGAAAGATGACAATAATTCAGTCTTGAATAAATGTATTGAGAGTATAGATAATAAGAGTTTATATAACATAGTATGGTCTTATATTTTATCCTGAAATTTGTGGGAAACTTCTAAAACACTTAAAAACTTAATTATAATAAGGCAATATTTACCTAGGTTGAGGAAGATGGTTTTGGCAAGAGTGTGGAATATGATTTAGTTGTTCACCTGTATTTTACTGATGATAAATTCTTTAAAGATAGAGAAAACTTCTTAATTGCCTACCATATCAATATTCAGGCATATATTGTTTTATTGCACTTCACTTTACTGTGTTTCACAGATATCGCGTTTTTTAAAGATGGAAGTTTTGTGGCAACCCTACATCAAGAAAGTCTATTAGTGTCATTTTCCAAAAGGCTCATGTGATGGTTAGCAATTTTTTAGCAATAAAGTATTTTTTTTATAATCTATTCTTTTTAAAATTTTATTTTATTAGTTTCAAGTATGCAGTACATTGGCTAGACATTTATATAGTTTATAAAATGATCCCCCTAATTGCTTTTTCCTCTGACTCTCCACCTAGCCAATAAATGAATGCTAACTGCATTCCCTATGCCATGCTCCTCATCCCCGTATCCATCTATCAACTACTAATTTGTACTTCTTTAACCCTTCACCCCATTCTCTCAGTCCCCCAACTCCTCCCACCCCAGCCATCACCAGATTGTCCTCTATATTTTTGTTTATTTTTAATTAGTTTGTTCTTTTTGTTCCTTAGATTCCCTGCATATAAGCAAAATCATATGGTATTTATCTTTGTCTGACTTATTTCACTCAGCATAAGAACCTCTGGGTCCATTCATGTCATTGCAAGTGGTAGGATTTGGTAGGATTTCATTTTTTTTAATGGCTGAGTAATATTTCATTGTATATATGAACCATAACTTCTTATTCAATTGTCTGTTGTTGGGCATTTAGGTTGCTTCCATATCTTGGTTATTGTAAATTGTGCTGCCATGAACAGAGGAGTGCATAGATCTCTACGAATTCTTGTTTGGTTTTCCTTGATAAATGCCTAGAAATTGTTGGGTCAAAAGGTATATCCATTTTTAATTTTTTGAGAAACCTCCAGACTTTTTCTATAGTGGCTATACCAATTTGCAATCCCACATCTTCCACAATTTGCAATCCCACATCCTTTTTTCCACATCTTCGCCAGCACTCATTCTCTGATTTATTGATGATAGCCATTCCAACAGGTGTGAGGTGATATCTCATTGTAGTTTTAATTTGCATTTTTTTGATAATTAGTGAC
>NW_011888786.1:11555934-11557871 GCF_000151845.1 Pteropus vampyrus
CTATAGTGGCTATACCAATTTGCAATCCCACATCTTCCACAATTTGCAATCCCACATCCTTTTTTCCACATCTTCGCCAGCACTCATTCTCTGATTTATTGATGATAGCCATTCCAACAGGTGTGAGGTGATATCTCATTGTAGTTTTAATTTGCATTTTTTTGATAATTAGTGACCTTGAGCATCTTTTTATATGTCTATTAGTGATCTATATTTCCTCTTTGGAGAAGTATCTGTTCAAGTCTTCTGCCCATTTTTTTAACTGAATTGTTTAAGATTCCACCAAAAACTGTTAGAACTAATCAATGAATTCAGTAAAGTAGCAGGTTACAAATATATATTCAGAAGTCAGTGGCATTTTTATATATCAATGATCACCTTTTGGAAAGAACAATTAAGAAAACAATCCCATTTACAATTGCATTTTAAATAATAAAATACCTGGGAATCAAACAAACCAAAGAGGTAAAAGACCTGTTCTCATTAAATTATAAGTCATTGAAAAAAGAAATTGAAGAAGATACAAACAAATGGAAGCATATACTGTGCTCATGGGTAGGAAGAATCAACATCATTAAAATGGCCATACTACCCAAAGCAATCAATCCATAGATTCAATGAAATCCCTATCAAAACACAATGGCATTTTTCAGAGAGCTAGAACAAATAATCCTAAAATTTCTATGGAACCATAAAAGAACCCGAATAGCCACAGCAATCTTGAGAAAGAAGAACGAAGTTAGAAGTATCACACTACCTGATATCAAACTATATTACAAGTCTACAGCAATCAAAACAGCATGGTACAGGCATAAAAACAAATACATTGATCAATTGAACATTATAGAGAGCCCAGAAATAAATCCATGCCTATGCACTCATTTAATATATGACAAAGGAGGCAAGAATATACAATGGGGTAAAGACAGTCTTTCCAATAAATGGTGTTGAGAAAATTGGATAGATACATGCAAAAACAAAACAACAAACAAACAAAAACTGAACTATCTCCTTACATCGTATGTACATTTTTTTAGAGTTAATTCTATTGCACACTTAAAGGACTACAATGTAGTATAAATATCTTTATATGTACTACAAGACCAAAAAAATTCATGTGACTCAGTTCATTGTGATATTTGTTTTATTACAGTGGTCTAGAATGGAACCAGCATTATCTCTGATGTATGCCTGTACAGTATCTGATGTACTGCTGTGCTCTTAAAAACTGCTAATGGTTTAAATTTGTTGTTATTGAATTATTTTTGCTTGTTATATTATTTACCCTTAATTAAATATTTTAGATTGTTTAGATGAGCTTTTTTTTTCTTTCCCAATTTCTTTCAAGTCATAATCCCTTCAAAGGACACAGTAAATATTTGCTGTTTTTTTTTAAATGATTAAAATCTTCCTCAAAACAGACATTTGACTTTGTAATCAGTCTAGTTTATGAAGAACAAGATGTTGAATGCTCCATGACAGGCTGAACTATTACATACTTAGAAATGAACAAGCTAAAAATATGAGAGTGAGAAGTATATATATATTTCTGAGTATATAGTATATATATAGTGTCTGTAATATATACATATTACTGTCAAGGTAAATTTTTGGTACATCAGAATGTAAATGTTGGTATATAATTGTATATGTTATGTTTTGTTCTGAGGTCTGCATTTCTATTCAAATTACTTGCCTAATGTTAGCTAATGTAGCAGTTAACATTAGAATAATGACTGATGTTGGCATTTAAGTAAAACTAAAACCTCTTGGAGAGTTTACTGTTGAGAATAAAAAGGGATACTGATTGTTCATGTATGAAATGTGAGGGTGAAGAAAAAGGCTTTACAATGCTGACCGACAAGTTTTTGTGTATTGTGCACAAAGGAATAAATAAATACCTAGGTGTGAGTACTTATTTTATAGTAAATTGTTAG
>NW_011888786.1:11557921-11575338 GCF_000151845.1 Pteropus vampyrus
CAATGTAGTATAAATATCTTTATATGTACTACAAGACCAAAAAAATTCATGTGACTCAGTTCATTGTGATATTTGTTTTATTACAGTGGTCTAGAATGGAACCAGCATTATCTCTGATGTATGCCTGTACAGTATCTGATGTACTGCTGTGCTCTTAAAAACTGCTAATGGTTTAAATTTGTTGTTATTGAATTATTTTTGCTTGTTATATTATTTACCCTTAATTAAATATTTTAGATTGTTTAGATGAGCTTTTTTTTTCTTTCCCAATTTCTTTCAAGTCATAATCCCTTCAAAGGACACAGTAAATATTTGCTGTTTTTTTTTAAATGATTAAAATCTTCCTCAAAACAGACATTTGACTTTGTAATCAGTCTAGTTTATGAAGAACAAGATGTTGAATGCTCCATGACAGGCTGAACTATTACATACTTAGAAATGAACAAGCTAAAAATATGAGAGTGAGAAGTATATATATATTTCTGAGTATATAGTATATATATAGTGTCTGTAATATATACATATTACTGTCAAGGTAAATTTTTGGTACATCAGAATGTAAATGTTGGTATATAATTGTATATGTTATGTTTTGTTCTGAGGTCTGCATTTCTATTCAAATTACTTGCCTAATGTTAGCTAATGTAGCAGTTAACATTAGAATAATGACTGATGTTGGCATTTAAGTAAAACTAAAACCTCTTGGAGAGTTTACTGTTGAGAATAAAAAGGGATACTGATTGTTCATGTATGAAATGTGAGGGTGAAGAAAAAGGCTTTACAATGCTGACCGACAAGTTTTTGTGTATTGTGCACAAAGGAATAAATAAATACCTAGGTGTGAGTACTTATTTTATAGTAAATTGTTAGATTAAATAGCAGTCATATACATAACAAACACACGCATGTATACACCCATATTCTTTAACTGTGAGCTTTATATAGATTTCAAAATAGTTTGATGTGAATACCTAAACCCACATCTTGTTAGCAGGACTATATAAAAATCCATTCTATGTAGTTGCATAAATGATACAATTTACAATTGATACAATAATGAGTTCTGATATTAATTTCTTAATCACTTGATTGAATACCAATAAGAAACAGGTAAAGGAAGAATTTTTATTGCACTTTGATATATTTCTGAAAGCATTAGTTTTGTCCCACACTTGACACGATGTTACTTTTGTGTCTTTTGGGGAAATTATTCACTTTTAGTCTTATTATTATCTCAAAATAGTCTTCAAGAATGGTGCTTTTATCAGTTGATTATATGGAGTCTCCTCTTCTTTCTATTATCTTCTTGTGTAATATTCTCAGGGATGAACGTGGCCTCACCCTCCCTAAGTCTCCTCTGCAGGATCCAGTTGTTACCTGTCCTCTCTTTACTTTGAAAGTTAGTTTTGAAATGTAGTGAAATGTGGAATATTTTAAATATTTTCGAAGTGACTTTCTGCTTAGAGTCTCTTATAAAAACAGACTCTCAAATATACATAGATGGGGACATTACAATACATCCTGGGAAAGCCATTAAAAAATCCCTCCCTCATGAGAAGCAGCTCATGAGAATTACTATTCAATATAATTTTATACAATATAATATAAAGCACATACAATTATAATTTCATAAAATATGGGTATCTTTATTTACTTGGTTGTTTCGAGGGAAATACGTAAGATAAATTTTCCAGTGTTTTCTTATTTTTCATGTCATGCAATGTCTGACTGATTTTACACAAAGTAATATCCCTAAAACAAATGCAATGGCTCCACAGGTACCGGATGGAGCTGAAAAAGTATGTCTCTGGCCATGAGCAAAATTCAAGAACAATTTCTACATTAATAGGTAGCTTAGCCTGCCCTTCCTCAGTAAAAAGATTTTGTGGAGTTCTTTTTTAAATTAAAAAAGTAGTGGAAGACTCATAGACAAGAATTAGTCTGATCATGACTCTTTATAAGACAATTATAATTTGAAATAAATTATTTTGAAGTCTTCTTGCAGATGAAAATCGGCTGTTACAAGAAACACTTGCCTTGAGCTTATTCTATCTACAAGTCCAGTGAGATTATTTTCTCTATTCAGATTCAGTTATCAATTCTACACCTGCAGTATCCACCCTTTGCTTTTACTCTGCCCACCATTCTTTTCTTCATCAAGCTTACATCTTATAATACACCCTACATCTTCTTTTCTCTCTTGTGCCAATTTTTCCACATTGCCCTCTTCTGTACTCTTTTAAATTACAGTAAAAATCTTTCCCTTAACTGTGAATAATATAACATTAAAATTACTAGTAAACCTTTTTCTGTTAAGATGATGAATTCTCTTTAAAAATTTTGAATCACAAGACATTAAAACAGTTTCGTTTATTTGTTTATTATCAATTTTTGAAAAGTATTAATTACTAAAATTTATTTTCTGTACAAAGAGCAATCAGTGTGTGGTGCTGAGACATTTTCCCCCTGTGATTTTGAATTCTCTTAAGGAATAGACTGTATTGAAGGAGAATGGTTTAGATCATACCAGTGTTATATAAGTCTTTCTGAGCTCAGTCAGTTCTTTGATTTATTGGGAGTATTTATTTTCCCAAGAAACATCCTCTAGAGAAAGAAGGAGAGGAATTTCAAGATCTCAGTGAAACAAGGAAATGAAGCATGTGATTGTGATCTCTGTGTGGAAATGTTAAACTTGCCACAGAATGAAGAGAGGGTTCTACTCACGCTGACTGAGTCGCCGGTGAAGCTACCACTGAAATAAAGGTGATTTGGATCAAGCTGGACATTACAGGAATCAGATAAAATACATTCCCATACGTTGTAGATCCTAAGCTATAACACATGGGCTGCTGCTCAGGGAAGCCCATTCATTGATTGGACAAGACTCAGCTGCTTTTATCACATTATCAGATTATTGCAATGGCATTTGCTACAACAGATAAACCACAAACTCTCTCTTACTTAATATAATATCTTGCTCTTATAAAGTGTAAAACAGGTGTGGCATGGTCAGTGAGTGGGTGTCTCTCCTGTAAGTCATGATCGAAAGTGGCAGGAAACTTCTATCTGTTGGTTCTTCCATCTTTAGCATGTGGCTTCTATGTTCATCAGGCTGCTCTGCATGAAGACCCAGAAGAAAAAAGAGCAGTGTCAGGTTTTGGATGTGAGCCTACATCAATTTGTTAGTTCTCAGGGACAAATGGCTAAAGTTAACCTCAAAAGCAATTAGGCCATTGGGTCTAGCTAAAAACCCCAAAAGAAGGAAAACGTGTATGTCGAGCAGCTGGTTATTCTGTGTTACAATATCTTTAACTGACCGAAAGTGTCGAAAATGGAGAGAAAAATATTATTGAACCCAAACTCTTGGAAGGGCTATTTTTCCCCATAAAATTTTAGAAATAATTACTTATATAAATTATATGGATTAATGACATTAGACACATTTCATAAGATTAAGTACAACTGGCCATTAAATTGAGTGGTGAGAATTTTAGGCAAGCAGCCATCTACCCAATCAGTTAATTCAACTTTTAAACATCGTGTGTTTTGAAAGAAGCATTCAATGCTGAGGAGCAGACTCTGAGGAAATGCTTCTTCGAAGCATTAGCACTTTACATAAAACTTAGTGTGAGTGTGTGTGTGTGTGTGTGTGTGTGTGTGTGTGTGTGTGAGGGGCTGTGGGTGGTGGCCATGGGGTTTTGGAGCACAGAGAAAGAATAAGAGAATGCATTTATATATTTCCAAATATATAATTATTTTTATTTTGTACTTAACTTATTGCTGTGAATTTCTAGTTATTTCTCTAATGATAGAAAGAAACCATGGAGTTAGTTGTATTTAAGGGTAAATATTGTTGTCTCATAGCATTGGGTAATGACATGAAAGTGAATACCAAAGCTGGGTAAATACATAAAAATGGTATTGTAGCCAGAACTCTCTCTCCTTCCCCTTCCCCCTACCCTTGTAGATGTCCCTAGGACCTGTGAATAGGTTACATATCATAGCAAAAAAAGAGTTTTGCAGATAAAATTAAGGTTACAGACCTTAAAATAGGGAAATTATCCTGGATTCTCCTCTTGGGCCCAAACTATTCACTTGAGCCCTTAAAAGACAATGACGGTCTCCACTTACAGTGCAGAAAAACATGTGGCAGCAGAAACAATTGGAGAAATTCACAGACTGAGAAAGACTCCACCTTTGCCACATGGAAAACACTAGAAGGAATCGGAGCAGTCTTTAAATTCATCCTTAGAGCCTCCAGAACACAATGCAGCCCTGCCCAAATCTTGAATTCTGCCTCGTGAAACTCTGTATAGACATCACCCTGAACCACGGTGTCCCTGGATTTCTGACTAGCAAATTGTGATATAATAAATTTATGTTGTTTATATACACAAAGTATGTGTTAATTTCTTATGGAAGCAATATAAAGATAATTATGAGTTTAAGAAAATAAGACATAGCGAGAAAGATGGGTCCTTATCTCAAGTGTCTGAAAAGATTCCAAGTATATAAGGTGATTTAGAAAAGCCAGAAACACTGCTTATATGGTTCAGTAAAAAGTTAGGTGGACATTTAAAAAATGTAGTATTGTAATTTCAAACAAATGTATTTAGAAATAAAAACATTGTTTTACATTTCATACAGTTTATATTTTTTTTAAATTGAGGAATAAATTTTGTGCTACAAACATGAAAACAACATCGATCTCATTGAACATCTCCACCAGAGCTCTTGGGTGCCTGGGTGCATCGTTAATGAGCAGTCATATTTTGAAAGTTTTTTTTTTTTTTTTTTTTTTTGAGAAGTAGTTTTCAACATTGGGTTTAAAATATTTAGTAAACTATGTTGTAAACAGATGTGCTGTCACCCAGACTTTGTTGTTTCATTTACAGAGCACAGGCAGAGTAGATTTAGTGTAATTCTTACAGGCTCCAGGATTTCTCGAATGGTGAATGAACATTGGCTTCAACTTCAAGTCTCCAGCTGCATTAGCCCCTAACAAGAGACTTAGCCTGTTCCTTGAAGATTTGAAAGTAGACATGGACTTTTCTCTAATTATGAAAGTTCTAGATGGCGTATTCTTCCAATAGAAGGTTGTTGCACCTACGTAGAAAATCTGTTGTTTTGTGTAGCCATCTTCATTAATTATCTTAGCTAGATCTTTTGGATAATTTGCTGCAGCTTCTACATCAGCACTTGTTGCTTCACCTTGTACTTTTATATTATGAAAATGACTTCTTTCCTTAAAACTCATGAACCAGCTTCTGCTAGCTTCAAACTTTTCTTCAGTAGCTTTTTCATCTTTCTCTCCCTTCACAGAATTGAAAAGAGTTAGGACCTTGCTCTGGATTAGGCTTCGATTTAAGGAACTGTTGTGGCTAGTTTGATCTTCTACCCAGACCACTAAACTTTCTACATATCAGCAATTAAGCTATTTTACTTTCTTATCATTTATGTTCACTGGAGTAGCACTTTTAATTTACTTCAAGAACTTTTGCTTTGCATTTACAACTTTAACTGGTGCAAGAGGCCTTGCTTTCAGCCTATCTCAGCCTTTGACATGCCTTTCTCATTAAGCTTAATCATTTCTAGCTTTTAATTTAAAGTGAGAGTCTTGAGACTCTTCCTTTCAATTGAACACTTAGAAGTTATTATAATAAGTTATTATTAACTGGTCTTTTAAGTTCATTTCAATACCGTTGTGTCTCAGAGAATAAGGAAGCCCAAGAAAAGGGAGAGATGGGGTAACAGCCAGGTGGTAGATCAATCAGAACACACACAACATGTATTAAATTTACTATCTTATATGGGCATGGTTCATGATGTCCCCAAACAATTGCATAGTAACATCAAAGAACATGGATTACAAATTGCCATTACAAAAATAATAATAATGAAAATTTTGTACTATTGTGAAAATGATCAAAACGTGACACTGAGACAGGAAGTGAGCAAGTGCTCTTGGAAAAATGGTGCCCACAGACTTGCTTAACACAGGGTTGTCACAAACCTTTGATTTGTAAGAAACACAATACCTGCGAAGCGCAATAACACAAAGTGCAATCAAACAAGGTATGCCTGCAAATTATCCTTTCTTGTTTGAGGATTCTGGTATAAAGTTGCCACTTTGCCTTTTTTTCCTGAAAATCATGTTGTAACAAAGAACGAGAAAAGAGAAAAAAAACAAACAAACTTATTTTGATGAAACTGGAAGTAATTTTAAACTCTAAATGCCATATTTAATAGGAAAGAAAGAATGAAAAAAAAAAACACAACAAACAGTAGAAATCAGAAAGAGCTCTATGTGAGATGAAGCCTAGAAGATGTCAGAACTCGTCATCAGAGATAACCTAAAGCAAACACTTCTTCATTGTCACAAGCAGCGCCTGAGGTGCAAAACTCAAATGCTTGCAGCAGGAAAATATGGCAGCTTGCAATAATTACAGAAGTTCCTTGTTCTCCTTGTTTCTAAACACCAAGGGGGCGGGCCATAGCAAAGACTTACATGAGTAAGTTATAATTCTTGGAGACTGCCTGCTCTGTGGCAGTGGAGCTAAATAAGACTTCAGATAAATATTCTCCAGTTGAATATTGCTCTTAGGTGGGGAAAAGTGATGTCTAACCAAACTTTCATACAATTGCACCTGTGAAAAATTCATATTTCAAAGATAATAATGGGGACAGGTTGTACATATATAAAAGTATCATAAGAATATAAAGAAAATCTGAAATATGAAAAACCAGCTACAAGTAAATAACACTGAAAAAATATGATATGTGTGTAAATGTGTGTATGTATACATCTATATACATATATATCTATCATCTGCCTATCTATCTATTCATCCACACATCCCTAATGTAGATAAAATTCTGAACCAAATATCTATGAGCTAAAATAATAACAGTGGAATGGATCAATTGTGTATCTATAATTTTAGAGAGATACAACTTGTGACAGTGTGGAAGCAGGTTGATGTTGCCATAATGTAACTACCTTTCCATAAATAAGCTTCATTTTAATGGTATCTATAATTGTGACTATTATTTAAAGATACTCTTTAATTCTGACATGTGATTTGAGAGAATAATTTTATTTTTATTATATTTCTGCTTTGAATGAAATGAGCTACATAAATTCATATAATATAAGCAAACACATCTTTTAAGTGTTTAATATCAAAGCTTCAGAATTATATTCTTTTTTTATTGATTTATTTAACATTTGACATAATGGAGGAATTCAGAAATACAACTAATAAAACTATAAATCTGAGATAATCTATCATTGCTATGAAGTATTTTGATAAACCTTGCCTCCTCCCATCCTTGAAAAAAAGCATGAAAGTATATTAAAACTAAAATAACTCTGGCTAATACCCATTAGTTTCAACCTAGTTTCACATAGTATTTAGAAGTTGTCCCAGTTAAATCCATCAAAACACAAACCCTGCTAGGACAGGAGAATTTTGTCCCTAGGGGCCCTTTCTTATAATTGCAGACCCATCAGATTTTCAAGTCATATGAAAAGTCAATATGGAATCTCTAGGGAAGCTAGTTCTTTCCCAACTTTTCTATTTCTCTATTACTATGTTCACCTCATTTCAACTCTCATTCAAATTTTAACAACTGCAAGAGTAGGCTTATTTTAGAGCCTCTTGACATACATTTTTACCTGGTAGAAGATTCCAATACCCTTAGGAACCAAATCAAAAATGCCCCACTTAAAAAGAATTTGCTGAAGTGCATTTATGAACTCAATCTCTATGCATTCAGCAGTACAAGTCTATAATTTTCCTCAAATGAAGCTTGGCCTTTGAGCATAGTTATACTTTGTATCAAAGTCATATGCAATTATAAAAATGCATGAAAAAAAAAATCAGCACCCTTTAGGCTGCTGTTCTGATCGTAGAGGTCAAAGAAACGCCAACAGACTATTTCTTCCATGCCTTGCCTCTAGTCAGAGCTATATTACAACCACCCAGGAAGATTATTTTGTCTTTTAAAAAACTTTCCAATTATTCTCTTTAGAAATATATGGAAACACTTAATATCTTAATATCATTTTCTCATGATGTTAAGAAAAAAAGGGTGTTTGAGCAAGAAAGTGTATGGTTACTGATTACACATTGGGATCAGGAAAACCTTTTTACAATGAATAGCAAGAGACCATAATTACTAAAGAAGGGCACATTAGTTTTACTATCCTGCAAAAGCAGGTAACTAGTATGTAGCAAATTATAATCCATGAATATTTTATTCCCCTTAGGTATTTCTCTCCTGTAACACGGCAGAGAGTATATCAAGAAATGACTTCTAAAAATGCAAATTCCTCTCTTGGATGCTTAACTCCTTTGTTAATGTGATGAGCACTTCTTTTTTAAGCCTTTAGCTATTGTCAAAAAAAAAAAAAAAAAGAAAAAGAAAAAGAAAAAGAAAAGAGAAAAGAAAGAAAAGGAAAATAAGAAAAAAAAATCCTGTTAAAAGAAACCAAGCTGAATTTCAATCTTAATAGTCTTTGGAAATCAAAACTTCTGTAGATATTTGGCCGTATTCTATAATAAAACTGAAAAATAATCAGTTGAAAAACTATTAAAATTTCAGATTACTTACAAAAATATAAATTATGAGATTTTATGTAATGTTATTTTATGGTAAATTTATAGAAGTTACATATTTTGCCCTTGTATTTTTAAATTAGCTATGGCAACCATAATTATACTTTATTATTTTACATTTTATTAATGTTGTGATGAAATCTTGCTAAGTATAGATATAGTACCTGAATTAGAGTCATATATAAATATTTATGGAGAAATTTCTTTATGCATGTCATATGACTGATTATAAACAAAATAAGACATTATAAAGATACTATTTTACTCTCTTTTAAAGATCTCTTCTACATAGTCAAAAACAAAAACAAAAACAAAAAAAAAAAAACAAACAAAAACATATTCCTGAAATAAAATGCCAAGGGTCAGAACTAACCAATGGAAATACATATAGTAGCAGTGCCACATTTCCTCCTAGAGAATTCAGAACAAGTGCTACATTCTGTATTCAATCTAGCCCATTTATCAATGCATTCAAATTATCTTAACAAGCGTCTTCAGTGTGTAAAAAATTTTGATAGGCTTCACAGGTATCTTTGTAAAAAAGAAAGCTATAGTCCAAGTGACTAATACAATGCTTAAAACACAATAGATATGAAATAAAAATATTTAAGAAACAAAATTGATATGGTTATTAATAGTGTACTTACTGTAAAATGTCAACTCACCATATCTTGTTTTTACTCTCAAAATGGGTCAATAGTCATTTCCAGTCCCAGTTTATTATGACACATTATCATAGTTTATTCTATCTTGTTTATATTTTGTTTAAACTTTTGCACTTATCTTTGAGAAATATTCATTCTTCCAGCATTTATATATGCTTGTTAAAAACCTGAATTTCTCAATGTTTATCTGGGTACAAACTTCCTCAAAATGCCTCCTCCTTTTTTTTGTTGTTGAAATATATATGCTTATGTATAAAGGAAACTACATTTCAAAAGTATTTCAAAAATTTAAAATTCCGAATTCATTATTAGATATATGTTTCTGTCTAGTTATTTCAAAAAAAATTTTTGGAAGGCTGACAATGTCTATGATTTTTAATTCCCTAATGTAAAGCTCATTTTGACTTTTCACAAATATTCTGTTTGTTCCTCTATTCTCTTTCTTAATTTCATTTTGAATATATTCATCGATGTTCAGCATATGGAAGTAAAGATGTAATCTGGTAAATGGTATAACAGAGGTACAATCTTTTTCTCCATAGTTAGGAGATAATATGCTCACCTGGGTTATGAGATTTTTGTTATGAGATGATATTTTCAGGGGAACAGCAAAAAAAGCAAATAAAAATAAAACAAACTGGAAGTTTTCAAAGATGCTTGAGGAGAATAGTGACTATTAAATCAAAATCTCCCAAATCATCTTTTAAAAAGTGGAGAAAATAAAACTAAACACATATCTTCACTATAACTGGAAGTCAAAGAATATCAAAAACATAAAAATTGCACTGTTAGAAAAAAATAGAGAAAGATAAAGAGAGGGAACAAAATTTAGGATTTTTGCCAAAAAAAAATTAAAATCATAAAAATTCAAGGAACTCAATATCTCCCTATAATTCCTCTATTAAAAACCAAAATTTATTAAATAAATCAAAATTATTAACCTGACAGCAGAGGATGTTCCACCTCAAAAATGTACTCAAACAAGAATCTGTAGATATAATAAAACTTTAGAAATCAGAACTTAAGAAAAAAGCTAAGAACACAAATTGACTAAACCAAGGTAAAAATAAAATTAAAATTTATTGAATTTATTAAAAATAAGAGACAAAAAGAACATTATATTAAAATGAAGCTTCAGTTACTAGATGCCCAAAGAAGAATAGATTAGAATGAAAACTTAATAAGAAATATTGTAGAAAATTAAGAATACGACCAAAAAATTAAAACTAAGAAAATAAAATTTTAAAAATTGCTAAAAAATCTTGGATAAAAGAGGAAAGAACAGAAATTAATAGCATTTAAAAATAACAACAATCAATATCACGTATTTCAGTGTATAATTTATCTAGAAAAATGATCTGATAAACTTATTTTAAAACATTTTTATAAAAATAAAAAATTAAAATATTTGAACTAAACTTCCATTTCAATAAATTAGGAAAGTAAAACAATAAACCAAAAAAACAGAAAGAAGGAAAATATAAAGATGAGAAAGGAAAAGTACAATTAACAAAATAAGATGTAACAAGGTGAAATAAGTGTTAAAATAAGATTTTTTTTTAAATATAAAAAACCTCATTGTTTTGAATACCATAAAACCTAGATTAAATAAGTAATATCCTAGAGAAATTGAGATTACCTTATTAGAAACACATAGTTTAGATTGACAAATATCTGGATTGGAATGGAGAACATTTTAAAGACACTGTCCTACAAAAAACAACAAGCCAAATGATTTCAAAATGAAATCCAAAACGTCTTCACATTTTTTTTAGAACTGTGAAGGTTAATTTTATGTCAATTTGACTGGGTCATGGGGTGCCCAGATATTTGGTCAAATATTGTTCTGAGTGTTTCTTTGAGGATATTTTTGGATGAGATTAACATTTACATAGATAAACTGAGTAAAGCAGTTTGCCCTACCTAATGTGGGAGGGTTACTTTCAATCAGATGAAAGCCTGAATAGAATAAAAGTTCTAACCCTCCCCTATGTAAGATAATTTTTACTTCCTGGCTGCCTTTGAACTGGGACATCAGCATTTTTCCTGCTGAAACATCAGCCCTTTCTTGGTCTGAAGCCTGTCTAGTTTTAGACTGGAACTACACCATCAGCAGTCCTGATTCTCAAGTCTTCTTCTAAGTTAGACTGAAACAACACGATCAGCTCTCCTGGGTCTCCAGCTTGCCAACTCTCCCTGATGATCTTCGGACTTTTCAGCCTCCATATTCACATGTGCCGCTTCTTCATAATAAATCACTTTCTTTATGTGTCTATATCTTATCAGTTCTGTTGCTCTGGAGAACTCTAACTAATATAAGGATATAGAAGAGTGAGGAAATGCTTTAAAGATTATTTTTATGAAGCAAGTATAATGTTGATAACTAACTCTGATAAAAACAGTGCAAAAATGTAATTTACACAATAATATCATTTCTGGAATGAAGATATAAAAGCATTAAATAAAATTTTAGCAACTCAAATCCAACAATGTCAAGATGTACTACAGGGGCTAGACTATTAAAATAAAGGTTATAGTATGTCATAATCCATGGAATATAATAATAATCCACAAATCCATATTGATAAAAACAAATAAATAAATCATCTTTAGAGTAGAATATTAAGAAATTTGCAATAAATTATTGATTGAGAAAATCATCTTTTAGCAACCATTACAATAGTAATAAATTCAGGCAAGATTCATCTATCAATAAACACTTAAACTATTAGGCAACTACTTGCAAATTGTGATCCTGGATTGGATATTAAATCAGACACTTTTTTTTTTCTGCAAGGGAGAGACATTATTGAGGCCATAAGAAAAATGTTAATAAGAGCTATATATTAAAAAATCATATTAACTTTTTGATAATCTTCTAATTTTGATCATTGGTTTGTAGATTATGACAAGAATATTCTCGTTTTTAAGGGACATGATGTTACTTTAGAGGTAAAGTAACATCATATATGTAACTTACTCTCAAATGCTTCAAAAATTAATATCTATAAGAAGTGACAAAGCAAACAGTAAAATATGTGGAATCTGTATGAAGGATATGTAGAGGATCTCTTCATTGTTTAAAATTTTTCTGAAAATTTGATATTATTTCAAAATAAAATATTTAAAAATAGAGATCCCCTTTTATTAAAATTAGATTTTCAATATTCATTTGAAAAGTTAATTAAAATACTGTGATTTGTATCTTCCATATGTGATGCTCTTATTAGAGAGCTCATCTTCCATAGAATATATAGTGACTAACATTGAAACATTGGCTTTATATGGAATAAGCAGAAGTGCTAGTTTAATATTGAAATTTCATGACATTCATGATGGCTGAAAATAGTGGCAAAAATCCAACAGTCATGAACTCTCTTGCAAAATATAAAACTGTGAACCCCACAACTAGAATTTAGCAGTCATCTTGAAGTGCAATATGAAAATAGAGATATCAAAGATGTGTGCTCTCCCAGGACTGATTTATTTTTTACCACTGGGCACAGAGTACGAAACGCAAAAAGATTTAACAGAAACCAACAGTCTTTGTTACAATTTTACTGAGTTAGGAAGACCAAAACTGTGTAGGGCTATAAGGAAGGCAGGACTTTAGAGCAAACATCTCAAATGAAAGTGAACTTCAGAAAAGCACACCCTTTACCCTACACTTAACTTCCTTCCAAGTGCTGTGATGCTTCTAATGTGCACTTGTCCAGGGTAAGAAATTACCATGAAAAATAAAAATAAAAGAAGAAAGAAAGCAGCTGCTAAAGAGCTTTTTAAAAAATCTAAATAGCATTATTTTACAAAGATTAAAAAAAATGGGAAAAGCCCAAATATTCATCAACAGTAGAATGAGTAAATAAAATATTGTGTATATGTAGTAGACTATTACAGAGCCATAGAATAGAACAAACTAATTGCAATAAGGATAAATATCGTTGATGGATTGCTGAGTGAAAAAGGCCAGACATGATGGGAAAATGTTTATAGAATGTTCATGAACAGACAAATATCAATCAATGGTGATAGAAATCAGAA
The DNA here is from genome assembly GCF_000151845.1 of Pteropus vampyrus. Classification (NCBI taxonomy): domain Eukaryota; kingdom Metazoa; phylum Chordata; class Mammalia; order Chiroptera; family Pteropodidae; genus Pteropus; species Pteropus vampyrus. The sequence goes on from NW_011888786.1 coordinate 11,571,249, forward strand.
AAGTCTGTTCCTTTTTGGTGTGTATAATATCTGTGATGAGACACATGGAGGAGGCGGCATGTCTGGATTATTGGCAGTATTTTATATCTTGATCTGGATAGTTGTTCTATCTTAATCTGGGTGACGTGTTTACTTTGTAAAAAATATTTGAGCTCTATACTTAAATTTGTTTTTTTTTTGTATGTGTTATATTTCAACAAAAATGTTAAAAACAAAAGAAACAAACCACTATTTCCTATATACAGAACACTGTTAATTTAATTAATGATGACTATGTAATTGAGATTCATTATTTATAGTATCATCTGTGAAATAAGTGACATTTAATTAATAATGAAAATATGATATCTAAAAGTAGCCATTTCATTAACATAGTGTAGAACAAGAGAAAAGTTAAATGATTGAAAGAGAAATTCCTGAGAGAGTCAATTTCTTGGATAGACTTGTCAAGTTGTATTTTATTTTTAACAGAAAGGACTAGGGTAAATACCAAAATCAAAATATAGCTTGTGGATATAACATGCTTCTACACACCAAATGCACTCAGCCTTAACTTGGATTTTGACATGTCTACAGTTTTTCAAACTTTCATTAAGCACATAGGAACATCCTACCTCTCCCAAATATTGTTTGATCATGAGGTGATTTCAAATATTGAACAACAGCAGCCAGGCATCAACCAATCAGAATGGATGTCAGTGATAATCAACTGGTATGGACCCATACAAGGATCCTGGGTAAATATTAGCCAAGCCAGGTGTCTGGCTAGTGTGCTTGCAAAAATCAATATTGGTCATGTGGCCTGTGTTTACAGTAGGAACCTGAGGACTTATGAATTATTTGTGTAAAACTAAAAGAAATTCCATATATATGTCATATTTAAGTAATATTCAAGATTATAATCTAAGCATATATTATCTCAAATTAACATTACAATAACAAATGAGTAAAATAAAGCTTTCTATCTATTTAATATTAAGTGAGTTCCCCTTTGTAGATTTTTATTTTAAATGTCTTTATTTCTCCAAAATTTTCCCAACGTTCTTTAATAGAATATATTTAAGCGTTGAAAAATCTCAGAAAAGTAATATCTCTTGGAGCATATTACCTGTGCCTGTCAGTTCAAATCATAATCTACTTATCTAGGTAAACCAACTCACCCAATAATAGGCTAATAACAGTATAGATAACTACCAACACTCGAGCAATCACTTAGGAATTTCCAGGACAATCTTTGCTTCTCTTCCACCTATTAGAAGCCCCCTGAAGTTTCCTTTTATTCGTCATATGAATTTGATCAACTGGGCTTGAATGAAACAGCTCACTTACATAATTTGTTCTCTGTCCCTGTTTTTAGTGGACTCTGCCTTGTCTGATAGGTGAGTGTGCAAGTTGGCCCCCATAGAGCCCTCTTCTAAGAAGCATTCATTTTGACTTGCGTGCGGTACACATCCACTCTATCATCCCTTCTACTCTGTCTGTCCTTTTACACATGCTTAACTACTCTTCACAAATATTTGAAAGCTCCAGTTTGCAGATTTAAATATAGGTAATTTATATTTTAGTTACGTACAAGATGTATAGCGAAATATTATTGTAACAAAGTAATGGCTATAAATCTCTAAAATTTTGTAAAATAATAAAACTCGAGTTTCTAAAAGTGTAATACAAATGTACTATGCATGAAGATTTTATACAGTGATTTGATGTGCTAGAAATGTAAAAACAGCAATATATATAACTTTATCTTTTAACGACGCTGACAACAATGATATGCTAGCTATTGTAAATATTCAGCAATTAACATAATAATCAAGTTTTCTCCATCTTTGAATTTTGAGAACTTTGGGAAATTCTTTAGATGGCCTAAGTCCTACAAAAAATCCTAACAAGGAAGTTTGACCTGATTTGTTATTTTTTCTTTTGACAAATTTTTATGAAACAAACATACAAAATCAAAAACTTTTTATTAACCATATACAAAGTGATGTTGATAAAACTATAGAGTCAATAAGAGATCCTGACATAGAAATACATCAGATTAGTCAATTTTTTTTTATATATATAATAATTAGTGGTAACTAAGTTCAAAGAAGTAACTACAGCATTAGGGTGTACAAATTTGCAAAGAATTGACTTCCATATTTTAACTACTGTGCAAAATAATTGAAAATGTAAGTATTCAACATAAGGTAAAATAAAGATAACTAAGAAACAACTACTTTTAGAACATATTTTTGAGGCTTTGTTGATTATACACATCTTGCATTAATTAATTCATGTAAATCAAATTTATTGAGAACTTACCAGCTATTGTACACCAAAAAGAGAGATGATGCTTATGACTTTTAAGATTATTGGAAAAGCAAGAAAATATCTGGTCATTAACATAGCTTTTGAAAGCAACTTTGAAACAATTTATATTGCCTTGGTAAAAGTATACATATGTGTATCTTAGGAGAGTATATACTAAAACTTTATTTTACCAAAGCGGAAATGCACGAAAGTGAGTTAAGAGGATAAGAATTTTTTTTTAAAAGTTAGTTATCTTGATAATCTCATTATTCATTTGAGCTTTTAACTGATATATATGTATTGCTTTCTATTAGCCAGACATAGAGTTGGACATGGTGGCTGGACCAATTAAAGAAACATGGCAATTTTTCCCTTCCAAAATTTGCATTGTAGAGTGAAATAGGGTGATATTAGGTGATTAATTCCAGGGGTGGAGATTCAACCAATGAGATAATCTTCGTGTCTAGTAAGGTCTATGTGTAAGCAGTTGCCAGATTTCTCCCAAGAAGGCCCAGCTTTGTTTTTTCATTATTTTTCACTTTCGTTTCTTTAACTATTCTCTACTACATAGAGTGTTCAGATGCGCTCATAACTGGGAGAGTCCCTCCACTATTTTATGTCATTGTCTCCTCTTTAATCCACTCTGAAAGTCTGATATCGTTCTGTCTAAAGAAATTGGACAAAAGCTCATTCTTTATCTCAGGTTAGATAGTTATAGATTGCTGTTAATAACTAAAGAACAGTGAGACCCAAGATTCGTATACTTATTTAATACAAAGAACAGAAAATTAGCAAATTTACCTTGCTTGTTTCTAGATCTCAAGATTCTTTTAGACCATGAGAAAAGTTTGCTTAGTGCTTAAGCTGAGATTGAAATCGATCACATTAAGATTTAGGGCTCATTTTTATCCACTGTAGTATGATTTACATATATGTTAGTGTCTGATTATACTCTGACTGCTGTAACTAATTTAACTAATATTTTGTTAGTACTCGTTATCCTAATGAGTTTGCCCATTTGAAGTACTTTGCAACATATTATATTTCCCTTGTCTAATGACAAAGCAAAAGTGTAAATAAAGTAAATTAATAGATTATCAATAGATATTTTTATTAAATCAAAAATGTATAATTCATAAGAATTAAGGATTTTAAAAAAGTAAAAAAGGTGAATTTACTTTTGGCTTCAATTCTCAACATTTTAAAAAGTTTATATTTTTTTAAAATTTGGTTCAATGCCAGAAATATGATTAGAAAATAACAGGGGTGAAGATAAAGTAGGAAAATTAAGTCTCTGAGGAACAGAATGGCAAAGATCTTTGATAATTAGAACAAAAGCCTTTCCTAGTGGACAGTTCAAATCCAACCGATTTTAGCAGAAGCCAAAAGTGCTTGATGTGATGAATGTTCAATATATTTCATGAAACAAGGACAGTCAAGTGACTCTCTCTTGGGGGTCAAGAGAGGGTTATCATATCTTCAAATCTATGGTAGCATTCGGCAAACTCATTATCTAGCTCTAAAAATGTTGGCAAGTATTAAAATAGCAAAGGAGAGTGACCCATCAGATATAGGACAAAAAGAAAGTGTTAGGGAAGTATTAGCTATTCTTTTCTCTCTCTTTTTTTCCTCCAAGTTGAATTTGGCCTACTAATTTTGAAACTAAACTCTATTTCAAGGGCCACAATGTAACAGAGAAAAATGCTACTTCCCTCATTCCCCAAATACAATGTGTCTATAAATTTAAACTTTATTTCTAACCTCATGGCTTACTCTTTAAATATCATTAATATTA
>NW_011888786.1:11575388-11580062 GCF_000151845.1 Pteropus vampyrus
AAGAGAGGGTTATCATATCTTCAAATCTATGGTAGCATTCGGCAAACTCATTATCTAGCTCTAAAAATGTTGGCAAGTATTAAAATAGCAAAGGAGAGTGACCCATCAGATATAGGACAAAAAGAAAGTGTTAGGGAAGTATTAGCTATTCTTTTCTCTCTCTTTTTTTCCTCCAAGTTGAATTTGGCCTACTAATTTTGAAACTAAACTCTATTTCAAGGGCCACAATGTAACAGAGAAAAATGCTACTTCCCTCATTCCCCAAATACAATGTGTCTATAAATTTAAACTTTATTTCTAACCTCATGGCTTACTCTTTAAATATCATTAATATTAGTTCAGTCAAGACAGTGTTATAGTTCATGCTTTGAAGCAGAGTCCCCTACCCCGGAATTGTGGACTGGTACGGGGCTGTGGCGAATTAGGAACCCAGCCAGGCAGCAGGAGGTAACCAGCAGGCAAGCTAGAAAACTTCATCTATACTTGCAGCCGCTCCTCAGCGCTAGCATCACCACCTCAGCTGCAGCTCAGATTACCAGGCATTAGACTCTCATAGGAGCACCTGTCCCTGGTGCCAAAACAGTTGGGGACCACTACTTTGAAGTCTTCCCTTGGCACTGAATGCATAGCAGTGAAAGATAAAATATAACAACAGGATAGATATAAATTATAACAAAAAACAGTTATAAGTCATAAACAAGAAAAAGAGAAGAAGAGGGAAAAATAAGAATAAAACACTAAGTGGTGAGTTTAGCTGAAGAAATACATCCTATTGACTCAGAAGCAGCAAATTCATATGATTAATGAGATGAAAAGTGTCCCATATCTTACTTATTACGGTTTTGATTTGGTATCTTTCTTGCTTTTAAAATAAGGTTAATTATAAAAGCTGCTATAGAACATTGGTGCTGAAATACATACAAGAGAATATGTTATAAATCAGGGGCTATGACGTGAACCAAGATTTGGTTGCTATATCTTCGTTTTCTAATATAATTGTTGGGGAGATATTCTGTGATGCCATTATAAGACCTAATACTAGACAAGGCACCAAAGGTGCCAGGTAAAAGGAAATTCCACATTATTAGTCAGAAAATATGAGATCCCAGAAAGAAAAATAATAATAATGAGGGAGAGAGAGAGAGAGGGAGAGAGAGAGAAGCAAAAATTCCAAAACAAGAAAATTGACCCTGAAAAGAGTATCCAATAAATTAAAAACCTAAAAACTTAATTTATCGATCTCAAAATTAAGATGATAAAATAATCTAAAGGGATTTGAATATAAGTATAGTATTCAGCAAAAAAGTCAAATTAACAAAATACATCCATAAAATAAAGTGGTTTAAACAAACAATAAAATAAATAAAGGAGATTCTTATATAATCGGGGAGGATTTGTAAGCCAAACATTGAAAAAGACAAAGATATATACAAAAATAACTAATTAGAAATATACATATGGCTGGCTGGGAACCAGCACTGCCACAAAGTATACTGAATATTCGATTTGGCAGTGTGTGTGTGTGTGCGCGCCTGCGCGCGTGCGGGGTGAGGGTGGGCGAGGGTCTCTGCAGGGAGAACGTCTGTGGGATGAGGGGGGTGGAGATATGACAATACGAAAAAAAGCACAGTAAACAGTTTATTATTAAGTGTTCTTTTTTCCATCTAATATTTAGTAAATCTGTTAACATAATAATCATTCACATTGAAAAGGTTTTAAGAAAGTGAAGGCAGGAAAAAATAAATCTAACAGAGAGTAATCTTAGACATAAAAAACATAAATGCTTGGCATAATAGTCACATCAATGCATCCCCAAATTACTGTGGCAAATAAAATTTAAAAGAAAAGATGTTGTTGGGCTCTATGGTTTCTTTGATAAGATGAAGATTTAATAAAGATTTGAAAAACACCAGAAGTGTTTGTCTTATATGAAACGTGTGCTTCCACTATACATTCTAATTGAAAAATAAATGAAGAAAAGAGAGGCATTTTGAAACCAATGGGGTAGATATTTATAAATGATACATAATGATGTTTCAAAATGAGCAAAAATGAAGTATGAGAAGAGAAAGATAGAAAGGAAAATGAGAATGGCAGGGAATAATGAAAACATTCTGTCTTGAACCAACATTTAATTAGCAACAATTAGCTTAGTAATAAAATATTTTGTAAATGTGCTAGTGTGCACTTAGAAATAGGGAAACATATCATTTCTAATTAATTTTTTTTCTTGTCATTTAACGGAAAGAAAATAGCGCCCCTTTTAACTAGGAGCTAATTCATTTCAGTGATGGCTTTAACGATAGTTAATCATGACAATGGCAGTGGCTGATGTAACCACTCATGATTAGTTCTGCCTTGTTTTTGTGTATATTCAAAGCAAAAGACAGCTTTTTATTCAGATATTTCAATTCTTTCTGCTCTATTTCCTTTCCTAAGTTAAAATGTATTTAACACGGACATATCAATTCTACCTATCTACACATCAAAGAACACACCTTGCAAGATGTTAAGTACATTTTTTTTTTTAGTCAAAAAGATATGGTTATTAGTGAATCCTAAGATTTCACAAAAGTCTATTTTTTCTACCAACATATTCCCACATGCTTCTAACCTCTGACCACATGCGAACAGACATATGAAAAAAGAGAGAAGGAGAGGGGAGGATATAAATTTTGGTTGATATAAAAAAGTATCGTTTCTTATTAGATATGTCTATATGGTGATTACCTTTTCTAACTTATTTTTTAATCATTCGAAACAAAAACATAGGGCATTTCCAATTAGCTATTTTAAACAAAGAATATAAAAATCTAGAAACAATCATAGAATTAAAAAAAAAAAATAGGCAAACACACCAATAACCAGTAGCAGTGAACTAAGGATACAGCAAAGCTACTTTCATACGTGCTCAAAGGGAGTAGTACTGACTTTTAAAAATTTGACTTTGTGATTCCTGCTAAAAAATATTTTAAACTTTAATTATTTGTACAGTTACTTTCCCAAATGTGTCCTCATGAAAGTCATCTGAAACATGATGTATCCTTTAATTACTAAAATGGATATTAAAATGAGTTATTTATTTATGATTTGGAATATGAAGGAAGAAATTAAGATCATTTCCCTATTCAGACAGCCATATTCTGTAAATATTTTATTTCTATGGACTTAATTCTCACTATGAAGAAAATAATTTAACTTCTGTATTTAATTTTTCTTCTACATTTTCTTCCCTCCACCCCCACTCTCAGTGAGAAACTTAGATAAATCATTTGTCTTTGGGAAGGCCTCTTCTAACTAAAGTGAGAGTGATTGAGTTTAGAGTAATAAGTATTAGAAATGTACCACATGAAAGTATAAGGTGTGACAAGTGAAATATAAATATACAAGTTATGTGTACCCAGAGATAAATGTTTAATTTATAAAGGAATTTCTTGATGTATTTTTTTGATAATTCTTTTTATAATGACTTTTCTGTGTTCATACTAATTCTGTCTTTAAAGCTTCTGAGGGTGCTAGATTTATAAAATAACTAGAATGTTCTTCTCATATACTTCACCTAAGGTTAGAGTTGAAAGAATTTAAAGAGTCTTTGAGAGAAAAATGTGGTTAAATGCTAGGACAACACTTTTAGTTCTTGGACACATGTATAAACATATCTCAGAAATTTTTGTCTTTATTTCCATTCTCTCCACTGCCAATTATTTAGCAAATATTTTAATTTGGTTTTCCACCATGCTAAGTAACATATGTGTGAAAAACAAAATATTCTTTAGGTTAAATAATATACTAGACAGTTTTGTATTGTGAGTTCCAAAAGATAGAACCTGATACATTGCACTACATAAATTTCCAAATGAGTTTGACAGTAATAACAATACTGACACATTCTTAAATAAATGCAATCAAAAGATAATTTCTATACACTTAAAAAACATTCAAAATATTTTTTTTCTTATTTTGTAATTCCCAACATATTTAAATATTTTCTATCAGCTCATATAGTATAATTTGAAACTATTGTACTTCTATTATTTATTTCTTATTTTCTTATAATAAATATCATGTTCTTGATGGCTGTGACTGTGCTCTGTTGGTAAATATTCTTTAATATTTGCATTATGTATTTTTTTCACAACAGATAACACATCTGTAGTTAGAAAGCTTAAAATAAGCTTGAATAACATGTAACAGGCATTCTCATACACAATTATTTCGAGTGGATCATATATTAAAAAAGAGATTGGTATTCAATTGACCATACCTGAGAATTATGTGGATGATATGTGAAATAAGTTTGAACAACTATTATTCAACAAGTGATATAAAGAAAAAAAAGGTATCTAATTTGACATTGAGTTGCAAAGTTGTTTCATGAACATGAAGAGTTAAAACTCAGACATGAAGAGAAAAGATTTATAAAAAACAAAAAGATTTAGAATACAAAAAGGTAAACTTGAAGATAGAGGTATGTGTGAATGCAGGCTGAGAGGCTGCACATGGATGGCGCCAGAAGGTCAACAGCTTTGAAGGCTGTAGTTAGATACTAGTATTTGATCCAGGGACGCTGAAAAAGCACTAAAAAGCCTGAGTAAAGGAATGCGTGGTTAGAGCCGTCAGATTTGAAAGGGGTTTAGATGTAGAACAGAGAACACTGTGGATTGGTCATGTTTG
>NW_011888786.1:11582807-11595340 GCF_000151845.1 Pteropus vampyrus
TGGCCCCTCACTCCAACTTTGGCAAGATTGGAAAAAGCAACTATTGAAGAAAGGATGAGTTGGAATATAAAACAGAAAAGAAATCAACTACGCACACCCTCCCCATTTGCCATTGTGATTCTGGATCTAAAGCGCGTTGTATTTAGTAGAATTTCCCACAACAACTTGGACCTGACATTTAATTTAAAAATTAAAATGTAAAAAATGTGAAACTTTCTAAGATTTTATCCAAGAATAAAAAACAATATCCAGTTTTCTTATGGGCTATGGCATGATAAAATAAAAATATATCGTGTGTCATCATACAGAGTCTAACATATAAGATATTAAGTGGCTAATGAGTATCTAGGAGAAGAAAATTTCAGTACAGGTAACAGAAATTGCAAAGTTTTATAGGTGGAAATCAGCATATTTCTAGATATAGCAAGTGCATTGGAAATATGACATAGTTAAATATGAACTCATCCAATATATACACAAATATATATTATAAAAAAGTGTATACATATGGATATGCATTAAATGAGACTTCTCTGAGACTGTGTCATTTGAGCTGAGTCATGTGGGAAGAGCACATTGAGTGCATAATGGGTGGAAAGTCATTCCAGGAAGAAAGAGCCAACACGTAAAATTGAAAGCAGCATGACTGTTTGACAAAATTGAGCAGGAGAATGAATTAAGAAAGGAAAATAAGGCTGATAAATAGATTAGGATCATACCAAGAAACACTTTGTTTACCATAACAAAAATATTGGACTTCAGGTATGTGTGAGAAGTTTTAGTAAAGGAATAGTAATGAGGAGATTTGAGTATTCGAAATATCGGTCTTAAAAACAAAAACAAAACAAAACAGAAAACACAAAGTCTAATGTTTTAGTTTCCTATTGCTGTTGTAACAAGTTACCACAAATATAGTGACCTAACACACAATTGCATTGTCTTAGAGTCATGGATGTCAGAAATCCAAAATGGGTCTTACTGGGCTCAAAATAAGATGTCAGCAAGGTTTCTCAAAGGCCTTGGTGACAATTGCTTTTCTTGCCTTTTCCAGCTTTTGACAGCTGTCCACATATTGTGACCCATAGTCCTTCCTTACATAATTTTGAAGCTAGCAATAGCTGGCTGAATTTTTCTTAAGATACCAACTCTCTCCTGTTGATTTTTGTGTCGACCTCTGCCCCATTAAGAGTAGTGTCATTACACTGCACCCACCAAGATAATCCAAGATAATCCTTATTGAGGTTAATGGATTAACAACTTCAATTCTACTGCAATGGTAATTCTCCCTTGCCATGTACCATACCATAATATATTCTTATAGTTATGGAAATACGGGCTTGGTCATCTTTTGGGGAACATGATTCTACTTACCACAACTATTATTAAATAAATTATTAAGAAAATTCTGATACTTAAAAGCAGTGGAAAAAATAATACTAATTGTAAATAATAATAATAATAACAGCAACAATTATACTACTGGTGTATTTGGGCTAATATATAAATTTCTCTAAGGCATATTTTAAATGAATATTCCTGGAAAATTACAAAACTCTTTGGGAAATTCGTTCTGGGTGTAGTCTATCCTTTTTTGAATAATCTCCTTAAAGATACTACATTTATTTAATTTTTAGAAGTTTTTTTTTTTTTTTTAATGTTTTGATCAACTGAGTGCTATAAACAAGGAGGTAATTTGGTGTGACATTTCAACAGACACAAATTGGGGTAACTTTCGCACCATCTTTAGTAGCCATGACTGTGGTCTCCCACCACGTTCTTAGGATAAACATCTCTTGCCCTATTCGTCAATAGATTCATCACGTCATTCATTCTAAGCGCCATTCATCAGAATATCTTAGTCTCTTAGACATATGATTGGTCAATGCACTTGTGATAGGCAAAGAGGACTCCCTTGGTAACGTCCTACCTGCAAACAGAATGAGAAGCGTTTTTTAATTTCTAGTCATAAAACTATTAAGAAGTAAGCCTAAAATAGGTGGCAACCACCTTCAGTGGTATATTTCTAGCCGTCACTACAAAGTAAAATCAAATGCAAAAATATTGAAGAACCTAGATAGAAAATCCTAAATCTACTCTAGCCCAGTGGTTCGTAAGGCCAGAGACACTACTGACCTTGTGGTTAATATGGCCAGTAGATTCTCCTTTAATAATTAAGCTACATCAGGTTGTACATCTATCCTTTATAATGACAAGAGCTTGGAAAATAATTAAGTTAATTATTAACATTGAAAGCAGCATGACTGTTTGACAAAATTGAGCAGGAGTTCTGAGTTCTGAAGCAGTTCTAAGTCGCCATTATTTGACAACAATAAAAATACTTTTCTCAATAAACGCATTTTTGACTAAGCTTATAGATTGATAATATGGTTTCTGAATGTGGTTGTTGGAGCCGCCTTGGCCTCAGGCTACCAGACAGCAAACCAAAATAAGGCTCAGAATATCTCTGTATCTTTTCATCTCCCTAAACTTTTCCTATCATTCTTCCTCTCCTGACTTCTACACAAACAATTTTTTTAAAACTCATGAGTTTAGACTCTCACAAAGCCATCATAAGTAATAATCCAACTTCACAATGCAAGCTTTGTTTTCATTTATGTCTTATTGCAGTTATTCAAGTGTGAAAGAACTAAGAAAAGAGACAGTAGGAGATTATACATAATAAACAATCAATATAAGTTTTTGTTGGAATATTCATTCAATAATAGAAAAAATTGTGCTACAAAAGGGAGGAAATAGTTAAATTTGAAATGCTCGAGTACTTTTTAATTATAAAGACCATTCAAGAGTCATTCAAAACTACTAATTAAATATACTGCCAAAGTAAAAACATAGATAGATGCCAACAAATGCAAAATCAAATGACATTCTCCATTTGTATGAACCAATAAATGGCTATTTTTAGAGAATAAAAAGTGATCTTTTATGCTACTAAATGCCATCATCACATCACCCTATAAATCTTATTAAACAACCACTTGCACTTAAGAGCAACATGAACTTGATTTATAATTCAGAGAACAATTATTGGAATAATTTTACTTTAAAAATTTATACCCAAATGATTAGAGATGATAAATTTATGAAACTATGAGTAATCAACAAGACTAGCCTCTTTTTTTTTTTTTTTTTTTTTCCATTAATTTAGACTGTGTTTAAAGAGACAGAATATTGCAGCAAAACTCTGGTAGATTTTGTGTTTCTTTTCTCCATAAAGGAATAAATAATCTTGTATTTTAGACAACAAATACTAAAACTGTATTTTTCAAAGGGTTTCCAGAATTTCTATTTCGGTCACCTATAACACGTTGTTAATACAGATCTTTGACTACACAGGAGTCATATGCTCTCTTCATTTGACATTTCTATGAAGTCTTGTACTCGGTCTTGAAGGTAACATTTCAAGACTCGAACAAGCTTATAAATTAACTTTATCTTCTATTTCTTCTCTTTCATTCCCGAAAGTTTCATTAAATAAGAACTCTGACTTCAGATTCCTAAGTTTGTAACATTTTAAAAACCTCACAGAGTGTAGAGGATTTAGCCATAAAAATTAGCCAAATTTTAGTCAAACGTTTTCTTCTAGTGACTACTACATGTAAACACTGTAAAAATATTTTGTATTTGCATAGATAATGCAACATACTTTGCCAAATGCTTGCACGTTTATTAGTTTATTCATCTCTATGAAATGGGTATTGCTGACAAATTGTATCATTGACATTGGAAAGATAAGATAAATGAATATCACACATATGTAGTCACTGTAAATATCATAGAAAAAGACACTGAAAATGTAATAACCAAACAGGTTGAGAACTCATTTCTCCAGGTCCAAATCCCAATCCAGTATATTAAGTCTATTCAGTAACACCCAAGCACAAGAAAAATCATTGTAGGCCTGCCTCCCCCACTCCAGATTCTTCTATTTCTCTCTGGAGTCAGCCCAGCATTTCTGATTTACAGCTTCTCTAATCCATCTAATCCCGTTTTGAAAGCTGCTTCTCAGAGGACTCAAACATACATAAACATTTTCTCGTAACCCCATTGTAGCTACCATTTCTTCCCTATAGTTAAATATGTAACATAATGTGAAAAAATCATCCAGATCAATAGCCAACAAAATGTACAAACAAGCATAGTTTCAATATATTATAAATTTCCTTTATCCCTCAACATTAAGCCCATATAACTATTAATAGTAATGTAATTTGTACAAATGCTTTATTGTGCATAGGAAATATATCAAACTATTTGCTCTAATTCTTGTTCCCCAGAATCTATTTTCTTCAATTAATTTTAATAAAATCACTACAGAAGCAAACAAAAAAATTACAAGGATGACCTCAATAGCTATTTTAATGAGAAACAAATAAAACTATGTTCTTGAAGAATATTTAAAATAGTAGAGAAATGCTAATTAAATATTGGTAAATCAAAAAAAGTAAGGTATGCACTATATATTTTTTTGCAGAAGAAGTATTTAAGCACATTTATGCACAAAATAAATGTAATTATGTAATTATGTGAAACAAAATCTAACCCAGATTTCTGGTCTTCTTGTTGGTAAATATGTGGATGGATTTAATCCTTTACTATAGCATTTCTGTATTTTTATAATAAATATGCTTAATTTTATAGCCAAAGAGCATGCATATGGTATAAAAAGTAACTATAAAGGTACACAGATTTCCTGACTATAAAAGAAAACTGACAAATAACAAGAGCTATTCATCACTTATACTTTTTTCAAAATTGAAATGTTTTAAGAATATTCTTTCAAAATGTGTAGTAAATTAGTTATGAATATATAGTGTCTGCCATTTTGGAAAACTAAATAATTGATATTTACTATCCATGAAGTAATTGAATTTAAAATTCTGAAATATCAGCAATCATATAATAGTTTCACATCCATAAGTTGGCAGAGCTCAGTATCCAAACTAGTATGGAATACACACTGAATCTTCCATGAAATCTTCAAATGAACTATGTAATTTCTCAAAAAACTAAAATTTAATTAACATTTTTTAAATATTTAAAATCAAATTATTTTTCTTTTTTAAAGTTTTATTTAATAAATTACATGTGGGAAACGTGACTCATTTCCCATCTAGAGAAATGCATGTTCTGAATTATTAATTTATTCATTTATTCACTTAACTAACATATATTGCTATATTCATTTTGCTGATCACTAAGCTAGTTACAGTATTGGAATAAAGATTAATCATTACCATGCTCTCCACAGAATTTAGAATATGTAGTCATTCAATAATAAATATGCATTAATGTTTTATTTTGTGCTACGTGATGGGAATAAAATAGCAAATAAAAGAGAAACCAGAAATATTTTTATGGAGCTCAGAGATCAAATGTGTAAATGAATGACTGATGGGAGCATGAGATTTTTAAATTAATATGACAGAAGCTTAGAAGAAAGAGAGGTAGACTCATGGCATAAGTAATACTTCCAAATATCATTTTCTGTATCCCACAGTGCATCCCATTCATTCTTCTATAAGAACACTCAACATCTTATGATGTACGTATAAATTATTTTCTTAAATAGAGATTTCTCTAGTCATAAATAATTCCTCTAATCTCTACCCTTGTATTGATTAGCCTCTCATTTCTGCATATCCTCATAGGTTTTTTATTTTTTTTTTATTGAGCCCTCTGTAATATTCTAAATATTGATAAGAAATTCCTGTGCATTACTTGGTTTCCCCCTGAATATTATTTCTACTTCTTCATGTAAGTGAAACTGATGCTCCCTGTTTTCTTTTCTTGATAGCAGTGATTTGTATTTTTCTTCTTTTATTCCTTTATTATAAAGGAATTATAAAGGGTTTTATAAAATTTTATTAATCTCTTTAGATAACGAACATTTAGTTTGATCATTTTCTTTATTTTACAATCAATTTCTATTGATTACATTTATCTATTGAATGTTTAATTTCTACCCATTAATTTTATTTTTCTTATTTCTTTCCTTTCACTTTATGGAGTGTTTTCTTTCTCTATTTCTTTCAATGAAAATTCAAATAATTAATTTTCTGTCATTCTCTTCCACTCAGTTCTTTTAAAACTCTAAAATTCACTCTTTGTCATACTGTAGCTGCATCACATAAATTTTCATGTGGCACACTTTCGATATTATTCGGTTCAAAATATTTCCATTGATATTTTAAATATAATTTTGATATTTTTGATGCAATATATTTTGGCCTCTGGTTTCCTAAGAAGTGTATTACTATTTTCCAAGTGGAAAGAGGGTATCATTTTGTGATTTTACTTTTATTGTCATTGATTTACTTTAGTTGCACTGAGTGCTCAATTCTTTTCTAGATATTGAATGTTCTTTATATAATGTCCATCCTTTAATAACAGAAAACTCTTGTTTTTTATACCAACCTTAAGTTAATTTTGGTAAACAGTCTATCCATGTGCATTTGAAAATAGTTTGTGTTCTCTTGTTATGAGATGATTCTTTTTTATCAGATATTTATAGAGATGTACTAAAAATTTCTTAAAATTGACGAGTTGCCAATTTCTGCTGAGTTCCTTGGCTAACTTTTGCTTTATACTTGAAAGGTGTATTATAAAGCGCATATATATTTAAGATATATTCTAAATTTTTCACAAGGAGCTACATGCATATGCATATGTATGTATATATATATTATATATATATATCTCACAAGAAGATATATATGCATTTATATATATATACATCATTATAAAATATCACTTTTTGATTCTCAGAGTGCTTCTTGCCATGAATACAATCTGTCTTTGTTAATAGCTAACTGAGCTTTAATTTGGTTAGAGTTTGCATATTTATTATTTGTTATTATCATTATTATTATTTGTTTTATCTTACCATTTCTTTATTGTCACAATGTATCTCATATAATTGAGGATATTTGGGTTTAATTTTTTTAATATGCCAACTTCTACATTTATTGTAAAATACAAATTTAGTCATAATTTTGATGACCATTTTTTGCTTTTTTCTTTTCAATTTAACTCACCTTTTTTATATCTCTTAGCCTCTTCTTTATTTTTTACCTCTTTTGTTCTAATAATTATTGGATTTTTCAGTTTTACCCTCTATTATCTCATTTGTTTTACATTCATAGATAATTTGTATCTCTGAATGACAGTTTAATGTATGCAGCATTTAGCAATTCAAAATATTATATCCTTTTCTCAATCTTTTCATGTGTCTGCTGAAAACTTATTTACTTACTACAGCAAGTAACAGTTTTAAGTGTTTTATAATTAGAAAGCACTAGCTTTCCAAATATGGTATTTTTATTATTTGGAAGTCTAAGTTTTTTTATTATTTAGAATACAAACTATAACTTTATAGATAATACCCAAAAGACCAAGGGCTAAAGCTAAACAGAAGTACTTTTTCTGCCACATGATAGTTCAGTGTAGACTTGTGAACCAGAATATCTCAACCCACAAAATCATCCATGACACAATTTCCTTCCATATTGCATTTGTCAAATTGGTAAATGTGACTCAAAAATTTCTGCATTTTGGCTTCTTTTAAGTCGGAAAGTCAGAAAGTGAATGGTAAATTATACCTTTTAAAGTTATACCTTTTTTTAAAAGAAAGTTTTAAAATCTGTATACATTACCTCTATTCATCAGTTCCATAGTTCTATCACTGTACTTTATTCATTCAGTGATGAAAAACATAATCTCTATGGAAGTGGCCATGTGTACTGCTAAAATCAAGTTTTTTTTTAATTAAATGAACAAGAGAAAAATGAATGATTTGGAAATTATGCAGTTTCTGCATGGCTATAAAAAACTCATCACTAAATTTAAAAGATAGAAGGTAGAGTTATAAAAGCTAAAAATAAAACCAAAGGCATATGTAGTAATGGATAAGAAACAATACATCGGAACTCTAAGAGAGGGGTATCAATGGTGTCAGATGTTGCATAGAGATCTCTGTAAGGTAAAAAATATTTTGCAAGTTATTAAATACTATTATTCAGAAACCAAAAACTGGGGAATATCAAAGAATATTGTAAAATTAATGATATACATGCATTAAGGTATGTAGTTATTATGCAGTAATAAAATTAATGTTCAATATCACTTAGGAATACTGACACATGGTCACTGTAAAATAAATAAGCATATAAACCTATTTAAAATAGGTATATCGTTTTGATTATATGAGATATGTCTCTTACTTGAATTGATATATGAATAATATGAAGTTCTTTTAGTTAGGAATCGTTAATGTGATTTATTCATACAATTAAAAGCCTATCCAGTGATACAAGTTAGTATATATTATTGTTAAGATTACAATTTTTATTCCTAGGTAAAATTTAGCCTCATCATAGAGGAGTTTTAATTTCACATGAGTTATATATAGTACTTCCAACAATTATTTCACTCTGGTAAAATATTTTATTTGTCAATTTCTAATAATTCTTCTAACAATGGCAAGTTTGCATCATGAAACTTATGAATAGTTGATAATTTTACAAGTCAAGATGACCTAAAAAATTACTTTGTTTTTAATCGGAATTTGAAAAGTATGTTTTTAAAATGTATTCTTACATTGAAATCTTTTTATGCTAGTTCCTAAATTCAGAGGACAGAAATTTTTCTCTGAAAAGTATTGAAAGGTAGAGTTTTGTTTTTTTTTTTATGAAATGAATAATATCACATTAAATCGTTGGCAATATTTATATTTTGTAATGTAGAAAAACCATAGTGTTTCAGTTCATTTTTGCTATGTAACAAAACACCCTAGACTTCAGTAGCTTAAAATAGTAACCATTTGTATACTTTTGTGGGTTATAAATTTGGGTCGGATCTAGCTGAGAGGTCTATCTGGTCTGGAAAAGGCTTAGCTGAATTTGAGTGTTCACCCACGTGTTTATGGGCAGCTGCTGGGACCATTGGAACTATCAGCTCTGTTCCTTGTTATCTTCTACATGACTGGTTATTCTCCAGCAGGTTCGCTCAGACTTGTAAACATAATCTGAGGGATTTAAGTTCAGCAAAATATGGCACACCACAGTGAGAAAGTTGTTCCATGTCTATGTTTTTGTCATATTTGTTAATGTCTCATTGGCCAAAGCAAGTCACATGACCATTTTATATTCAAAGGATGAAGAAATAAACTCTAACTTTTTATAAAAGGTTCAATAAAATCACATCGTAAAGGTGTGAATGAAGGAGGGGAAGTATTTTTGATTACTTTTACAATATACTACATGCAAAAATTATTTTTTATTGAACAAAATTATTTCAAAACCTCTTATTTTCTTAAAGTAATTCTCATCTTAAGATATTCAAAATAATGACTTACTAATCTTGTTGTATATGCATAAATTATTTTTATAATAAAAATTTAATATTAATATAATGGTGACTTTCTAATACAGCAATAGTGATTTAACTTTTTAGAAAACCTTAGAGATGTATTAACCAGTCTCGATGACTAGCTAATTTTAAAATTATATGTGTTACATGTAACATATATTTTATACATTTCAAAATATTTGTCTGAAATTTATCTAAACCATACATATATAATATTTTTCTCATGAAATGGTCATGATTTACTATATTTCTATTCTCGCTTTATAAATGCAATCTTGAATATGTATTGATTTTTCTTCATGTCCTTTAACATTTTATTATATCAAATAAAAACAGAGTCAAGCCTAAGACAATTATCATGAATGCTTTTATTTCATTAGCCTCATGGATATTTGGATATGTTAAACAATTAACTCTCAAATAAAACACTTCTATATTATCTTGGTAGAAATTCTGTTTTAATCTCTGCATTTTTCTTAAACACTCTTGCCAAATTTTCAGAACTAAGATGTTGACTTCCTAAAGAAATTGAACATGTTGATGTTGGGGAAGACTTTTGGTTTTGTTTGCCATCTGGTTACCTTGGAAACCATACTCTTGGAAATGAACTGCATTGCTGAGTTTGAACATGTACTATGGAAACTAGAAAAGAAAAACTCACCTGTATGAAAGCAGATTACTGAAAACGTAGGAGAGGAGGGTGGAGAAAGCCAGAAGTATATATGTGTTCATTTATAATTTTTACTTTTTTAGTGTTAAAATTTTAGCTAATTAAAACGTTATATAGTTCAAATTGAATGAAAGCCTATAGCTTCTGTAATAGTTGACCCAGTTCCTGTAGCAGAAGAGTAATAATGTTTACTACGATGATTAAAACCTTCTAACAGCAAAAGAGGGCTTTGTCTTCAGCAGGCTGTAATCCAGAATTCACATTAATTTTGCATTATCTCAAAATATAATCATTTTAGGAAATATAAAAAATGCACAGACAAAATGTGAATTTTAATTAAAAAATACAGCCCCTGCTTTACTTTTTTGAATTTATGATTTGAATATGTAATATAATATTCAATTAAAATGCACTTATTAATCATAAATTGTAAAACTAAAAAAGTCTGGTGTGGCAAATAGAATCCTAACAGTGTCTCTTTCCCCAGGTTATTCAATAAAAATTAGTATAGGTAGAGCTGTGAAGGAATTGTTGATAGATTTAAGGCTGATAAGAACTGAACTTAAAATAGGGATATTATTCTGGATTACCTAGATGAATCATGTAATCACATGAATCATTATAAACAAAAGAGAAATGCAAAGAAGTGAGTCTAAGATGTGGCACAAGGGGGCAAGAGGCATGAGGAAGAAAGGGAGTTCAGAGAGATTTAAAGCCTGAAAAGTCCTTGAACCTGGCTTTGAAGATAAAAGAAAAGGGCAACAAGCCAAGGAATGCAGAAGACCTCCTGAAGTTGAGAATGACTACTAAGAGCCAACAAGGAACCAGTAAACTCAATCCTACAACAACGGTATAGCACGGAATTCAGCCATCAAACAGAATAAGCAAAGAAATGGGTTTTTCCTATAGTTTGCACTTATCACAATTGTAATTACAAAAACAATTGTAATTAATTGTGTGCTAATTTATTTTATTTTATATTTGCGTCACCTGCTAGACAGAATGCTCTATAATAATAAAAGAATTGTTCACTTCTATATACTAAGCACCAATCCAAGACCTGGAAATTAAGTAAATGTTTGTTGATTAAGTTAATGAATTAATAAATGAATAGTAGAATTATACCTTACAAAATGATTCAGGGTATTGTATCTGCATATAAGAAATGTACAATTGCGTCAAATTAAAAACTATGTACCCAAATAAATATAGGAAAAAAAGACATACAAACTATAAGCTCTGTGAGGACAGAGAAAACAGTAAAGACCATAGGACTTCAGAGAAGGTACTAACTATATCTGATTAGTACGATCTGAAGGATTTTTCAAGTAATGGTAAATATTCTCCTAATCAAAAAAAGAAAAAAAGAATATGATATTGATAATCAGAGTCCATGTGGACAGTGTCCAAAGCAGAGGCAAGTTATTGAATGAAGGCAATATGATTTTAGAGTAATGTTTATAATTGTTATTGGGAGCCAATGTGTTTACTCTGTAAGGGTCTCTGATCAGATAACACAGACTTTTAAACAAAACTCATCCAGAAAGTGTTTAGTGTCTAGAGGTATGTAGATGACAACAGAGACATCTAATGTAACCAAAAAGAAACAATATTCCATGTTAGTCAAAGAACAAAACTGTGTTCTAAAGTGCTCTAAGTAGGAGAAGCCCATCGTACTATATTCCATAGGAACCATGGGGACAAATTGAAGAAGTTGGTGGTTCTTGTAGCTGAAGCTTTTGTTTGCTCATTGGCTGAGGAATCTTTCAGGATTATAATAATGCTTTTTGTTTGCTTATTTGTTTTAACTCACTTCTCAATAAAAATTTAAAATATTATGTTTAACACAAGTGTATTTACTCTTACATATTTTAATTCCTCATCTAAAGGACAATCTGGAACCAATGACATAAAATATGTGGTCAATTGATCATTACTTGCTCTTTTTAGCTTTTCTTGTTAATGCAAATACTTCTCAATGTAGCTTCCTTTGCATAAGCATCTTGTAGAAATAACTCTTTAATTCAGGCTTGGTTTCAAGAGAGAATTGGTATCCAATAGACAATTTCTAATAATTCCAAAAGGTGTTCTACAATTTTCTATACAACTATTTTTAGAAATAATTTAAATCTAGTTTTATAATTGCTACAGTGGCTACAATATATGGCCTCATATTTGGAATTTTGTGCAGTGATGGTTTGTTAACTTATCTGTTCATCTAATTAGAGTTCACATTTCCCTAAATTGATGGCAAACTCCTGAAACTATTGATTAAGTTTTATTTTTCTGCATATATTGAAGTAGTAGACATTGACTATTTCCTATCAGACGTTCGTAGATGTTTCTTCTTGCTGCCAAGTACCTATGAATGTGTTGATATCCTATTCACCCCATTAGTGAGACAGGGATTTCTGTCCTACAATACTGGGGATGCCTGAACACGACATCTGTTACTGGACAGATGAGATCGATAGCA
>NW_011888786.1:11597100-11629330 GCF_000151845.1 Pteropus vampyrus
TCTGTGAGGACAGAGAAAACAGTAAAGACCATAGGACTTCAGAGAAGGTACTAACTATATCTGATTAGTACGATCTGAAGGATTTTTCAAGTAATGGTAAATATTCTCCTAATCAAAAAAAGAAAAAAAGAATATGATATTGATAATCAGAGTCCATGTGGACAGTGTCCAAAGCAGAGGCAAGTTATTGAATGAAGGCAATATGATTTTAGAGTAATGTTTATAATTGTTATTGGGAGCCAATGTGTTTACTCTGTAAGGGTCTCTGATCAGATAACACAGACTTTTAAACAAAACCCATCCAGAAAGTGTTTAGTGTCTAGAGGTATGTAGATGACAACAGAGACATCTAATGTAACCAAAAAGAAACAATATTCCATGTTAGTCAAAGAACAAAACTGTGTTCTAAAGTGCTCTAAGTAGGAGAAGCCCATCGTACTATATTCCATAGGAACCATGGGGACAAATTGAAGAAGTTGGTGGTTCTTGTAGCTGAAGCTTTTGTTTGCTCATTGGCTGAGGAATCTTTCAGGATTATAATAATGCTTTTTGTTTGCTTATTTGTTTTAACTCACTTCTCAATAAAAATTTAAAATATTATGTTTAACACAAGTGTATTTACTCTTACATATTTTAATTCCTCATCTAAAGGACAATCTGGAACCAATGACATAAAATATGTGGTCAATTGATCATTACTTGCTCTTTTTAGCTTTTCTTGTTAATGCAAATACTTCTCAATGTAGCTTCCTTTGCATAAGCATCTTGTAGAAATAACTCTTTAATTCAGGCTTGGTTTCAAGAGAGAATTGGTATCCAATAGACAATTTCTAATAATTCCAAAAGGTGTTCTACAATTTTCTATACAACTATTTTTAGAAATAATTTAAATCTAGTTTTATAATTGCTACAGTGGCTACAATATATGGCCTCATATTTGGAATTTTGTGCAGTGATGGTTTGTTAACTTATCTGTTCATCTAATTAGAGTTCACATTTCCCTAAATTGATGGCAAACTCCTGAAACTATTGATTAAGTTTTATTTTTCTGCATATATTGAAGTAGTAGACATTGACTATTTCCTATCAGACGTTCGTAGATGTTTCTTCTTGCTGCCAAGTACCTATGAATGTGTTGATATCCTATTCACCCCATTAGTGAGACAGGGATTTCTGTCCTACAATACTGGGGATGCCTGAACACGACATCTGTTACTGGACAGATGAGATCGATAGCAATTTATTAGTTACATATACTCAATGCCTAGTGGAGGAGAACACAGCATGCCACAACGGGCAATATGAAGGTTGCACTTAGGAACAGAGTGAAAAACCAAGGGCGGACTTCGTAGTATCAAGAGTCCGGGGCCCTCTGGTTCTTGGGGCAGGGGAATAGGGGGATATGATTAGCTTGTTTGAATACTTGAGTGTGTAGGGAACTGAAACTTATTTCTCAGAGATAAGATGAATTGTGTCTGGTCCCATAGAAAAGAAAGTTAGTTATCTAGGGGACCTTATTTGTGAGAGTAGAGCTGGGAGGGGACTTTGTAGTTAGGCTATTCTGGATCTTCCTGGTTTTTCCTAAATATCATGATGCTCCTAAATATTGGGTCCTTAATTTTAGGACATATATTACTGGATGTCAGCAAATGACCTTACAGGCAGTGGAAATACTCCTATACTGTTGATTTCTGTCCTATAAATCATTCCAAAGTAAGTCCCTCCTGGGTGCTCACAGACAACTGAGAGAGCACAAAGAGAAGGACCAGCTGTTTTTCCACCACATGTTATTTTGAGAAGGACATAGATTACTCTTTCAATTTAAATCCCTGGCGATTGTCTATATACAGGGGTATCAAATGTTAACCTTTGAGAAGAGAGCTTCTAGATCAAATATTATTACGTTGCTCATGTAATCTAATGTTTAAAGAACTCCACAGTTTGGCTGAAACTTAATATTTTAGCCTTGTTTCCCTCTTTTGTGAATCCTTACAATCTATTCAAATTTCTCCCCTCGTTATCTCCGAAAAATATTTTGAACTACCCTAACATTAGGTCAAATATTATTGTGCTTCCATCCTTACTTAAAAAGTTTAGCTACATAAATAATTTTTCTGGTCTTTGTTTTCCTTGTCTATGAATAAGTAAATAATATTATGCTTTCTTTTATTCGTGCATTTCATTTTTTTGTGAAGATCAACAAAAGAGTAGATTTAAATTACTTATTAGTGTCATACACATTATAAATGCTTGATAAATGTTATAGAATATAATTTTTATCAATATGGTCCTGATTTATAGAAAAAGCTTAAGAGAGAATTTATAACATTGTCATTGCTTACCTAAAATAGCGTTTTATCACTAAAAACATAGTTTTCTCATATATCCATATAATTAAAATTAAACAGCCATTAGAAATCACAAAAAAATTTAAATGCACAAAATGTTTCTTGATAACATTAGCACTAATAAAAGTGTTTATTTATATCATAAAAGAAAAAGTAAAAAAAAATTTACCAAATGGAATGTGATGAAAAGTCCAGTTTTGAAGATTGTCTACATAGGAAAACAATCCCTGAAAGGATATACAATAAAATATTTTCTTTATATGACTAGATTATGCTAGTTTTGCTCTTTTATTGTTCCATTTTCTAATTTGACATTTTTTTTCTAATTTTGCAAAGTGCATCATCATATTTTTCTAATACATTCTTGAAGTCTTACCAGATCGTATTTTCTATAGATGGCACTCTCTTTTAAAATTTTGAAGCTTTTTTTTGCCTGTTTCAGCCATATACCAATTATACATATGCTCTTTCATTTTATCTATTTGTTATAGAGACGTCTTGATTACCTATGACGGTATTACATACTATCTTAAGACTTAGTGGCTTACAAAATAATTATTACATTATATGATTTTGTCGGTCCAGAATCCCAGTAATATTTTCCTGGGCAATTCTGGATGTCATCTACAGTCTCATCATGGACTTTAGAGGACATCTGGGCAAAACTGAAGTGTCCACGACAGCTACGACAGCTTGCTCATATATATACCTGGCACCATGTTGGAGATGGCTGGAAGCCTACATTCTGCGGCCACCCATATAGTCTCAGAGGTTCTCTACATTATCTCTAACAGAATATTATCTCTAACGTGTTAGATTAGGAATCCCTAAGACCAAATTGGAGCTGCCAATCCTCTTAAAGTCTGTCCTGGACCTGCCATAACATTATTTCCATCATCCTGTATTGATTGAACACTCACAAATTAGCTTAAATCCAAAGAGAGGGGACACATACCTCATTTGTGATACAAGGAGAATAGATTAATTTTGGCAATCCTTAATTCTTCATAGGCAGATATCTCACATAACTAAACTGAAAATTTATTATAATTCTCATAATTTTATTGGCATTTTTATCGTTTATATTATATGTGTTTTTAATGTGCAGTAATTTATTATCTTAGTTAAATATTTATGATATTTAATCTCAAAAAGTAACTAATACTATATTTATCACCAGTTAGGGATGTTAAAGATATTCTGATAAATAACAGCTTCTCCCCTTTTCAAGTTTTATACTAGTTGAGAGACATAGATGATCAACAGATGAAAACTAGAAAATAGCTTTACAATGGAAAAATGTGACATTAAAAGGTAAGCCTCATATCTGTGCACCGTTAAGTTTCATAAAACTGAACTCCAGAATAAGTGAAACTTACCCATGACAGGGGCTAAAGCCACTTCCTATGTGGCAGAAAGCAGAGCATATGTCCTCTGCTTTTAGTCTAGCTCCCAATAAAAATAGGAGAATTGGGGATGGGTTTCACATACGAAGTTTTTTATTTCTTTTCCGCAGAAAAGGATTGTGCATCTTGATGAGGAGATACTAGAGAAAGAAACAGAATGAGAATAAAGCAAACATGACTCCGCTACACACACACACACACACACACACACACACACACACAAATTAATTTGCCAATGAGAATACAAAGAATCAAAGAATTTAAAAGATTTTCACAAGACTTGAAATGTAGTTAGTTACATACTGAGACCCTGAGTTTGTTATATCTTCTGAGTCCAATATTGCAAGCTATTTACAATATGATACATTGAAGCACTAGAAGAAATCTTTTTATGAAAGATTTTTATATCTAGCAAAGCAGGAGCTCCTTGCTATAGATTGAATGTTTTTATCCCCCTCAAAACTCATATGTTGAAACCTAATCTCCAGTGTGCTAGTTTTTGGTGGCGGAGACTTGAGGAGATGATTAGGTCATGAGGTGGAGCCTTCATGAAAGGGATTAGCCTATATAAAAGAGACACCAGAATCCTTCCTGGTCCCTTCTACCATGAGAAGACACAGCAAGAAGATAGCAGTCTATAAACTAGGAACTGGGAACCCACCAGATACTGAATATGCTGGCAGTTCGATCTTGAATTTCTTATCCTCCAGAACTGCTGTTTACAAGCTACCCAGTCTATGGTATTTTGTTATATCACCAAATAGACTTAAGCAGTCTTCCATAACGCAATCACTTAATTTATGAGTGGCATCTGACATCCACAAAGTAATTGCAAAAACTTTATATACTGTTAGTCTTTATATATTGGAACACCTAGGGCAGTGTTTTCCCAGTGTGTTTTGTGGCAACATTGGCTCAGAGGAATGCCAAAAAGAGGCTTTATTTGGAAAATTCTAAGTTATTTCTAAATTTTCCTCACCATTTTAACAGATGTTTTAGTGAGAAAACTTTCTCCAATAGAATATTTACAATGGCAGCTCGCTGAAGTTTGAAATTGAACTCAGAATATGCTTTTGGAAATTAAATCTGCTTGAAATGCTATAGACATTTACAAACCTATTCATAAGTTTAGCCGAATAAGAATTCCAGCCAATACCAGAAAAAATTAAAATTGATACTTATAATCAAGTTTATCTATTTTTTCAATGTTGTCTACGTTTTTTTTTTTTTAAAACACTTTTTTTTTTTTTTTTTTTTGTCTACGTTTTTTTTTTTTTAAAGGAGTCCTATGCCATTAATGTTATTATTTTTATATTTCTTCCTTTCTATGTGAAGGTTATATATCTTCGTACACACACACACAAGGGAGAGAGAGAGGGAAGTGGAGGAATAGTGGTATTGGTATAGTAGAAGGGAAAAAAAGGAGGAAAATGTGTTTTGAAGCAATAATACAAAATATTTAAGTTCGGATCAGAGAAAAGTAAAACTATTGAATAAAATCTAAGTCAATGATTTGAAGTTAGCAGTATTGACAGCCATTGTTTCTGGAATCATGTAGTTCATAAATAAAAACACTTATCATGAATATTTAATCAACTTTTTTTTTGTAAAACATTCTATCCTTCTTCTAATAGATTCCTAAGTAGGCGATATATGACTCTCACTAGGTATCGACAAAGGAAAGAGCTGGGCTCCAGGGCACAGCAGAGATTAGTCAATGAGTTGTTTATGGTAATTATTATAGGTCTGATTTTTACAGATTTGGGGCATCTTTAACTGATAATCTGACTTCAGTTTTCTAAACATTATACATGATTTTTTTTGATGTGTGTATGTGTTTAAGGAGAAAGCAAGTAATATGCTATTTAGAGAGGATCAGATTATTTATTAATGGTCTTGGTTTCTCTTGATTACTGATGAAAATTTCAGTGCCGTGAAAGTATTGTATAAACACAAGCAGGATCATCGTCTGATTTCACTCTCATTGGTACAGTTTTCAATTTAAGGGCCTGGGGGCGGGTGGGGGGTGGGGTGGGGAGAGCTGGACAGCAACCAGAAATGACCAGAAAGGAGAAAAATTTAGAGGGTTGAGTACATGCACTGAAAATTAAAACTACAGAATTAGAGACCTATCTTCAAGTCTAGCTCAGGGTAAAGGAGTCAAAAGCTGGGTATATATTAGAATGAAACAGAGAATCACAGCAAGGGCTGAAGTAAATTGGAATAGCTTGAGTTACTATTTTAATTTCCCCAGGCTCATGTATACTGACCAGCAAATGAATGGTGCTCAATTGGGTAGGACTGGGAAAGCACAAAGTCATAGACATTCAGTGTTATCAAAGTCAAAAGTACAACCTCTTGAAGAGAAACTTCACAATATATATTCTATAATTAACAGCTAATTGTTCTGCTATCTGCCTACCCAAGATGCACACCAAACTCCCCTTTCCAGGAGCTATACTTTATTTGTTCTCTGTCATTTGAATAAATAGATTAGATCTACTATTTTGTACTTAGGCTTAGAAGAACAGAAACTCCTCTTTCTGGTGTTAATTAAAAAATATCTTTTAAAACAAGTAACGTATTCAGGTAAGAGTTAGAAGGCAAGATATTTTAGAGGCAGGAAAATGGGAAGTTTGAGTAGAAAGGGGAAAGATCCTGAAAGTTAAGTTTTTACTTTTCTAGTTGTTGTATGAAATTGGGAAAGTTACTTAATTATTAGGATCTATGGACTATGTATATTAAGATTAATAAAGCTTGATTGGCTTCTTTTTAGTACAATTCAAGCAGGAAATGCATAGAGTAAAATCAGTAAATGTCAGTTTACTCTAATCTTTGATTTATTTTGTGACCTCTCAGGTTAGCTTGCAGTAAGCCCAACTCTTCAAGGCAGCATGAAATAACTGAAGATTTTTAGAAGTGGAAAGAAGTCCACACCACCACGTGATGTGTTCCCGCAGTGAAATAGAATTGGTAATATAAGTCCAATATAACCTACCGAATGCAATGTGAAAGAAGAGATCCTGATTTACTGTAAAATTACCTTTGCATGTATACATATAGATATGCTTTATCATGCTTCACAGGCTGATTTTATATTTTGAATAAAATAAAATTGAATTAATATAATGAAAGTCTCATTTTTAACTTGCCATTACAAAACTGCTAAGTGTAAATCTTGCCCTCCATTCATTCACTCAAATAAAGAGGGGGAAAGAGAGAGTGGGATAATGAAAGAAAAATATTTTTAGACAGTATTATAAAACTTCAGTGTAAGACTAACTTCTTTATAATGGACCATGGATATTTCATCACTTAGATGGCATTTAAATTAAGAAATGCACAGTACTATAAGTAGTAACAAAGTATACTCTTCTCCTTACAGTAATGATTATAGCTACCATTTATGGAATTCTTATTACATGGCAGACACAATAGGAAGAATTTTATACTTTCAGACAAACCTCCCCTAACTCCATTAACAAGGTATTAATATTTCTAGCACTCGAGTAGGAAATAGAAATCTCAGAGCAGATATATAACCAGCCTAATGTCATCCATCTATTAGTACTGGACACCAATTTGTATCTGAATTACCTGGAAGCCATTACTTTAAGAAAAGACTTTATTTCCCTGAATGGCTTTATGATGTAAGATGAAATAGATGCTTGTTGAGAAAGAGAACCACACACATGATGATTGCCATTCGTGTATGGTATATGGCCAAGGCTCATGTCCATTATCCCCTTCACCACATGTTTCAGCCAAAATCAACTATTTGCCACTTCCCCTTTCCAGACCAGTTTTTGAAAAGCCCTCTTCCCTTTCAAATATTACATGTCAAATTCCTACATATAATTTTAAAAGCATCTTATGAGACAAAATTTTCATAAAATCTTCCCTGAGATTTTGAGGTGGTTAGTATGTACTTCTTTAAGTGCATGCAGCATTTTAAATACACTGCTGTGCTAGCACATCTTAGTTTCTATCATGACTTTATGTACATCTTCTCTCCATTACTAGTTTGAATCTCACTTTTTAGACATGTGCCAAGATTGCAAACATATCCTTTCAAGTTAGGCAAAACCACCAAATTGATCTAACCAATGAATGCAAGGAGACAGCACGATGCTTCCACAGTTAAAGGCAGCTCCCAATCTGCCTGTTTGCTTTTACCTGTGAGGGCGCCAGGCTATGGTCCTTATTTTAGATTAAAACAAACAAATACAAAAAAGATAACCACTCCAATATATCACATCACTACCTTTTCAAATATTAATATGACTGGGAACAAATGTGACTTTATCTCTTTTGTAGTTTGACAAGAAAACCTTTGGTTGCCTTCTCTGAATGTGCTATGACCAAAAGAAACATTTTAAGGCACATAAACTTTACAGTCTTCACTTGGAAACCAAATTACAAGATGCTTTGTCGTCAAACATACAGGGTTACTTTTTCTTTCTTTTTATACTTAATTCAATTTATTTGTGGTCTTCAGGATTTTGTTTTGTTTTTGTTTTGGGTTTTTTTTTTTTTTTTTGGCCTGGTTTGCAATTTTTAAAATACTGTGTGCAGCTAGGATTTATTATGACAAAAAAGATGTGTTCAAATATGCAGTAGTTTTTAGTAGCTCACTTATTTCTTTGTAGCTCAGTTTGATCTTCTCAGACATAATGTAGATAATTATAGCAGTGATAATACAAATTAATTATATATGCTCCAGATTTCTGATGTTGTGTTACCCTACAATGCAATAAGGTTTGATTTCACACTTAACAATTCCTAATGAATAATCTTCAATTCTCTTTACACAAATCTAAAGAAATAAAAGTATTTATTAAATGTTTAATACTAAAGAAATTCTAAAATAAATATTAAACTAATTGTAATAAAAATTTTATAGATTTGGACTACAAACATAATGTCAACATTTAGGATTTGTGAATCTAGTTTATATAACACATTAAGCTATCCCCTTAGCACTTTGGAATATGCTATCATATAAAATAATTTTAATTAAAATTAACTTTTAAAATAACTATAGCATAGTTTTAAGTAAATTAACTGCTAGTATGTTTAAGAATGTGGATTCTCTGATGACCTAGTTTAATAAATTTCCATCTAGTATGGAATAGTGTGGCACAGTGATTTATAGGAGCGGTTGGCAAACTGTGGCCCTCAGGACAAATTGATCACCTCCCTTTTATAAATAAAATTTTATTGAAACACAGCCATACCCATTAATTTCCATTTTATTTATATCTGCATTCAGAGTTGACTTGGTTAACCCTAACCCTAACCTTCACCCTTACCAAGGATGAGAATTAAGTAGAGCAGAGCTAAGTAGTTTATTACAATGACCATATCGGCCATGATGTCCAAAATATTTATTATTTGGCCTTTTATGAAAGAGTTTGTTGACCTCACATTTAGAAAATGGGTATTTAGCTAGAAAATGTGGTTTTGCCATTTTATAGCTAAAAATTTTGGCTGAATTATGTAACTTTTTAAATCTTGTTTTTAAAATTTTATTTGTAGTATGAAGATAATAATAATACTTATATCTGATATTTAAATGAAATAAGGTATATAATTTCTTAGCCTAGTATCTGCTAAAGAAAAATTGTTTTAAAAAATCACATTGTTATTGTTGTTCTTGTTTATGATCTTTTCTCCTAAGAATGCCTGAGCAGCATGCACTAGACATAAGTTATTATATTGTCAATGTTTACATAATAAAAATTATGAGACTATTAATGTAGTTCCCACCTAGGTGAAGAGACTCTACGAGTCTGTTTTTATGTGTATGAGTGTTGTAAAAGTGCACAATTTAAAAAGTGTATATTTCTAAGATTTAATGTATTTACAAGAGATTTTCTGGGCATGTTTGAAGTTGGTATGCTCAGTTTGAAGATATAAAGGTCAATTTAGATAATGCTAGCATTTTAGACAGGGCTGGTATTAACATTATAGGCCAATAAAGTAGAATTATTTTATATAAAAGTGTATTTTTCATTAAATTCTAGTCGAAGGATTAAATAAATTAATGAATTTTCTAATGAATGTTAGATTCCCCTTTCTTCCCTACAGAGCCTAACCTGAAGTATATAAAAGAGTCCAATAATAGTCCGTCTCTAATGCCAGCATTTTTAAACTATTTTAAGGCCTGACAAAAGGGCCTATTTATTCATTCTTTCTTTTAATAATAAGAATCAAGTTTACCGCAAACACTGCTCTTTGCACAGATGCCCTCCATTCTCTTGTTGGATTTGACACACCAATGTGCTCTGGGTTTATGATTTTCCTCTACTGTCAGTGAGCACCATATACGCAGGTTACCTCGAGGGACAGGATTCAGAAGGACTAAATTCATAGTGGACACAAGGACAGGCCGAAGGGAGTATCAGTGTAGGGTGCTTCATGGATAGAAGTAAATGCACTATTATGGGTATTTTCCACATGTCTAATATTTGAAACTCATAACTAAACTTAGATAATTTCTAGACAATGGTGTTGAAGTTTTTCAAAAGCTGGAATACTATATTCTTTTGATTTTTTTTTCTTTAAGTCATTTGCATATAAGTAATGTCTTCACAACATGAAATTGCCCAAACAATTTTTTTTCTTCTTGGCAAAACTTCTATGATAGATAAAAAGTAAATGATAGTCTATTTCTTTCTGTGTTAATATCTCCCCTAAACTATTTCTCTAACCTTCTTTGAAAATGCAGTGACCTAGAATCTTTCTTGTTATGAAATTATCTCTCTGTGATTATTGAGACCAGTAGTTAAAAATCCTAGAATTACCTTAAAATGTGAAAATACAGAAGCATATAAGGATTGGAAGTTTGATTATAATATCTTACAAGGTGATTTCTTTCTGTATGCATATTTTCATAGGTCTGCCTAAGAACTCAAGAGAACTTATTCAGCTTACCTCTTCGACCATTATTAAACACCCCATGAGAAAGTCAAGTAATCCCAAAGACCCAAATAATCCCAAATTCAGACCCAAGTAATCCCAAATTCAGATAGTGCTCCTATTTATTTAAGACTCTATAAATCAATAAACACCTTATATAATTATTAACACATCTGGATGCTGACTATTAAAGTTTTAAAGGCACGCTA
Organism: Pteropus vampyrus; assembly: GCF_000151845.1. Lineage (NCBI taxonomy): Eukaryota > Metazoa > Chordata > Mammalia > Chiroptera > Pteropodidae > Pteropus > Pteropus vampyrus. The sequence goes on from NW_011888786.1 coordinate 11,607,985, forward strand.
GAAACAGCATTACTTAGTATTCATATTTAGTATACATATATAGCACAAGATATTTTCAAGCAATTTACAAGCTGTCAGGGATCTGTGAGCCACTGATCAAAATTTATTGAAAATTGAAGAACAAGAGAAGGTAAGGGAGCAAGAGCTAAATTGAGAAAAGTGGTTTGTAGACAAGAAATAAGCTCGCGTAGTATTTGCTCCCCATGTGCCCTAGAAAATTAGGTGGAATGTAGATTATTGAATAAATTTTCTGGAAACTACCATAATAGAGAAAAAAAAAAACAAGATAGAAATTTGCAGGGAGACTGCAAGGCATTGATTATCACCTGGTTACTTGTTCGTTACCTTTAATCTGTCTCAAGTTTAAAGCTACTCTTCAAAAGAGTAGAAGAGGGCAGACCACAGAGCAAGAAAATCAGAATATTATCGCTGAAGCCTAGGCTGCAGAGATGATAACGGCATGAGTGAAGATTAACTACACACACATGCGCACACACACCCATTTACACACATACATGAGACCATACAGCTGGAAGGTTTTGAGGAAAAAGAGGGGCTTATTAGTGACAGAACATCAGGTATAAAGTGAGGCAGAACCTAGGCATCTGAAAGGAATGATCACCCTTTATAAATTATGAGCAAGTTCTCCGACCTCAAATCATTCACAGTTTTGCATACTCTAATTACCGTACAGCCACATCTTTTTAGAGGTAAATCATCAAAGCGTTTTTTTATAAATCAAATTTTGTTTCAAATCAAATGTAGCTATTTAAACTCATACCTCAGTGTTAACATGGGATTGAAAGAAAGCTTTCTCTGCCTCCTAAGTGTTTTTGATCTTATCTTTGCCTTTGCTCATGTGTAGTTTAATTTGTGCCACAAGAAAGACATGTTCTGATTTGCAATGACTTTAATAACCTATCTGTAGGCAATTTTTTTAAAAAAAGAAGTACCTGCAGACATTTGCCAGGAGGTAAGCTTATGGAGAGGTGGCATTCATTTGACATTCCTGTTCTGTAGTTTATATTTCCAGTTGATGTGCCTCGAATGACATTTTTTTCAGGTGTATTCATGTGTACTTTTCAAAACTGAATGACATCTCCTTGTTTTCAAACCAGTTGTCCAACCTCCTTAGCTCCATACATATTTTTCCATTTCATTACTATTTATTTTCTTTTTACATAAATCAACTATAAATATTTTCACTCTATCACTATCTTCTACTGTTCCTTCTACTTCATTTAAAATGAGTTTTCAAGAAAACAAGAGCCATTAGCCCCAACTGAATATTTTCCCACATACATAATTTCATTTCTAGTTTTGTTTCAATTATCATGTGCAAAACTCTGCTTAACCTAAAGCATAAAATGTCTTTTAAATCAAGTAACAAATTTATATTGAATATATAAGTAGTCATCTTGGTTTGGATAAAAATTCTGTAATACATTGTCACCTACTTCTTCCACTTGAAGTCTGAGTGTGGCTAGAGACTGGTCCAGTTGCCTAAGTATGCTCTTGGTGGTCATCAGGATGCTGTTCATACCACTGCAAACATGATCTGGTTAGTTTAGATTTTTTAAAAAATAGTATTATTTGGCAACAATTAAAATCATATAGACTGCTCCTCATTCCCTAAATATGCCATGCCACCTTGGGATCCTCTCTGCCTGAAGGATACACACTACTTCCTCAACTTAATTACCTCCTTGCCATCCTCACGACTCAATAAAAAGCATTTACAAGATGGATTAGATGGTACTTATTATAAAGAGCATACTCAAACTTATTTGGTTTCTTTTCTCTTTTTTTGGCAGAAGAATCTTTCTCTCTCTCTTTCTTTTTTTTTAAACCCTATATGAAACACTTCTTTCAGGGTAAGAAAGTTCAGGTCTTAGGGCAATGACACCAGCCCTTAACCCCAAGAAATAAAATAAAAATTTCTCCATGGTGCTTACTCCTTCATCTCCTCTGAGCATCTTTTGACCCCAATAAAGTAGTCTGTCGTAAGTGCTGTCTCTGTGATTTTGGTTTTAACTCTGTGCACACACTGATCTATGAAGTATTAACTTTCATAACGTATTGATTTATTTCTGAATGCATAAATTAAATGGCATGATAATACACATCTTATAGTGCATCTCATAATTCTTGACCATTCACATGTATTTTAGTATGTTGTCAATCTTCTTGCATATTATTATGCAAATACAATAATTGCTTATTAAGTCTTAAAAGTAGAATATTATTTCCTCCACAATTATCAAAAATTTGGCCTTCCAGTGATAGAAGAGTGTACCTTATGTTGAAGTGTCCTTTAATTTTCCTTTATATCTCTAGCCCTTGGTAAGATGCTCAATGATGTCGAGGAAGAGACAACTTCCATTATAACAAACTTTCAGAGCCAGAGGAAACTTCATCTGAGAATTAAGTAAGTTAGCCAGTAAATGAGGTTTGCTAATGTTTTGTTTACAGGATTTGTCTCATGAATGTAATAGAATGGTACCTGAACATGATAATGTTATCATAATGAACACTGGGGAGAAACTAGGTGAGTAAAACCAACTCATTTTTGTAAACACTCAACCAGGTGGGGTAATTAGTTAACCCATTAGAGCTATAGAAAGAATGACCTCTCTTATGGCATCTGGTCGTCAGGATGAATATATTTATCTCAAAAGTATATTTTAATCCCAGGCCATTTCTGCCCAGCCAAATGAGAAGGATGTACCTGAAAGCAATTTAGCTAATTCAAGATGGGCTGAAAATCAACATTTAGGCTTTAGTCCATTGATTTAAAAAAAAAAAAATTAAATATAAAAACAGTATCAGTTTCAGCATATCTAAACAAAGTACTGCCTTAGACTGAGAAAATGCTTTCCGTTCTGCACTATCGCAAGCTCTAAGATGCTAGAGATTATGTTATTTACAAAATAAAAAAGTGCAAGTCCAGTCCCCCAGAGTACAAAATCACACTACCTGTGCATTAAAGGTTTTAATAGAAAAAATAAAAAAATAAAAAACATAACAGTAATTAGCTAGTATCTAAAGTTGCAGATTATTACATAGCACATTTTAAAACAATCCTAATTGTTACTATTCTTTAACTATACAGGAAAAGAAAGCACAGAGGATGCATACAATACACCCAGGGAATCATTGGCAGATGCAGGATTTGTGTCGCAGGTAATGTAGCTGCAGAGAACATGCTTTTGAGACTGGTTATAGCTCCCCTTTTCCTTTCTTGTGTCCCAATTCCCTCCTGTTCCAAACTTACATATTTCAGGGGAACTGCATCAAGAAGAAAAATCACTTTGTTTTTTACAGGACAGAAAAAGAATAAGCTACAAGAATGCCGCCATGTTTCACTAGTTTGCATTGACGGAAGAGAGAGTAGTCCCTATTGTTTTCTTCTCAACACTCCACCAGTTTCTATCTTTGTAACTGGGTATCTTCATCTAAGATGATGGGGCTTCTAAGAACTAAGAACTAAGAAAGCTAGGGCTTCCTTAAAACTTTATATATCTTTCATTAAGTCTAATGTCTCAATTTTTATAGTTTAAAGGAAAGAAATATTAACCTGCAGTCTAAAAACCCCTTTCAAAAACAGAGGAATGAATGGAAACTAGAGTACTAATATGACTGATGATGTTAGAAATGGATGAAACTTTCTGAGGAAACAGTTCAGAAAGATTATTTTTTTTTCATAATTTGCTCTTTTGCCTTAAAATTTCTGGACTGGAAAAAATATATAATGTATGCAAATAAAATGTATGCATGTGTTTTCTGTTAACAAATATCAAGATATACCCAAAAATAAGGCACTTAAAATGTTAAATTATAAAATCTCATTTTAAGTGAGTTGATCTACTTTATTTTAAATTGAGTCAATCTTTTGTTCAAAATTAAGCAAATGGTCTCTGAAATTATTTCAACTTTACATGTTCCCTTGTAATAAAAATTAATAAACTTTTGTGCAAAATGACACAATTTTTAAATAAGTAATCTTTAGGAAGACATTTAAAATCTGTTTGATTCACATATATAAGATGACGGTGAATCACACCTAGGGCAGGGGTAATAGCATGCTGACATTTAGAAACCCCTGTCAAGATTCTGTTGATCTGCAACTACTTATGCTTTCCTGAATTTTCATTAAATCACTTTAGTTTCTTTTTCCTCCATAATAGTATTTCAAAATGTCAACTGATCTTTGCCCATTGGACTAATTTAAGCAAGTCAGTTTCTTGATCCTTACCTTTTTGTCCAGAGTTATGATTAATCTTTCAAAGGATTTTGTTTGTTTTAATAGGCACTATATATGTCACCTTAGGTGGTATGGAGGAAAGACACAATATAAATCTAATATATGTGTCTTGTTTCTAATTGGGACTTCTACTGAGCAGAAACATTCAAGGTTGAATTCTCATTGAACTTTTTTTCCTGCACTGCTCCCTATGATTCACTGTACCTCGATGGCCAGAAATAAAATCTGTCAGGTCCCAATAAAACTTGATGAGTTTTAGAACACAGTCTATAACTGCTCATTTAAGATATGCATTATGCTGAGGTTATTATGACACTTACTAAAAGCTGACTAAATCCACTTCAACAAAGCTCAAGATTTAGAAACTTGTCAGTATTATAGCAGATTCTATGTTTAGCTTCATCTATCTATTGGCTGGCTATGCAAGTGTCACTTTTTGGGGGGTGTTAAGGTAGAAATTTAAAATTGAAGCTATGGCTAATCTAAATAAAATTATGTGATGATTAAAAAGTAATGGGGTAAACATATCACTCAAAATTATTTCCATCTTGTATTTTGTTTGAAATTTTAAAAGTTAGACTGTAATTAGAAATAATTTTCTTTCAATTTTATTATCTTTAATGAAAAAAAAACAAATCATTTTCCTACAATTTTATTAACTAATTTTTGATAAAATAGTTATAAATATTTATATTGATACTTCTTCATGTTTGCTTTTCTCATATATAAAGATATCTGTTAAGAAAAAATCACTAGAAATTCTCTAATACAGACTTTTGTGGCAACATAATTCTAGAAGTAAATAATTTATTCAGAATTACCAATTTTGGAACAGCAAAAACATCTGCCATATAATAAATCTTTGTTGGTAAAATATTTCATAATCACACATTCTGTGTTTATTTCTTTAGCAAATATTTGTTTAGCTCCTAGTTAATAAGAGAAGTAAAACATATGTGATCATTACACATGCAAAGAAGAAACAAAGTAGTAGGAAGAGGGAGAGACAGAGAGACAGAGAGATGAGAGAGAAAGAAAGAGAGAGAGAGAGAGAGAGCGAGAGAGAAGTTGTGTAAAATGCTGTAACAGACATAACAAGAATGGAAGAAAATAAACCTGACATATATGGTTGCAAAGACAGAGGCCTTTCCATTTTTGGCATTGCATGACAAGAATCTCTGATTGTATTCCAATTGTTAGAAGTCAACCTTAATTTCAGAGATAAATGCTATAATAATGATTTAATGTTAAATTATCTCTTTTGGTTTTCTGACACCAGTGAATGGCTATAGTGAGGTTAAAATTTTGTCACTAAGAAATCCCTGATTCAATCCAAGTTCTAAATTATTACTGGGAAAATCCTCCAAGAGATTTCAACCAACAATTCATTAATATACTAACTTTTAGAAAAATTTATGTTAGAACTATATATATTATATACTTTACACATACACACACAGTACATGTTATGAAAAAGAGCAACAACTTTACAATTTACTCAGTTTCTGTAGGGAATATTATTTATAAATACCTTGATTTAATAATTATTTAAATTTCGTAATTTAATTTGTTACCAAGAGACCTACATTTCATGAACTATTTTAAAAAGCTCTTTCGTGAGAAAGAAAATGGTGGTTCAGAAACTCAGATCTACATAAAATAAGAAAGAGCATCAAAAAATAAATAAAAGAAGGTTATATAAAAACTTTTATTTTCCTTATTTTCAATTAAACTAATATAAGTTTTTCAAAATAATACCAGTAATGTATTTGATTACATTTGCTTCTGTATATATTATATATATTATAACTATATATGCTTATACATGCTTAAATATAAATGAAACAAATGACAGCAATGATACAAGGGACAGGAGAGAATAACTAGGATTATTTCATTATTATAAGATACTCATATTATCTATGAAGTGATATAGTGTTACTGGAAAGTAGGCTTTCAATAGCTATAAACATATTTTGCAAACTTTAGGGTAACCACTGCAAAGAAGTATAACCAATACACTAAAAAAAGCAGAAAAATGGAATAATATAAAATGCTCAATTAAAACCATAAAAATGAAATAGTAGTGAAAAACAAAAATAGAAACAAATAGCAAGGGATAAAATAGAAAATTGTAGAACATATGGTAGATATTAATCATTTTGAATATCAAAGGTCTAAATGCTTTAAATAAAACAGAGCTTATCAAAGTGGATCAAAAATAAAATCCATTATATGTAAAAAGAAGTTTTGCAGCCTATATAGAACGAAATTATATGAAAGAAGACGATGTATATAGATGATATAGGTATAGATATTAGATAAACACATAATGTTGTTAGGAGTAACTATAGCGAATAGACTGAAGCAGTACTCAATTGAAAGTAGATGTCAAAAGTCCTAAGTATAAATTCTTTTATGTTATTAGCTATGTAATATCAAACATTAATAGTTTCCTAATACTAAGTGGACTAATTGAAAAAAAATAACTTAAAGTCACACTTAAAATCACATAACCTATGTAAATACATATAGGTTAAGCTAAAAATCTTTAACCAATAATATAAGAAAAAATGTTTCTACAACTATAAATCGTTTCCAAGTTTGGAGATTTATTTTAAAAACTAAAAACATAAATTGCTATTGGTATATGAAAAGTACAATAGGTCAAATTAAAATCTGGAAACTTTACTGGTATTAAAAAATGATGAAATCGATCTACTGTGGCATGGTGTAGACCAACCAAACAGTATAATAACCAGATATTTTTAAAGTCCATGTTTCATTAGCATTATAGAGTCATGCTATCTGTAACTGAATTTAAGTTTCAGGTGTTGTTTACAAACAATTTGTAATTACACCAATGAGCAATGATCAGATTAGAGAAAAACCAATAATTTCATGGCTCTGTGTTTTGCTAAAATCATAAATATGCAGTTTTGAGTTTTAGAAGAACAGATATTCAATTAAATTAAATAACATCATATAGGCCAAGGTCTTGGTGGTTCTCTGTAACTCTGGTCTTGAATATTTTATTTTCCCTCCTTATTGATGGCTTCAAAGTTAATAAAACTGTATGTATCTTAATGGCAGCATCTTCATTTTTTTCCCGATTGTGTTTGGTGGTCTGTATAGCACAATTTTTAATTATTCTATTATTCATTTATATTTATATTTATCCTAATAAGTAAGAAGCAAAATAGAAATTTTCATAGTTGTTGAAATTCTATTTTAAAATGAGAAGCACGGGGTCTTTACATGCAAACACAGATGAGAGAGAGAGAGAGTGAATGAGCACAGGTAATAAGAAGCAAAATCACATTTTCTCTCTTACACACACACACTTGGAAATAGTAAATTTATTGGATTGAACATTCTCAAGATTCTTAATATAATTTTTTGAATGTATAAATTGAACTTTTTCTAAAAGATCAAGATAGTATTTAGCTTTTAATTTATAAAATTTTTCATGTAAAAGAGTAAAAATAAATACATATATATGTAACAAGCTTAAAACCAGTTGACATTAATGGGATATTGTAAACTTCAAAAATAAATACAAATGTATATACTTTTATTTAAATCAAAGTTAATATACATGAATTATATTATTAATCCTATTAATGCCAGACTTAACAGAACCTGCATATCAGTATTCAATATCTATATTTGATGACTTTTGAGATGAATGACACCATGGAGACTACATATTAGGAACAAAATCACTGCTAATTATTTCAAGTATGACTCTCATTTGCTTAGTGTAATTATTAATCTTATAATCAAAAAATTAAACTCTAATGGAAAAATTTCTATCATATTTTTTCTTTTTATATGTCTGTATGGCATTAAACAAAATACATCATAAGCCTGAACTCAACCTAGTTTTTCTATGACCTCATCTAGATAATCCCAAACTCAAAATAATATCGAGATAATGTATCTATAAAGCAATATTTGCCAAAATACAGAGGTGTCTAGTATTGCTGTTTTTTCTTTCAACTCACCTTTCAGTCTATCCTCACAATAATGATTCAAACAATTCTTTATCAGTTGAGGAGCTATTTTTCTAATATATTGTCATATAATTTTCTGGGCAGATTATTCCTTTATATGCCCATATATAAAAAATTATATTAAACTAGTTACTCAAGGTAAATTTCTCTTTATTGCTTTATTGAATAAACATATCTCTATTTTATAATCTTTCATACATACAAATATATAACTTTTATAATATGTAAGTTCTTTGATTTTTCTTTCTTAGCTTTGTGCTTTTTTCATAGACCATTGCATTAGCTTTTGAAAAAAAATTTAAGAAGTATGTAAAGTTTTGATTTTCTATATTGTATGTCTCTTTTCTTCTTTCTACTTGAATTCTCAAAAAAAAACAATGTATATATCAAATATTCCAAGCTGATAAACAACTTTTTGTATATGTATGTTTATGTATGTATAATTCTATTCTAGGTTTTCCTGGATAGATAACACATAATTTAAGATAGTGAATTAATGTAGGGATTGTAGGGTATTTTTCTGTGAGACCTGACATGTAAATTAAGAGTTCTGAATTCTAGAAAATTCTTATCCCCTACTTACATGTTTTTATACAGGTCAGTTAACTTCCTTGAATCTCAAATTTCTTCATAGATTATGCTGATAGAAAAATAAGTGGGACAAAACAGAGGAGACTGAAAGGATTTCGTTACCTGCATCAACTGAATTTTTCAAAACATTAGTTGTCATTGACGCTAGAGGCATAATCAAGTTTAAAATTTTATGAGCATTTATTTTTTTGCAAAGCACTGTGCTAATTATTCATATATGTTCTCCGAATTCTCACCACAAATCTGTGATTTAAAAGCCATTGTCACTTACAGATGAAGAATGGCTTATTAAAATTAAGTTCATATCATTAGGTTGAAGAGTTGGGTTTTGAGCACAAATATCAGATATAAAGTAACATGGACACTTATGATAGCAATATCCTAGTTTTATTCTTTTTTGGAAATGGCACACATTCAGGAAATCACCTTCTTACACACTATACATTTATTAGCAATGCCTTTTCTTTCCATTTTTTTTTCCCCCAGAAGGGCAGCTTGATACCAAGGAAAGGGTATGTACATTTGCCATCAGATAAGAGTAACAATTCTGCCTCTATAATTACTAGCTTTGAATTCTTAAAATGTTAAATAAACTCATTGAGCTATGGGCCTTACCTTTGTGAAGTGGGATAAAAAATGCCAACTTTGTATGCTTTATATGAGTCTGAAAATAATTCACGTGATGGTTACTGTGTAAGGAATACTGTAAATGCAACAGATATTACTTTTATGAAAACTCTTCAAGATGTCTACACGCTGAAATAGTCCAGAACGAATTCCAGCTCTACTGGAATCCCTACAAATCTTTCAGCTCATGGTGGAAGAATCAGAGGAGGAAAAAAAGAGTATTACCAAAAAATAAATTTGGTGGAAAAAAAATATGCTTGAGAGATATGGAAATTTATGCACTATGAAATGTGGCATTAAAAACTCTAATCCTTGGTAGGAAAAAAAAAACATCATAACAGGCTACTGTGATTGGATGTCTTGAGGAAATAAAAATGAAAAAGTCTAAATGTGACTCTCTTTGACTGGGCTGAGGCAAAAATTAACCTTTAAACCAGAGAGGACAGCAGATGTCACAGTTTGTTTTCCTTCAGCAGTTGAATAACAGCTGACAGGTGTTCAACTTAATTTATTCTAGAAACTTTCATTTTTTAAAAATCTCACTACCACCAAATAGTTCTTTAACACATGACTCAGCAAATCATGTATAATAATTCCATGACAGGGCACATATTATATATTTGCAGTTGGGTGAATGGTGTTTTGTGTGTGTGTGTGTGTTTCTTCATAAGAGTGACTAAAGCTGAGGTTTCTTTTCAATCTAGTCTTGCAGATGGCACGAACATACTCTCTGAGGCCAGAGTGAGTCAAACTGAATTCTTGGAATAGCTATCATGTGTGAATTACTAGCTAGTTGTAGAGATTTTCAATAGACTGTATAAAACTATGATATGCTTTTAAATCAGAGTGAGACTATAATGGCATCAGAATCAGTCATTTCTAGCCTGTTGGACCTCTATGAACTTGATCCTTTTTGTGTGGCAATTAAAACTTCAATAGCCTTCTTTGCATTTTTTGATGTTCAAATGATAACAAAAATAAAATTAGTGCCAAGTTATTTTATATCTCTTGACTTTTAAGAGTGTTTTTCTTTTTTTTTTTCTTTTTTGTCTTTCTTTGATTTTTATTTATTTTTTTTTATCAAGGGTGACCGTAGCTTGAAGCTGTGTTGGAAAACCCGAAACTGATGTATTAAGGTAAGAATATACAGATTATAATTTGCTGAAAGGTATAAGCCACCCACAAATGTGTTTGTGTTAGGGGGCGGTGTTTAAGGTGGGAGGTTGACAGCGGGTAGCTTTCTTGGCATCTAAAAGAGTTCTCACTCTGGGAAGTAAAAATGCTGGCACTATTTTGATTGAAGGCGAAGTTTCAATATACTCACACAAAAGAACTGAAGTCACGAGATTTATTTCCTACAGATTTCAGAATAGGGGAAGTTCCCAGAATGGAGAACGCAATGAGCCAGGGAAGGACAGATCTCTGTCCCAGGTCACCAGTGAGCAAACAGGAGATAGAGATCAGGGTAGCACACACCTGCACTTATTACTTACAAGGTGGTTGGGGTGGAGGTTACTAAATTTTTTGTGGGCTCAAGTCTGTGTGGTCATTTTAAAAGGTGCCCAGGATAAACAACAGGAACTCGTGATGGGAATTCTCAACTGAGGTCATTACCTAAAAGTCCAGACTCTGGGTGTGAGCAGAGTTCTCATACTAAAATGCCTGGGCAGCAACTCAAAAATGGTTGTTTTCTCTTTACGGAAGCATTGTATGATAATGATCCTAGAGAAAACTGTCAATTTGTGACTCTCTTAAACTCTCACTTTTTCTCTCTCCCTTTTTAAAGAATATTTCTAAGAAGAATGTCCTAATGTTCATTTCATATGTTTTGAAGAGGCCGTTACTATTATATTTCTACATTTAAAATCTAAGTGTGGGAACTGTTAAAAAATTTGCCTAAGCATGGTCAGGGGTGTTGAATATAGATAAAATTGGTTTATTTGCTTTCATCAGACGTATTCTTGGGCATTGCCAGGTAATTCATGATAGTATCTATTTATAAAATAGTCCAGTAAAATGTTTTCTTTCTGATTTTTCTAAGAGTCAGCCAATGTGCCAGCCTATTAACCAGAAATTTATAGACTCTTCTACTTATAAAGATGGGAATAATGATTGTTCCCAATATATCGCACAAAGGTGATACAAGAATTAATAATTTAATGATTATGTGTCAAATAACTCTGAGTAGGAGATAATAGGGGATTTTCTTCTCTTTAGATCTTTAACTTGAAAATCAAGACCTGTCATTTGAATTCTCACTGAAGAAGGTAGTCAGTTAATATATCTTTATCTTCCTTTTCTTCCCTTGCTTATGAAATCTCAAACCCCAATTATTTCAATTCAGAAAAGGTGCTTGGGCATTTTCTCAGTATTTTTTCCTAGCAGATTAAAATAATGAATTAAAAGTTTAGAAAATTAAAAATATACAGGTTGTTATATGGTCCAAATGTTTTATGAGCATTGATAATATATTTTTTATTTTATTTTATTATTAGTTTCAAGTATATAGTACATTGGTTAGACATTTATGTAATTTATAAAATGATCCCTCTAATTGCTTTTTCTCACCTCTGGCTCTCCACCTAGCCATTACATTACTGCTAACTGCATTCCCTATGCCGTGCTCACCATCCCCACGGCCATCTATCAAGTACTGTTTTGTACTTCTTTAACCCTTTACTCCTTTCTTCCAGTCCCCCAATCCCCCTCCCTTCTGTCCATCAGCAGATTGTCCTCTATATTTGTGAGTCTGTTTCTGATTAGTTTGTTCTTTTTGTTCCTTAGATTCCACATATAAGTAAAATCATATGGTATTTATCTTGCTCTGTCTGACTTACTTCACTCAACATAATAACCTCTAGTTTCATCCATGTCGTTGTAAATGGTAGGATTGATAACATTTTTTAAGTTATATTATATTTACAGTTTAGTTTTCAAGTATAGGCTTAGATTTATCTGCATAAGAAATACTGAAATTATTTAAAGTGCTCAATAAGTATGATTTCTCTGTAAGAATATAATTTACATGATTGGTAGGATGGCTCTCTGGACAATGTCAAGGAAAAGCAAACCGCTTGTGACTTCATGTGTGAAATACTAAAATGCAAAGCATACGAAGTGTAGACTGAAGTAAGTTCTGCCCAAGAAGAGCCAAGTGAATAGCAAGCTATACTGCAGGATGAACATCTAAATGAGCATTTCTCTGGTGTTATGGTAGATAAGCAGAACATTGATTTATGGCAACACAATGTGTGTAAAGAAAGTAAACAAGATTTTTATGTTAAAGCACAACTAGAGGTCATATTCTCTGATCACTGTCCTGCTACATGTTATACCGAACATGTATATACAACTTCTGACAGTGGGGATTTAACATATTTAATATGGGTATGTTCTTGACAGAGCCTACAAGACTTGATTAATTTCTGAGTGCTCCATTACTAACTCTGACAGTGTTACAGCTCTGTTGGGAAATGAAGTATAATGTCAGGTTACTAAGCAACTCTGCAGCTTTTTAAAAGTATGTCTTGGAACTCACTTGTTTCTGCTAATTGATTCCATCCACATCATTTTGAGCATAAATGGGACATCATGTTTCAAAACATGCTGGATTGCTACTTTCAGCTAACGTGTCTTAAACCTCTGCATATCTAAATCAAGGACTGGCATGTAAATGTCAAATTCAAAGCAAATTTTTATCTTCCTCTTGAATTGCACTGAAAAAAATATATGTAATCTTATGGTAGTTTGAGCTAATGTCTGAAGTTATCTGTAAATTGTCAGAAAATAACAAAAGATTAAAGAATGATACCTTTTTTGACTTTTACACAGAATAAAGTTTTAATTAGCCAATCTGATTTACCTTTCAGTACATCCACACAGTATAATGCATCAGAATTAATAGCGAATCTGTCTCACAGCATTGCTTCCATGTTGACATTTCTACAGTCACTAAACCTTTGACCAAAATAGCATCTCATCCAGTCTTGATATATTAGTAATAGATGCATCCATATATCACATTTTATGAGTAGCAAAGTAAGCTTTTATCATCTTTGACTCCTCTTTCCATTATATCAAAGGTGAAGAGTAAATAATAAAACGTTATAAACATTTTATGTTCAGTGTGTTTTCTCAAAGTCCCATTCATTCTCCACCCTGCATTTCAGAACAGTGCATAATTTAGTTATGAACTCTGAGTAGATGGAATATTTTGTGATTTGATGAGGGTCAAAGATGCAGGAGCGATTTACAGATTAGAAAAAATCTGGATATTGTTACTCGATGTTTATTTTGGAATTGTTGAATTATTTGCTTTTTACTTAAAATATGACCATTAAAGAATCCCTCACAAGAGTCACTTCACAAGTAGTCGGTTTAATACAACTGCTGATAGAAAAAACATGTTTACTCAATTAATTGGAAGAATCAGTAATATATAATTTATATATAGTAATATATAAATGACATTCTTAAACTAAACATAACTGCAGGAGTAAATTGTATTTACTGGATTAGAATATTGTGGTGGTTATTAGTATTGCATGGCTTCAGTAGTCACATCAAAGTGAATTTGAAAAACAAACCATAGAATCATGGTAAGGATTAACACAAGCAGACTATTTACCATAGTAGTCCACTATAGTCAATGTGCAATAAATGAAATTGTAATTATTTTTTGAGATAGTGCACTGATACACATTGTAATACAGATTAAGACTGATATGTACTTTATTTATAATTCTTATATATTCATTTTGGAAATAAAGAACATATGTTTTTCTTTAGAGGAGAATTCACACAATTGCAAGATGTATAAAAGGCAAAAAAAATAATGATACTTAAACAATAAAATAAGAAAGAAAAACATGATGGTAACAAAAATTATACATTCAGCTGATAAAGTATCTTAGTCAACATTCTTTCCTATTAAAAACCAGCCTCATCAATGTAGGACCTAATCTCTTTTGCAGCTAGTTAGGAAGCGCTGAACAGGAAACAACCTGATAGCTGATATTTTGAAAAGAAGCTGATGAAAATTGAAGTTAAAAAAAATCACTGCCAGAAACGACAAAAAAAAAAAAAAAACCCTCAAAATGACTACTTTTTATCACTTCCATCAATAGATGACATCCATTAGCAGATTTTACAATGATTACTTTGAGGGAAGAAAAGAAAACAAAAATCACTAGTCAAACTGCTTTTTACCTTCTGAACTAAGACTCCACCTCTCCAATATGATTTCTCCCAAAACATTTTGGCAGCCTATAGTTTATAGTAGCTTTAAGCAAGATAAATCAATAAAGAGAGTTTCATACAACTGCATCAAATTGCAGCCATATGCTGAAGCAGCCCGAGGTGAATTCTGATTCAACATTGGTATAGTGAAAAACATTTCCTATTCACTATGAAAGCAGAAAAGCCTTGGGTTTCCCAAATGTTTTCTCAGTGTTAAAAAATTATATTTCTTCAATATATGTTCCCTAAAGAACATAATTCAAAATTATGTTACATAATATGATATTCTGAAAATATAGACCTGAGAACAAAGATGAGGTGGGGGGCATATGTTAAAATACAATATAAATCTGCTATTTTAGGAATTAAAGTTAATAGTCTACATGTATATGTAGTTTTAAGAACTGTATCTCAATGAAATTGTTTCTGAACTGTTTCATTTTGACCTATCAGATATTTGATAATAAAGGTTGGTCTTTTCTATATTTTTATTACAAAAGCAATTAATGTTTACCAATTACCACAAAAAAATTAGAAAATGCAAATAGCAAAACTGGAAAATGAATAGGAAGAAAATCATAGAACAGCCAGTCAGGAACCAATGTTGATATTTCATTGCTTATAATTCTCATCTATTTTTCAATTCTTATGAATATTTACATATATATTTCCAGAAAAATAAGACTATACATGACAATCTCTTTGTGTTAATAATTTTTACTAAATAATTACTAGAACATAATATTCTAAGCTAATAAGTGTTTTTATGAAGCATCATATTAAATTACCAATTTATATGGCTTTTAATTAAATCAGTCTCATTTCTTTGGATATTCAGTAATTTCAAGGTTTTGATCCAATAAATATAATATTTTATAT
The DNA here is from genome assembly GCF_000151845.1 of Pteropus vampyrus. NCBI lineage: Eukaryota > Metazoa > Chordata > Mammalia > Chiroptera > Pteropodidae > Pteropus > Pteropus vampyrus. The sequence continues at coordinate 11,623,600 of NW_011888786.1, forward strand.
TGCTATCTTTCTTAATCCATATATTTTTGAAAACATTACAATTTTTTAGGTTAATTTTTTTCCTATACTAGATGAACCTAAACCTCATATTTAAAAAAGCAGTTTCCATTTACCTGTCTGAATAGCTAAGAGGAAAATCAACTCTCTCTAAATGTTCTACAGCATTGGAAAGGAAAAATAGTAAGACGTTTAGAAAGGAAAAAAATGGACTCATTATCAATTTGCAAAATGCATTGTTCAATGACACTATTTGTACATAGCATTTATTAATTGCTAGTGGTAAATGAGCTAATAAAAGTAGCAGAGAAATCAGGACCAACCATTTATTTCAATGATGATGTGGTGTATGGAAGACCAAAGGAGGTAAACATGCAATCGGAAGCCTGACAATATGATCCAAAAGTAATGGCACAGTAAGCCAAGGGAGAAAGTGATGAATGTCAGTCAGAGTAGTCAGAAATAATTTAGAAACAGAAGGCAGAATTTGAACATGAATCTGAAAAAGTTTATTTCAGATGACACTTACATCCACTTCTGCATATAGAGTTAACTTACCCTACGGCCCATCCATCATTTTACTTTGTTTTTGCCATCACAAAACATTCTCTTTCAAGAATATTCAACTTCTCTTACATAGAGGATGTACAATGTGTGAATAGTGTGGGGAAAAAAAGTGGGTGAAATATAATTAGGTTGTTCTTTAATGAATTTTTCTTCAATTCAAGTATTTGAAGAAAAGAAAAACCATGCATTGTAATTTAATATCTATTGATAGAGACAACAAAACAAAATCTGTAAACTACAGGGATAGGCAGCTAAGGAAGTAAACACATAAGGTTGCTTTCCCAAGCTTATAGATGAAAATGTAGTGAATCGCTAATCAGAAGACAGATGTTGAAAGCATGAGAGCATGCTTGCAGAGGTAGTTGTGTAAGTTCTCCATTGATAATAAAGATATAACTATTAATTTTTGTCAAATTACAATATCTTTTGATATTACTTAATTGAAGCCTCAGGGCCAATTGCCACAATTTGTCAAAACATGGAACTGACACAACACATAGAATCATCAACTGTGAGGTGAAAATTAGCTGATGTTAACAAATATCTGATATATTAAAATTTGTCACCTTGCTCGTGAGCCAACATCACAATAACTATTTTATCAGTGAGCGATAATTGCATACGAAGCCCAATAATCTTCTTCAAGCACAAAAATGAAGAAACCACAAGAAGGCCTGAAATCCTTAATACTCTTTCCGGAATAATCTCTGGAATACTGGAAAGAATTACAAAAGGTGATGACTGATATGAATCATATAAAATGGTAAGTTGGTATACCATTTGTAATTAAGTCTGTATTACTCATAATACATCTATTCCACATATTTTTAAGTAATAGTGTGCAGCTGAACTTGTTGCCATGTGGAAAGCAGCGACTGAAAGAATAACTTCTTTCATCCTCACAATAACACCAGAAGATAAGAGTCAGCTTGGAATGAGTTAACCTGGGAGATTCAGAAGACGCCATGAAGAGTACCATCGCCAGGTCTGCTTGTTCACATGTATCCAGAGAAAAGATCTCCAAATTTTTTGGCTCAGCAGCTCAACTGTGTCATCGATTATCCGTGTTCTTCCATCTTTGTGTCCTTTCTCCTCATGGTAGAAGATGGCCGAGTGTGGTCAGTATAAGGGGCAGGAAGGTGAAGGACTTTCTCTTTTTGAAGCAATGGTGTGTGTGTGTGTGTGTGTGTGTAAACAAAGTCCTATTCAAGAACACTCTTCTGTATATTGTACTGGTCAGAACTTAGTAATATATCCAAAGAAAAGAAATTACCATGACTAGTAAAAATTAATCATGAAATAACTCTTGGGGCTGGGGTAAGGGCCATGTACTTCTTCCAATGGAGGGCCCTTCCCCTGCTCCCTGGCCATTGTATGAAATGGACATTTATTCTTAATGCCATGGGAAGTACTAGATTGTTTCTCACTGTATAGTTACAAGGTCTAATTTTTCTTTTTAATAGTCATTTAGGATGCCTGGTGGAAAATCAATTGCCAAAAGTCTAGAATCAAAGAAGATAGAGGTTAGAAAGGTGAGTAGCTCTGGGAGGGAATAGGAATGGCCAGGATCTGCAGGTTGCAGGCACAATGGAATAGGGTATAAATGAAGACTATTTGTCACAATGTTGATTTGTCATAACCAAACTTGAATTTCATCTCAGGCTCACCAAGTCAGAGAGGATACGCCGCACATTGAAAGACTCCCTCTGGTACACCTTCCCTCTCAACTTCTAAATACCACAGTTTAATTTCATTGGGGTTTTTGTAATCTTCATAATCTCAAGTCCTATGATGTGAACCATTAAGAGCCTCTCTGAGCCACTCATTGAAGTTTTTTGAACAGTGTATTCTCTCAAAGCCACATTTCCTTTTAAAAAATTTGTCCCCCTTTCTCTGTAATCAGAGTCCAGTGTAAATGTAATGTCAGGAACAGAAGTTCTGTGAATGAAAAACTCTGCAGCAATCTTTCTTCTGTTTTCTCTGTTCTGCTAATCCCATTGGGAAAAAAATCTTTCTGACAACACAGTATGAACAGCATTTCCCTTAGAAACAAATATTTTATTTCTTTGATAAAAGGTAGATGTTATCACATCAAAGGGCTCTACTTGAACTGAACCCTTATCTCTGTAACATTTGCCTTGTTCAAGAGATACGATTTGGAAGGTGCTGTACAAGAAAATATTACAATGCACTTGGAAAACTCCCAAAAGTGGCATATGGTATGTTAAGGTTTTAAAAGTTCTTAAATTTTTCTTATCTTTTTTTTCTTTTTAACTTTATATCTGCCAAAAGTGACACTCCTCAATTCTCATCCATCCACACTCCATCAAGTTTGACTCTCGGTTTTGGCTGGTAAAATATGCAACCAAATATTCTATGACTCGATGTCAAGTTACTCTTGCTGTCTCTAACCTGGATCTAATTATACTGCTAAATTATAAAAATACACTTTTTCTCACTTTTGGCATTGCTGCTGTTGGTAAGCCCTAGTCTAGGAGATTTGCAAACAAAGTTTCTCTTCATCCTCCCAGGTACTTAGGTCCTAGTGCCAAATTACAGTCAGGCGACAGGAGCCATGATATCTGTTGGCAGACTGACATGGTTCATATTACTTATCTGCTCGCTTGCATCTTTAAAGACTGTTTTGATTTGTGACTGCCAATTTGCATTTTTCTCTGAAAATAGTTTTTTTTGTTGTTGTTTTTGTTTTTAACTGTGGACCTCGTAATATTAAGACATTTTATGCACACTAGGTACTGTTCTTTGGACCTGGCCTCTTTCCTTTCTTTTCATGTTGATGTGATGTGACTTAAGATGCTTGTCCATCCCTAGATTTCTTTTTAAGTCTCAAATATTCAGGCTATGTCTTAAGAAGTAACAATAAATATATTTTCTTGGCCCTAAACCAGAACCCACTCTGACAGTTGGTATGATTTTCTGACTATCCAAAAAATCTAACATAAATAATATCACAGTCAATGGGAAATTCCTTCTTCTACTCAGAACCCAAGATAGGTGAAGAAGCTTTATACTCTCACTATGATTCTAGTTATGAAACTTGAAAAAAAAACACACACACACAAAATGTTTGTTTTACTCCTGTCAATAAAAGATTTAAAAAATTTCACAGTAAATATATTGCTTAGTATTGGTTAAATATTGATATTGAGTGATGTTATCATGGAACATTTTAGACCTCAGAATTGACTAGCAATGTATCATAAATCTTTTCTAGGCCCTTTATTGTGTGGAATTAATGTAAAGATGAAAGCACTCCATGTTTGCTTCTAAGAAATAAACTTATCCAATATTCTTATGTGTGTGTGATATCAAAATGCAGTCAATTTAGCAAATATTCTATTCCACTGCTCAACAGCAGCATGTGAAAGTGGATTTTTATTGTTTTTTAATAATAACTCAATGCCACTGCCAGAAAATTTGTTTTGAAATGGAGATATGATTTTGTTGTTGTTGTTGTTGTTGTTTCCTTTATGCACAAGCAAAAGTTCTTAGGCCACCAAGAAAGCTATACGGTAGAACCTTAGAGTAACTCACGGTAGTTAGTATTCAGGAAGACAAGGGGAGCACAATAATAAAAGCAAATGCCTTTGTTATCCAGAGTGTATAATAGACACAGGATGAATCAGTATAAACAGTAGTGATCCCAGACAAAGCTGTTCTTCCAAGGTTTTCTTCATGTTTTTTTCCTCTGGTCGGGTTTTATGACTCTTATAATCTGAGAAACAGTCAGAAATCTCAGAATAAAGCACATAGCAAAAAGATAACTATCTTGAAAAGCAAATGCTTTTTTTACATTCTGAAATATCTTCAACAATGTTAATACCAGCTCAAAAAATGTTATATTTGTTATGAACTGAAGTGTGTCCTCTCAGAATTCATATATTGAAGCTAAAGCCTCTATAGATTAGGATATGTCTGTATTTGGAGATTTGGAGATAAGGTCCTTAAAGAGGTAATATGGTTAAATGAGGTTATAAAGGTGGGTCCTGATCCAGTAGGACTGGTGTCCTCATAAGAAACTTCATAGTAGTTTATTCGTAATTCTCAAAAGTTAGAAGCAAATAATATATTCTTCAGTAAGTGAATGGTTAAACAAGTAGTGTTCATTTCATAAATGGAATATTATTCTGTTACCAAAAGGAATGGGCTATAAAGCCATACAAAGGCATAAATGAATCTTAAATGACATTCCAAATAGTTACAAAGTATATGATTCCATGTATATGACATTCTGGCAGGAAAAACAAACAAACAAACAAACTGAAGACAGTAAAAGTACCAATGGTATCTAGGAGTTTAGTGCAGAGTAGCTTTAGAAGGTCAATAATAGGTATCTAGGAGTTTAGTGCAGAGTAGCTTTAGAGGGTCAATAATAGGTCTTTTAAAAGTCACTAAAACTCTTCTGTATAATACCGTAATGGTGGATATGTGACACTATGCATTTGTCAAAATCTGTAGACTTTAAAAAACAAAGAGTGAAACGATACATGCAAAATTAAAAACAAAAATAGGAGGCTGTGAAATCCTAGGATGAAATGCAGACTATGATGGAAATAGAAAACTCTATTACAAATGTATGAAGCAATCTCACTGAATGGGATGGAGGAAAAAGTGCTGACCTAAGAAAATTTGGAAAGAAATGAAGTCTCTAAAACTGGAAGCAAAGGAAATTGGGCCTAACTGTTACAATTGTTAATAAAGTTGTTCCCCATGTGGGTACAGATTAGCAGTTGTAAATAACCATGTCAGGACATTATTAGACCTGAACAATTAAGTAAATGGATGACAAATGGTGAGAGCCAGGCTTCTTTTTGAAGTTGGAGGTTAGAGATAAGAATCATATGATGACAGAATTTAAGTCATAAGTATGAATGAATCATATGATGACAGAATTTAAGACATAAGTATGAACATATATTTAGCTTAATATAGATACAAATGGTTACATATAAAAATACTTATAGAATATGTATACAAACAGGATAGAACACACACGTATTTTCTTGTTCTGTCAGCTGAGTGAGAGTAATAGTAATGCCATTCCAGTAGCAACAGAATCCCCAGTGCCCGGATATTGGTTTGTATTTTATTCAACAATAAAAGAAACTGTGAATCCTTAGAAGGATAACTAAATCTATTATTGAGA
>NW_011888786.1:11630270-11632213 GCF_000151845.1 Pteropus vampyrus
GATATACACTAAAAGAACACAACAGCCAACAGAAAGAATTCCCATTTATCAAAGCAGGAACAATTTCAGCAACTAAATAAAGGAAATATATTTGTATTATAACCCAAAACATAAAACAAATGACAATGCATCCATAGTAATATAAATAAATGATCGAATAATTAGATACGCAGAAAGATAAATTAGTTTGTTAATGAGAAAAGATAAATCTCCCGTGCAGAAGAATTTTAAAGAATGTGCGTAGGTACTCTGCCTCTAAGGAGGTAGACCATAAGTGCCCACGCCTTAACTGTGAACTGTACATAGAGACTTTCAAAGAGCATAGGTTGAAAGGGCAAAATAGTAACTTTGCAGCACAGAAATTTGACAAACATTACTTAGTCAGATGATTAAGATAAATATCAAAAAAGATAAGTCATGTTGATAGTATGTACCTGTGATATGTGATGAAAATCGTATCTCTGAGAACATCAGACAGGGCCTAATAGAGGGACATTTACAAAAAAAAACCTGCCTAGTACTCCTCAAAACTGTCAAGGTAACCTAAAACAAGAAAATCTGAGAAATAGTCCATGCCAAGTTCAAGAGTAAACTCCATAGACAGATGACTAAACATAATGTGGTGTCCTGCATGGGATCCTAGAAAACTAGGAAACACAGTTAATGTATAAACTTAAGTTAATAATAATGTATCAATATTGACCCACTTACTTTGTCAAATATGATATGTTAACATAAGATGTAAATAATAGGGGAAATGGTTGTTAAAACTTAAAATAACAGGCCATTACAATAGCTTCAAAAACATAAAATACTTTGGAGTAATTCTGACAAAAGATATGAAAGATCTGTACTCTGAAATCTATAAGCTATTCCCTAAGAATTTAAAGATGACCTAAATAAATGAAGAGATGTTCACAGATCAGAAGACTCAGTATTATTGAGACATCAATTCTTTACAATTCAACCTGTAGATCCAGCAATCTTCTAATCGAAATTCCAGCAGACTGGCTTTTTTTTTTTCTTTCTTTTTAAAGAAGAGCATTTTTAACTAAATGCTTGATTTCATCTCCTATATCAAGAGGTCTAAATAAGGTTGATATAAATGAGAGATTAAATTTTACAGTTAACAGAAGCATATGAACCCATATATTCAGTAATCCACCATCATATTTAACTATAAAATTGACTTCTAAGAAAATTAAGTAGGTCATTAAGATTGTGTTTTTATGAATAAAAAAATTTTTTAAGTGTTCATATCCTTCATAAAAAATAAGCATGCTATATATAGTCTTATAGTCATCAAGTAGGCCAATCAGAAACTTAAGTTACAATAAATAACCCATATTATTTCTTTTACATTCTCTATACCAACGTTCAGTTCACCACTACATCACATGAAATATACCTTCTAATATTTTTTATATTATTTCTATACCTACTGCTATGGTTTGGCCTTCAACATCCATTGCTTAGATCATCATATTAGTTATTCAACTTTTACTGCTGCTTTTATTTATACCCATGATCAAATTGCATTACACCCAGCATGATCTTTGTCACTCAAATCTGACATCCCTTCAAATAGTTTATCCAATACCTTGAGAACCAGTCATTCCAGGGACCAATGGTGAGGCAGTGGTGACTGCTGAGGAGAATGAAGAGGAGGAGATCAAATAGGTAAGGGAACCTATTAGGAAATTTTATTATACACCACATATCTAGGCCAGATGGCGTGCATCTCCCTGATGTTCTCCAAGCAGAGCTTGGTGTCATTTCATCCACAGCATTTTGTCATCATAACATGTGACACATTATAACTTAAATGCTATTTTTTAAAGTGTTGTCAACTACATTATATTAAGTGATGTCAGAAAAAAGTATTTTGCACTTGCAAAAATTTTGATTAAATTTTACAGCTTTTGCAATTGTACAGTTTTTTT
>NW_011888786.1:11632263-11664270 GCF_000151845.1 Pteropus vampyrus
AACCTGTAGATCCAGCAATCTTCTAATCGAAATTCCAGCAGACTGGCTTTTTTTTTTTTCTTTCTTTTTAAAGAAGAGCATTTTTAACTAAATGCTTGATTTCATCTCCTATATCAAGAGGTCTAAATAAGGTTGATATAAATGAGAGATTAAATTTTACAGTTAACATAAGCATATGAACCCATATATTCAGTAATCCACCATCATATTTAACTATAAAATTGACTTCTAAGAAAATTAAGTAGGTCATTAAGATTGTGTTTTTATGAATAAAAAAATTTTTAAGTGTTCATATCCTTCATAAAAAATAAGCATGCTATATATAGTCTTATAGTCATCAAGTAGGCCAATCAGAAACTTAAGTTACAATAAATAACCCATATTATTTCTTTTACATTCTCTATACCAACGTTCAGTTCACCACTACATCACATGAAATATACCTTCTAATATTTTTTATATTATTTCTATACCTACTGCTATGGTTTGGCCTTCAACATCCATTGCTTAGATCATCATATTAGTTATTCAACTTTTACTGCTGCTTTTATTTATACCCATGATCAAATTGCATTACACCCAGCATGATCTTTGTCACTCAAATCTGACATCCCTTCAAATAGTTTATCCAATACCTTGAGAACCAGTCATTCCAGGGACCAATGGTGAGGCAGTGGTGACTGCTGAGGAGAATGAAGAGGAGGAGATCAAATAGGTAAGGGAACCTATTAGGAAATTTTATTATACACCACATATCTAGGCCAGATGGCGTGCATCTCCCTGATGTTCTCCAAGCAGAGCTTGGTGTCATTTCATCCACAGCATTTTGTCATCATAACATGTGACACATTATAACTTAAATGCTATTTTTTAAAGTGTTGTCAACTACATTATATTAAGTGATGTCAGAAAAAAGTATTTTGCACTTGCAAAAATTTTGATTAAATTTTACAGCTTTTGCAATTGTACAGTTTTTTTTCTCATTTATTAGATGTGCATAGTAAGAATGAACAAAATACTGTATTTGGCATGCTTTTTGTGTTTTTACTACAACTGATCTTCATTTACATGATGGAAATTAATATTATATTCAGGTGGAGGTCCTGAAAGTATAAATGATTTGATTTCTTAGAAAAAAGCTTTTTGGGGAAATCAAGAGTCGATATAAGGTGTAAATCTTTGAAACATTAGTAAAGATGATCCATATGTTTACTATTTAGCTCATTAATTCACAAAGAATGGTATTACTCAAAGCATGCCAAGACTTTTAGGGAAGTAAAATAACTAAGGCAGAAACATTTTGGAGAGATAATCAGAGAAACAACTAGCTAAGCCTGCCCCCCAAAAAAGGTCAGCAGACTGAAGTAATATGTTCAAACTACAGAGGTCTTGTAGGGCTTTTCAGGTGATGTGTATGATGAGAGGGTTGTGGTAACATTGTTCTAAATAAGAAAAGATCATCAGCATCAAGGCAATGATTTTTCTTGTTGTCATTGTCATTGTCGTTCTCTTTTTTTTAAATGAGATAATTGACATATAACATTGTGTAAATTTAAACTGATTTGATACATTTACATATTGCAAAATGATTTCCATAGTAAAGTTAGCTAATATCTCCGTCATATCATATATTTATCATAAGTGGTAAGAATTCTGTATTCTAGCTTAAAAGTTGCTAAGAGAATAGATCTTAAAGGCGAGGATTCTTGAAGCAGGACCCTCTCCTAGATGATAAAAAGCCAAGGTAATAGGGTGAGAATTAGAGTCTAATTTGAATAAGCCATTTGAGCAGAAAGAGGGTAAAGAGAGTTTTTAACTCATGTGGAAACTTAGGGTCCTGTTCACTGCTGGATATAACAGATCTTAAGTAACAAAGGTAAATTACAACTTGATTTCAAGTTTCACTTGTCTAGTTGGACCAGGAGGAGGTTCCAAATGTGGCTTTTACTAGACACGGGTCTCAGCAAATTGTTTTATATGATAAGATCTCAGAATCACATCTGGTATGAAATGAGGATAGGCCAGAGGATATTGTTCCTGCCCTTGAGGACGATCAGTCTAATAGGAGTTAAGGCTGCGAATAAAATAGTGACAACACAATGTGTTACATTTAATAATAGAGTTATTAAAAATGCTTTGGCAGTACAGAAAATAGACTAATGTATTCATTTACACCAAATTTTTCAATTTGTTCAAAGTTTTATTAATCCCGTGGACCACCTGAAATCTTCATCTTGATAGACCCAAAGTGATTGTTCAGATAACTCATTATACATGCCTTCTCTCTAAGGGAAATCTTCCTTTTTTCTAGATACTGAATCACTCTAATTAAATAGTATTTCCTCATAATGAACTACATTATGTTCTGTTAAGTGACTTGCCACCTTAAAAGTGAATTTATGAGAGGAAGTACTCATTTGAAATATAATTGTCTCTTTTTGAACTTTAATTGGGAATTTATCTTTTTAGTTTATGATGAAAGTAGTTTCTTTAAGAAGATACTGGTATCTTTGAAAAAAATGAATAAATTGGTAAGACAGTCTTTCACTTTAAATTCTGCTCAGATGATTTATATTAAATCGGCACTGATTATATATTATGTAGTTGATTCAGGCATCTTCTACATCTGATATATTTCTTTCACCCCAATTCTAGAAGCTGCTAATTTCCTGTTTCTAAAATCCTATTTCTTGAACATTGATATACTTTTCTAATGATTTTTAATTTTTTTATTAAACTGACAAATGGCTATTGTGTAAGACACCATTCACGAGCTACTTTTTCTGCATCTAATACAATTTCTAAATCAGAGATTATTAAAGACATACATCGAAAACTAGTACGAAAACTAACTACTCACCTACTTATCTGGAAACAAAGTAGAGAAAATAAAATAGAACAAAATACCTTTTAGTTATCCCACACATAGTTCTATTCATGGAGGCAATTGCCAGTTTTCTTTGGCCGTTAAACAACTTGAAAAAAGTAGTATGGGGAACTTTTCGTGTTGTTACAATATTACCAATATTGTCAGCTCCATACATGAGCACGATCCCTGAATCACGATTTTCTGTAGAAGGGAAAGAAAGAGTGGTTCTAAAATTCTAGAATAATTTTTAGCAGAGTTGGATTTTCATCATTACAAGTAGTAATAGTAAGGGGAAAAAAAGTCAAATGATAATAGATGGAAATATTATTTAACAGTAGAGAAATAGCATTAAAGCATAATTTCAACAATTTAACCATATTTAATGGCTAAGACACACACAAAAAAATATGTTAACGGGACATTCCTTTAGATTTATTGACTAACTACTCTTTGAGGTAAGAGTAATCTGACAGAACACACAGAGCTATAAAGTGGCAAAGATACACTTTGAGCCTCTTTGTCTGATTCTAAGCCCATGTTTAATTGCTAATTTAAAATTCTAATTTATTTATTACATTATTTAAGTTCAGTTTTCTTAACCAGTTTTTACTTAGAGATTTTTAAATAAAACCTCTCAAGCATTATGTTTATTGGTACATAATTTCTGTTTACTATTGCTGATGAATTTCTATTTTAAATGTGTTGTTACATTTTAATGTTTTTGTTTGGTAAATAATTCACAAAATCTTGAAAAGTCTATGTATCATTTGTAGGAAACCTATTAAATATGTGATTAATTAGAGCAATAGCTAGATGGATTGTTATAGAAAACTAATAATTGAAATAGCAAAAGAGAAATACTAAGATAAAAAGAGTGGGGGAGATTATAAGTAACACCAGTGGAATTTAAGTGATCCAAAGATGTAGTAGAATTTAATTTTTCAACTGCTCTCTTTTTTTTAAAAAATAATATTTTGTAGCTGTGATACCATTCTAGATGTGTCTGCCTCTTCACAAATTGTGCATTTGAATTGTTGATAAACCAACGTTCAAATTTATTCCATTTTCCCCTATATATCTGTCTTAATTGAATTCTTTTAGTTAAGAATGATAGAGAATTCAATTCCAACCTGTTTAAAGACAGATGGATATTCATTTTTTTCACATAGCTAAATTGTACCATGAGAAGTAATACCGATTGCAGGTCTAGGACTTCTCATTATATCATTAGGCATGTGCTCGCTTCCATTACCTCTGTTTTACTCTATGTTAGATGGACCCTCAGGTAGATTCCCCACTGAGGAATGAGGTTGTCTGCTAGAATTTCTATGATTACATTCTAGCTACTCAAATTCAAGACCAATGGAAAGAGAGTACCCAGCTTATTTTGAACAGACTTAGTTCCCTTGACCATCCTTGAACCAATGATTTATTCACTCATATGTTTACTCAAATTCATTTATGTAAATATACTCTCTTTTCAGATACTCCTTACCACCTTCCTTACTTAATTTTTTTAGTCATAGTCTCATCATCATAGTAATGATTTTTATATACTTTTATATACCTGTAAATTATACATATATGCAAATTTGATTGTTTGCTTGTTTGTTTATTATTCATTTCACTCAACCAGAAAATAAACTGCATGAGAGAAGTGTATTTTGTCTGTTTTATTTACTCACTGCCTTTTGTCCAGAACCCAGAAGAGTGCCTGGCACAAAAAATATCTGCTCAGTTAATGAATGAATTTTTTGTTATTTACTCTGTACTCTATTCTAGACATTTGAGATATAACAATAAAAAAATAAAAATAAAAATAAAAAACTTCTAAATATTCCAGCCTCATTGAATTTATTTTCTAATGGGAGTATATATGATAGATATAGATAGATGATAGATGATAGATATATTAGATAGATAGATAGATAGATAGATAGATAGATAGATAGATAGATAGATAAATAGATAGATAAAATGTACACATCATATCTGGGAATTATACATGCTAAGAGAAAATATGTTGTTCCTGAATATCAAGAGGAATATTTATTGATTTGTATGGAGAAAGTCTTAATTGAATTCTTTTAGTTAAGAATGATTCATTCCTCACTGACTATCTGTAAGGATAGCCTCACTCAGAGTTCCTTTCCTAAAAGATTGGAAGAGATGTTCCTGCTTGGAGTCTTTGGAATGTATTTATCAGAAGATATTGGAATGGATATTAAGTAAACAATAATAGTAAAGTTAACCATAGTATCATTTACAATCTTATTCTCAGCAGATGTTTACTGAGTGCCTAGTATGTTCCTTATACTTTTCTAGGCTTTAGAAATTATTAAATATCTTAGTCTAGTTTCCCAGAAGGCAGAACCTGAAGAAACATCAAGTGTTTTAGAGTATGTAGTCTCAGAGAACAGAAGCAAGGAGGGGGAAGTAAAGTGAAGCAATGTGAAGATGACGCCTATGTTGGATTGAGCAGCTAAAAATCATTACAACGACTATTTCTCAGTACTTCCAAGCTGCATTAAAAGGCAGAACTTATCTAGAAGTTCTTTCTACCCCTAGTACCAGATTCTCTTCCTCACTTCGCCACACTCCACCCTACAGAATACCACCACACATAATTCCATGCTTTCAGTCAGCCATCCTGGAAATGTATCAGCAGGGAAGCCCTGGGGCAGGACATAAGAAGAGTGTAGCACAGACTGAGTGGTGTACAAGTGGTGTTGTTAGATGCCACACAGAGTAGGCTGCACTGGATCAAGTTGCAAGAAACTTGGATACAATGAGGCAAACAGGATGCAAAGTGATGCCTCAGAGAAGAAACATCCAAAACATATGGAGCTGATAGCCTCTCAGACATACAATATAAATGTAATAAATGCATATATTCTACAATATGCCAGTGTTTAGTGATAGAATAAAATGAATTTATATTTGACCATGATTTGTGTTCAGTGTTCTAAGTTCCCAAATGGCAAACTATTTAATGAATTTTACCTTTTTTGTAAGTTGTTTGCATTGTAAAGTTTATGACAACCTTTGCTGTCAATAAATTTGATTGTAACTGTTATCTTCCCAGTGTGCCTGTGTAAGTTTAAACATAAGCCTTTTTTCCCCAGGCATACTAGGCTAAACACATAGGTCTCTATATTTGCACTCTACCTTTTCCAGTACTTCACATCTAATAATTTTATGCAATTTGCCACCAAATGTAAACTGTCATCTGACTTTTTAAATCATTTTGATGAAAATAAGTAGAATGAAATATCTAGTTGTGTGATAGAAAATTTTCTTTTCTTTAGCAATAATTACATGTGAAAACCTATGATTCTTATGTATTTATGTAATAAAATTTAGTATGACTTGTAGTCTATAATGTACTAGGATTGTGTTTGTACATTGTTGATTATCACCTGGCATTTGTGAAGTTGAAAATATATCCCACAGATAAGCTAAAATGTTTCAAAACGATGCAAGGTGATAATCAAGATATTTCTAATGGTTGTCAAAATAAAACCTACAATGATATCTATGATGGGCTATCTTTGTACCAAATTAGCTTTGGTGCAGTTAACGCAATGTATTTTAGGGGATTTATGGGTAATTTTCTAACTTCATTATTAATCCTGAGTGAAAATATTTAACTTTATAACTATCAAGAGAATATACAATGTAAGAAAATATTTAATTTTTTCTACCTTTTGTGAGTAAATAAAATTTATTTTTTTGTAACAAAAAAAGCTTTGTTCTTTCCATTTTAATTATTCTTATATTAGAATTAACATTAAATATTAGATAATTGCTAGTCTACTATTGATACAGCGATGCTATAAAACACTTCGGGATTGAACTATTCATTTCTTTAAACTCCAGCATTTTATTTTCCATAGACAAGGTACATCCTGTATGTTTTCTAATAAAAATGGCTATTAATATATGTTTTTCGAAATTAGGCAATATTACCTAATTTTGAAATTTACCCAAGCTCAAATTTATTTAAAATGAAAAATAAATTACCACTATAATGATGGATACATGTCATTATATATTTGTCCAAAATCATAAAATGTACAACGTCATGAGCAAATTCAAAGGTAAGCTATGGACTTTAGGTGATTATGATATAACAATGTAGGTTCATCAATTTTAACAGATGTACTTTTTGCATGTTGATAATGGGCAAAGCTATGCATGTATGAAGGCAGGGGCATATGGGAAGTCCTTACACCTTTCTCTCAATTTTGTTGTGAACTTAAAACCACTCCCCCACCCACCGCCAAAAAAACCCACAATGTCTTAATGAATAAATAAATAAATAAAATGCCAGTCTTTTAATTCTATCTCTGTAAGGAATTTGGTGTTTTCCCCCAGGAACAAAAAGAAATAGTGTTCATAATTTGAGAGGAAAAGATAAGGAGACCAAGGAAGTTCAGAAAGAAATTGAGGAAGATTTAAGAAAAATATTTAGAAATTAAATAACAAGGGAAATATCTTCTGAAACTATTTTAAGTGCTTACAATTCCTTAAACATTGATGTTGTTACTTTATGAGGTTAGAATCTCTTCCTTCAAAATTTAGTTTATTTGTCATGATTCTTTATATTTGTAAATTCCACTTATTTATTTTCCTGAATACATTGTTAAATTTCGTAAACATTTTTTTTAGTGACAGTTTGAACATTCTTAAACTTACAGGTGGAAAGTGGCAGATATTGGTTTTAAACCAAGTCTCAACACCAGATAGAATTTCCTTATTGGCAAACCATAAACATCTTTTGCAAATTTTTTGAATTTCCATTTCTAATCTTCTGATTTTCTTTTGTTCCACTGTATTTTAGATAAAATTCTAAATGAAACATTCTGAATGTACACACAACTGTAACACTACTGTTGTATTTCCAAAAACAATAGCCCACTCTCTGCTCTATCTACCCATTCCTCCTATATTTTTAAATATCTCCCTCAATAAGTCTAATTATTGCTGTAATCAGACTATATCAAGACTTAAATCCTTTGATCTCTTGTTTGTTCTTCTTATCACCCCCTCTTTTCTTCCTTCATAAGTTTAGATTCCTTTGTTCATCAATTTTCAACATAACTGTGCCCCTTGTCCTGCTGGCCTCCTGTCCTGTCGAGTATAGTCACAACCTTAGCACAATTAGACTGTTGGCATTAATTCTTTGCATTAACACCCAGAAATGTGAGTATTGCTAGAGAAAATCTCAAATTATGTAGGCTTGGCCAATGTAAATCCATGTTCCCTTCTTACCTAAAGCCTTAGTACAGTCTGGGCATTCTTCTATATTTCCTACTCACTGTTTTAATCCAAACATGTGACCTGACCAATGCCTACTCAGTCTGAGCCAAAGGATTTGTCTTTTGGGTCACAGAAAAAATAGAAACTATCTAGAAAGAATCTCTGAACTTCTTTTCACCCTGCTCAGAAACAGAAAAATATGTGCAGTTATTTTTTTACCCTCCTCTTCTATTTGGAGCAAAGATATAATCTTCCTACTAAGAGAAATTATTTTACCAAGGCTCCAGATCTTCTTCTTCCAAAAATTATCAAACCCATTTGGTCTGTCTTCTATGTCTCTTCCATAGGAGAAAAACCTAAAATAATAGAGAAAACACTAAGGACCACAAAACCCTCATTAATACAGATTTCTATGCAATAATTTAATATTTTTAAATACAAATGTCCTATGTTACCTATGTCTCCCTGTTTGTCTCTTTATCTCATCACTTTAATATGTTGAAGCCTGTCTTCTCATACAAGATAAAAATAAACATAAAGAAAACTTTGACTTCTGACCTGAATCTCATTCTACTTAACACTCTCCCTGGCCTGTTTTCATGCTCAAATTGCTTGAGAGTGTTACTTACCACTTATTGTGTCTCTTTCACTCTTCAGCCAAATTCAATATGGCTTCCCCCAGCATCACTCTATTAAAAAGCTCTCCTGAAGGACACTTATGATCTCTGTTTGGCTGAATCATAGGCTGTTTAATCTCATGTCGTTTATCCTCTAGAAACTTCTGACTCTGTTGACTTACCCTGCTTTTTTGAAATATCTCTTCCTTTAGTTCTGTTGGATGGAGTCTTATTTTTCTTCTACCACTAGATCTGCTCTTCCACCCCCTTGTATTTTTGTATTCTATCATTTAAATATAGTTGTTTTTCAATGTCTGTCATTGGCTTCTTATGTCATCCTACACAATTTCCTTGGCAGTCTCAACAACTGTTACATCTTAATTATCATGGTTAAACTGATGATATGTATTTCTAACAGGTGTTTCCTTTGAGATTCAGACTTTATACCCAAGTGTGTGCTAAATATTTCTTCTTGAATGGTTAAAATTATACATATAGACTCTTTCCCTACTTCCTCTTACCCCAATGCCTCAATGTCTCCTATGTTACTTTTCTCTATGGACAGTTTCAACATTTGCCCCTGTCACCCAGTCACAAATTTAGATATTGCATTCTATTCCATCCTCTTTTCTTCCACATCCAACTAGTTAGCTCGCTTCATTTAATTTTCCATCTTAGACAGCTCTGTGGCTTTTGATGTCGCCATTTTTCTACCTGGCCACTCCATCTCTTGTTTGTCTACTGTAACATCCTTATAAATTTGTTTTTTGTTGTTATTTGTTTGTATGTTTTGCCTCCTTTCTTACCTAATTTGCAAGCAAGACAGGATATGTTATGACATAGTAACAAACAACAATAGTATCTGACTGATATAAATCAATAATGCTTATTTCTCACTTATGCTTTTAATTTATCTCATAATTGTGGTACAACCTGATCTTTGTAATCCTTACTTCAGAATATGTAATGATAGATATTCCAACTCCTGGCGTATCACCAGTCTGTAGAAAGAAGGAGTGAATATAGATGATCATGTCCTCACTTTGACAGGTGTTTGCCCAACAGCAACACATTCCATTCTGCTCACAATTCTTTGGCCCAGGTAACTTGCATGGCCAGAACTAACATCTAGTGAGTGCTGAAGTGCAGTCCTCTAATGTGCACCTTATTTTTCAACAACTAAGTTATTTATGCACCAAAGCAAAGCTCCACCAAAACAAAAGCAATAATCCAAATGCTCACTCAGTCCAGGATCAAGTTTAAAGCCTGGGATCTCTAGAAGATGCAAAAACACAGAAACTAAAGTGTTAGTATATTTTTGGGTACAATCTGCAGTGGTGGAACAGGCATATAACAATTAAAACAACCCACCAAACCCTTCCTGGTTTATGAATGAGAAGAATAGGCAGAGGATTATAGAAATTCTGAAATCCAGCCCTGACTGTACTCCCTACATGTAATTTGCTTATCCATTACCATTGGTTTCAATCTTTTCTGAAGGCTAAGTTTAAATTATTCTTTCCAACTATAAGACTTTATCATTTAATAGTAGGGTAAAGAATCATCAGCTGTCTCTTGGAATCCTCCAGATCTCTAAATACATAGAGTCTCTCTATTATTTTTTATTCCTGTCCCTAATTGGCAAATTATTTTTGTGGACTCACCTCTTACTTGAATTACTTGCCAGCTGTAGTTAACAGAAAACTCACACACTTTTAAACATCGATTTCTGAATTCTTGTAAGTCTCCAAATTTATTCCTGAAGATAATCATCAGAAGCGCATGTTTCTGCAGATAAGAGTAATAATATGATTTGTCCTAAGAGTATGGTTTGCCAATTTTCCAATCTCCAACAATGTTTTCTTACTGCCCACTGCCCAAGTCTTAAGACAATTTTACAAATATTTACATCAGCACATTTGTAGAAACTAATTTGTGCCACACATATTCTTTATACAGGGATTCATACTCACCGAATCTCCCAAAATCAGGAGCATTGTAGTCAATGACACGGGAACAGAAAGTGATTACTTGTGCCTTGGCTCTTAAAGACTTCCACTCAGAAGTAGCCAACATCATTCCTCTGACATGGCATTGTCAGGAAAATACATCCTACTGTACGTCCTGGAGGAGAAAAACCTAAAATAATAGAGAAAACACTAAGGACCACAAAACCCTCATTAATACAGATTTCTATGCAATAATTAAATATGTTTAAATACAAATGTCCTATGTTACCTAAACCTAAACCATACAATCACTAATTTGTAAAGACAAGTTAAAACATAGGACTGCACATCATTTTAAGCTTTATTAGCTTCATATAGTCAACACTGACTCAAAATTTTACATCTTTATAAAGCATCTATTATGGACCAAATTTTATACCAAATGATGGCCATGAATGTTCTTACTTAATCCTCACAGACACTCTGAGAGTGTGGCTAATATTCTTACTCTACAAGAACTCGAAAGATATATAAATGCCACACAGATGTCTCCTGATTTAACATTTATATTAATAGAAGGAACATGCTACATAGCTGTTTTCTTGCAAAATGTGCTTCTTTATGTCAGGTATATGAGGAGAACATTTCTAACTACTTTGTATAAGTGACTTAAAAATACTGTATGTCTGCTAATGTAAAGTTCTTGCCACTCAAAGTAGTATTAAAATAAGATCAACCTACATGTTCAAATGACCTGTATTGTAAGAAATATTCTAAACTATTTTAGATATAGTGGTACAAATTCAGTTTATGGTAATAACTAGTGAAAGAAGAACAGACTCTAATCTATTGATTCTGGGGTCAGACAATACTTTGTTTATATAAAGACAAAAATCATTTGATGCTTTGGTTTAATAGTGTTCTAAGTTTTAGTCTTATAATGTTCCCCTGAGGTTTTCATTTAGAGGCTCTGATGTCAAACATTAAGATATACATTTTTCTTTCCAACTATTCATTCTCTAAACTATTGTTAATCCCATAAAAAAAAATAGCCTTAATGTACCTGGATTTCTTTGGTCTTCATGTTATGTTGAGTAGAGCCTACTTGATTTCTCCAAAATAAATTACTTTCATCCATTCCAATTCCTAAACCACTTTGTGGAAGAAATATTTGAATTCATCAGTTTTAGAGAGACATTGAATCATTCCTCAAGCAATATATAGTGACATTTTGAGCACAAATATCAAGATTATTATTTTTAAAATTAAATATTACCTGAGTGTTTAAAGTGGCTGAGGAGCACATTAATATTAAATATTATTTCTGACATTTTAAAAAGGTCAAATATGCTGCTGTTATACAAAAACTATTAGCAGAAACATCAAATTATTATAATCATTCTAAACACTAATTTGGTTCAAAAGTTAACATTTAGAGAGTTTGGACTCAATATTTTTTCTCAGTGAAGGTCAACATAATTTTACTGCTCTAGTTTTAGCCAAAAAATTTTCACTCAATTTGAAAACACTAATTGAATATCAACATCAGATTTCACTCTAATTCTAAGTGAATGTTTTAATTTTTTTCTGGCTGATTACAGTTGCCAGAGGAAAAAAGTAACTTCTTCAATAACTTTTTCAACTTCAGCTAACTCTTCTACAAAGCATAATCATTGAGCACCAAATGTAGCTGAAAAAACTAGGAGGTTGAGAAGAATGTTTGCTTCTATGTAACTGAAAGTACAGTTTCTCCTCCACTATTCACTAGCCATTGAATAGAGAACTAGACCTTGAGCAAAAAATCCATCTTTAGCTCCTGAGAATTATCTGCTTATCTAATATTTCAAACTCATTCTACTCATGGACTTTAATAGAATAAAATGTCTTTTTGAATTAAAGCAATAATCATAGTGACAAAGAGGCCTTGAATGAACTTCCTGAATCTCTTTTTTCTTTTCTGTGTAACTATTGAGTCAATATTTACCTTACTGTTTACCCAATTCTTACTTTATTCTCTTACTTTTGTAAATTTTCATTTTTTTTATTTATTCAGTTTTGTTCTACAGAAGGAAATTTTCAACTGTGGTGTAGCACATATTCAAGAGGACTTGAAAACTGTACGATCTTAAAAAGTCTGCACGTGACCAAGTGGATCTCACTACAGATAAAGCAAGTGACTGGCATATTTTATGTACAGAATCTCTGCCTATATAAGAATAGTCAACAAGTCTTTCTCTTATAATTCTCCTTTTTCCATTCTATTTTCTTTCTTTAAATGTCAACATTGCTTTTTAGAAGTTTCCAGAAACTACTGAAGTCTAGTTAGTAAAATGATCGAAGATTTTCAATATGACAACCACTGTACATCTATTCTTTAAAACATATAAAGGTCTTTGACTTGCTTTATATCACTCAATTCTAACAGAATCTCCATAAATTAGAGATAATCTCACATATGCTAATAAAAAAGTGAGCCTCCAATTGATCACATATTGTTTAAGTTCACAGCGCTAATTAATGAGTATCTAAATCATATTTGAAACAAATCATAAAATGTTATATTTTTAAATGTTCTTTATAAATGATTATTTGAAAATTAACATTTTTTTCTATTCTTGTTGGATTTAAGTATCAGTAAATTCAAGTAGACTACATAACAAGTGCTTAGAATCATTTCACACTATATAAAAAAAAGTAGTTTAGAATGTCTGAAGATCTTGGGACCATTCTACTACTAAAATAAATTAGCCAAAATGTTTTATTGTCATTGCCCATGAACACAAAAAGGACAAGTATTCTGACTCCTTAATGTCAGTGTAATTACTTTTACACTTTTAAGAAATTCACATAGATGGAATACACTGTTTCATCCATTATTTATCATATATAGATATCTTCAAAAGGTGATGTATATAAAATGATGTCAGTGGAAAAATATATTACTGAACATCTTTTTTTTTACTATCTTTTTTTTGTTTGTCTAGGAGCTCATAGCCTTCTAAGCTCTTGTATTCAATTTCCAGAATTGCAGGCTCATCTCATTTTCTTTGCCCTTTATTATATAAAGGACATACAACTATTACATATTCTTTGTTTCAGAACCTCTTTTCTCTCTTTAATATGTATCATTTTAGGTCCCTTTAATCATTACATACTACATATGTGACTTTCAGCAATTTAAGCCTCATTTCTTTATCCTTGAAATGGGCAGAGTAACAATACCTTACCTAAATGCTCAGAATAATACTTGTTAACTAATGATACTTTCAAAATAACTTGTATTGTTTTTGTTATCACATAGCATTTCAGACTTGCTGTTTTGACTTTGAAATTCTCCACATACTTTTGAATTCCGATCTTTAATTTTATGAACTAATATCTTTATCATGGGCAAGATTTACCATAAGATTTCAAGTGTCACACCTTCCGCTTGACTCAATCTGAAAGTGGGGCGGCCTGGGGAAAAGGCAGTGAGCTTCTTCTGTCAGGGTTAGCAAACTCAATCGCTTGGGCTTTGTGATGATCAGGAGGGCAATATTCTCTTAAAATTCCTTCAATCGATATGAGAATTTGTTGCCCTTAAAGTTCCAATCCTTTTGAAAAGAAAACATGTATTCTCAGATATTCTATCTATGGTTCATCCATATGTATATTTCTCAGCTTTTCTGTAACCAGTATTGAGTGGACTGAAAATAAATACCAATTGTTTTTCCAAGTGCCTGCAGGAGCAGTCTTTCCAGTGTGAATTGCATATTCAAGTTTCCTGCTGTTTTCAATCCATCTAGGATTAACCGGAACCTACCTGTTTACAATAAACAGAATGGATATTGGGTACTTGATCAAGGACAGTCCTCAGGCCTTATCGTTTCTTCTATTTGTTGAAATTTAATGCCATTTAAACTCTGCGAGTGGAGCGCAAGCTTTTTTCTAGACCAGATTTCTCTAATTTATAGAGGAAGCTTTTCAAATGGAATGGAGCTGCGAGGCTGGTTTTATTTGTTTTGGCTCAAAATGTTTGAGTTTTTATATCACTTGCTTGCTCCAGGGGCTCCATGGAATGGGTGAGTTTTTACAGATAAAAACAAATAAATCAATCAATATGAAATTTGTTGGCCTGTATTTGATATTAGTATTACAATCTCTTCTCTCCTGGAACATCTTCTACAAAATCAGTTAATAAAAAGGAAGCCCTTGTAGTGTTTTAAGTCACGCTTATAAATAAATGTACACAACTACCTTACATCAGTCTTACCTAAATAAAACATGAGAGTGAACAGTGTTTGGAGACTAAAGAGCTAATAGAGCCTGCATTTTCTTAAGTACTGTTTTTTTTCTGTGTGTATGATTATTATTCATGTTGTTTTAAAGTTTATCATGGTTAAAAGGTTTTCTCAATCTGTCATATCGTATTAATGGAGGAATCTGAGAGGTTGCATTATATTTGAGAGAAATATGAGGATAGGAAGAAAAAGGAAGAGAAGGCATAATGTATATAATAAAAAAGGAAAGATACTCTTCAGATAAAAAGTAGATGAATTTATGGAAGTTCACTATACAATATACAGTTTTCAGTTTTCCCCTATAAAAATCTAAAGAAAAATTTGACAAAAAAAAATGAAGTTAGGCATAATATATACTGTTTCATATTAATGCTTAAAATGTTTATGTGAATAATCAAATACTATTGGTAATTAAATGGTTATAGCATCTGGCAAAATTTAAAAGTGTTTGATTTACATGTAAATATTTAAATATAAACATTGTCATAATTTTATGAGATTAAATCAAATAATTAAAGTGAATACATGTAGCAGTGGGATTGGCACACAGATATGCAATAATGGTAAAGGGAAAGTAGTAGAGATAAAAATTAGAGATAGCACACACACAAAAAAGCAATGATCAATTTCAATATGAGTCAGAAAAGAAGTTGATTATGGTTCTGTTTTAACATTTACAACCCATAGAATTTAATAAAAAGCAAATTTAATAAAAAGAAAATATACTTTTCTGGGTCCCAGTTTCTTAATCTAAAAGAATTTGGCATATTATAAGAACCTTTGTAACCTTGTAATGTTATTGTGACAGTACAAGTAAGTATTAACTTAATGAATAAACACATACTTTCAACTAATTTGCATCGAGCATGTACGAATTTTGTTCTATCCATGGATTAGTCACTGGGAAGATATTAGACTCTGCTCTCAAAGAGATGGGTGATGTTTAGACCGAATGTACAAATGGAAATGACAAGAACATATATAGAAAATGGAATTCTAACCTACACCTTTGCATCAACCAACCAGCTCAGGAAGCCCAACCAAAATCTCTGCAGCATTTGCCCCCAAATGGTCAGGACTTTGCCAATAACTTCAGCTTCTCTAATTTTCACCATTTCCAGTCTAGGACCACCAGAAAAAGCCAGACATGCACCCCAGACTGATTGCACAGTATTCCTCACTTATTGACCCACCTCCAGCTTCTTCATGCCAATGACTTCCAATCAGGGCCCAGCTGATGACTTCCTCATTTTCACATGAAGATTTTATACTCCTCTGCCTGCATTTGAGTCTGCACCAAATAAAAGTGATGCAGACTAACTCCCCTGCGAGTCTGAATAAATAGCTGCTGCTTGTTTTCATTTGGGCAGTCTTTGTTTCCACATTACATAAAAAGACATATCTTATGTCAATGACTGGGAAGTGTAGTACATTCTGTTAGGGACGAATTTACTGATATGAATACTAAGGGAGACCATAGTGGATCATGACTTCTACTAGGCAACTGAAAAGGTTAAAAGACAATCGTGGATTTTCAGTTTCAAATCTATGAAGAGAGTAATTTTCATCATTTTCATCTTTATCATAAAAGAAATTAACAAACTGAAAATTAATAACTTTTCTTGGACCCATTAGAAAATTGATTTGCAGGAAGGCTTTCATCTCCAAATCTGGAGAGTCTGGTGCAAGCAGAGAATCATAGCACCCAAGATGTGCTTAGCAGGAACAGAAGCCACCAGGTAGCCTAAGTGGTAAAATCGCTTAAATAGCAATTTTGACAAATTCCTGGAGACTGTATGTGGACTAACTTGAGAGATGGAAACTCTTGGGAACCCATAGTATTATAGTTCAACCCGGCTGGTATATGAGAAAAATTGTCTGATCCTGCAGAGGAAAAAAATAAGCATTATAAGATATTTCCGGAGTCTTGGCCATAGCAACTGCCTACTCTCCAGTGGTAAGGGTTTCGTCAGAGCACAAAAAGATCAGAGCTTTATCCCAGTTGGGGGAAGGGACGTTTCTCCTTACTTCAGCTCCCTTCATTCAGCCTTTCTATCTCACCTAAAGGAAAGAGAAAAAGAAAGGTCAACCAAGGATAGGATTTCTAAGAAATAGAAATGCTGCAGCCAGGAAACAGTGTGGGAGCAGGGAGAATAAGAGCTATATCCAGAAGAAGAAACAGACACAGTCTCAAGGCAAAGGCTCGTTAAAAAACTGAGAATCAGAATATTGTAGAATCCACCCACCCCCACCCCTAACCTTACCACCACACCAACAGGACTTCAGTATAATAGTGGATTACAGAAAAAAAAGATATCAGACATAGACTATGTCTGGGTATCAGTGTGTAGAGAAGCCGCAAAGCCAGGAGGGCAAACAAAATTAAGGACACTAGAGGATTTCAAGCCTCTAGTTCCTAAAGTTACAACAAATATTAAGCACAGCCAAGCACATAGCCAGGTTTAAAAAAACAAAAAACAAAAAACAAAGAAACAAAAAAGCTCACACAAAATAACAACTTATTTCACTTCTTATTACCTGATATAACATATGCAGCTTTTAACAAATTATTGCAAGGCATTACAAAAGTCTGGACAAATGCAGTCAGAACAGACAAAATAATTATCAAAACCACACTCAGATATGACATAGATGTTGAGATTATCAGACAAAGAATATAAAATAACTTTGATTACTATATTAAGATCTCAAAAGGAAAAAATATACAACAAGCAAAAAAGATGGGTAATATAAGCAGGGAGATAGACATTTTAAAGAAAACTGAAAAGGAAATGCTAGAAGTCAAAACCACAGTGAGAAGAATAAAGAATGCCTCTGATGGACGCATCAATAGATGTGTCAAGAGCAAGACTAAGAATCAGTGAACTTGAAGATTAGTTAATAGAAATTTCTAAAAATGAAATTAAAAAGATAATAATATTAATAGGACAAAACCCCACAAAACAGAACATGAAACAAATGTGAGAAAAGATAAAAAGGTGTAAAATGCAATCTTTGAATTTCATCCTTAAAAATTAGGAAAGTTATCAGTAAAAAAGCAATCAGAGAATTTCAGGCAGAGTGATCAGTATACATGCCAAAAAGCATGGGATTAAAAGATATGGCACATATGGGGAGGAATTTAAAGTTTAAAGTGACTATAACATAGAAAATGTAGGAAGAGCAGAACAAGATGCCAAGAATCATATTGTATGTAAATAGTTCCATACACTATGTTCTTAAATTTAGACTTAAATTTGGGGTATTATTAATTAAGCTAGTAAAGGTCTTTCTGCTGAGGAATAACATGGACTGATTTGAATTTTTTAAATAAATTTAGGAGATAGCTGAAATGTGGTAAACAGAATAATCCAAATATGAGTTTTTTTTAAAAAAATTATTTGGTTCTGTAGGGAGAGGAATGAATCTTGATTTTACAATCAAGAAAACCCTACTGTTCTCTATTTCACTTACCATCCTCCCACAGCTTCTTTAAATGCAAAGAATTTCAGATATTGGCAGCGTGTCCTGGGTGGACATCAGCCTTTCTATAAACCACTTAAATGTGAGTATGAAACTTTGAATTCATTCATGCTTGTGTAATTTGGGGGGAGAGAGGATTTCTTAACTTTTATAAGATTATCCAAAGATTTTATAGCCCAAAGGAAAGTTAGCAAAAAACATCATGTAATACGACTTTCATTCTAAAATATAGCAAACCATAAAATATGCTTCCTATTGTTGTGATTTTGTTTTAATTATACATGGAACTACTGTCCATTCACTGAAATTCATCTCAATATTATTGCCATGATCTCTCCAAATAGATTTAATCATTCTCTTTGCTGGGCTCTTTCTACAGACTTTCTTCTATTTTTCTACTTATCGCACTATACTGAAATAAAACCTATCTTCCCAATTAAAATATGAATAATGTGAGCACACTCTCAGAATCTATCATGGCACATTAGAAAAAAAGTTGAACCTTAAATTGTTGGCTGAAAATTATAATTATAAATATTTTTTTAGGGAATATTATTTAAAATACATATAATTTATCATTACAAATATTTAAATAAAATCATTTTGAGATACAGCAGGTCTTTTAGTTATTACTATAGTCTTGGTTTGATTACAAGCTATCTGATATTTAATCTGATTAAATATATTGACACTTGTTAAGCATTGTTAAAAGTACCAGATACCTTATAGACACAAAAATAGCATAGAAGCAGAATTGAAGTAACAATGCAATGATCTCTATAGATATTAGCATCTAAAAGAATGGAATAAGGAAATGTCTATATATGTTTATGCTTTTTTTGTTCATCAGCATGCATTTGAAAGAGTAATTTATCTGATGTAATATATTAATATACCCAATTTTCAGCATTCTAGCTGTTATTCCATTACTTTCTTCCTTTCAAAAAACCATATCAGAATGCAAATAAAAAAATCTGAGGTTATTATAAGATTAATGCCATTTCTGAAATAATTTACATTGTTAACATTACATCACTAGAGAAATTTAGAAATTTATTAGTGGAAGCAAATTAATTACAACACTGTAAAACTAATGGTGACACGCAAGCATTACACCATTCTTAAAAATCTTTATATTAGAGTGATTTCTGTTTAATAATAGAAGAACTATAAGTATTTTAAACACTAATTATAATTAGAGGAAAATTTCATAGTCTGTAAAAAGGGTGATAACAGATTCATTCTCATAGGGTTATTTTGTTAAATGAGATAATGTATAATGCTTTTCAATGTACCTGGTATACAGTAAGAAATTAATAAACATTTACCATTATAACTAATTACTGTTATGAACAATAACATGTACTTTATGAAGTGCTTTTACATGTGCTATTTCAATGAAGAGTGATAAGTAAAGAATTTTTTTATACTTCATTTGCTTATAAGGAAATGAAAAGTTATAAAAATTATTTTTGGAGTCTTTTATTCACCGTAGAGACAACATAACATAGTAATAAAGTTCAAACTCATTCTATAATTGGATTATCTAAGTGTCCCAACTTTGCCACTTTGTGCCTTTGGCTACTTTATATAATCTCTTTATCCTTATTAAATGAGTCAATATTAATAAAGTACTTATGAGAGACCTTGATGATAATAAGTTATTCCTGTGTATTTGTTAGATAAATAAAATAGAAAATTGGTTTAGGATAACTCCAAATTGTTATATTATTTTTATAGTTCATTTCAACAAAATAACATCATAATTATCCAAAAGGATGTCCTATAGCTTATAAATATTTATATTATTATAATAATTAAAAAAGAATATGGTACTAGTTAATGCCTATTTTTTGGTAGAAAACTATGCAGAATAAATTTGTATTCTTCACTTAAAAATGCGATTATAATGTATTATTCCTAAATTTCAAACATAAAAAGTAAAAATAAAGAAATTTTGTCTTTTTTATATAGACAAGTAATAATTCTTATGGTCTGATGATGCTGTGAGTTGGAGTTGGTCTAACTCTTTACTGTAGAATTCACTGAAACATTCCAAAGACTCTCCAAGTGTTGTAAAATAGTTACTTTTTTATAGAAAAGTTAATTTAATTTGCATTTTCTTAACTACAATGCAGTTATTCAGACCCATTAAGCAAAGTAAGGAAGGCAGATTCAATGTACTAGTTAGGCTGTGAAGGAGGTACTAATGTTGATATCTATTCTTCACCAGAGACAAATTTCATGATTTTAAAAATATAGCGACAATTTGTATGGGATTAGTAAAGCTAAACCCAGTTTACTGGGTAAGACCTAGATTAGACCATTATATTTTCTCCTTATGTCCTTTTAGTAATTTTATTCAAATCGTATTACATTTTATCTTGCCTTATTTTTGCTCTATTTTGTATTCATATGGCTATCAAATTGAAGAAGACTCTGTTAACCTTCAGTTCATCTTGTTTTTCTTCTGTGTAGCCAGGGATTTATCTGGTCAAATAGAGGTTACATTTATTAATAATATTATGCATTTTTTTTCTTATAGCCTCAGGTATTACACACTAAAAGATCCATTAAAGAGGCAAGGAAGTGTTTTTGATGACCAAGGCAATAATAAAACCTGCTCTCTCAGAAATTTTCTATCCAGCAAGTACTTTTAACTACAGTGAACACAAGAAGACATTTTAATAAATAAGAACTGAGATTACAACTCAAGATAAACAATTCAAGCTTTGTAATTGGCTGTCAATCATATCGTACATTACACTACAACTCCGAATAAGTCTATTGATTTAATTTGTTATTTGCATAATGATAACAAGAATGTACTCTAGACAGTGAATCTGGAGTCATTTTTGCAATTCTGGTAAGAAATAGTAACCTTTTCTTTGGACTTCCGCCTTTCAACATCATCAGAGGCATGCTGTAATCACCTCGACACACACCACCTATTGAATCTTATTGCTGCATAATATAATAGAAAGTAACAACTGAACACTCTGTGACTTAATTAGAGTTCTGAGGAGCTCAACAAATACTTAGAATTCCCTTTGTCACTTGGAATCATATTTGCCTTTAGGTCCAAAGGTTGAAAATTCACATCTTACAACCTTACTTTGATTCATATTTTGTTTACTGTCACAGTAATAGAGCTTCACATGTTTTGCTTTGTTTAAAAATTATTTTGCTTAGCATAAAAATGTTTATGAAATTTTAAATATAAATAGAAAATAATATAAGTATACAAATGCCAATGTTCCCTCTTTCACTAAATTATGTATAATACTCAATGGGAGACTTAAGCATCACTGTTAGAGACAGCAACTAAAACATGTTTAGCACTTAAATCTTACTACCAATTCATTTAAAATTTGTACTGTTTTTCTGTTTTAATACAGATAATTTCTAAGTTACCACTAACACTTTGATAAAATGATTATCATAAGTATTCAAATTCTGATACTTTTAATATGGACAGGGGCAACACCAGGGGGTCAATGAAAGAAGGGAGATGAGTCAGTTCCCAATCCCTGTGTGTTTCAGTACCTTCTTTTGTTATCTTTTTCTTCCCTTGGGTATTGCTGTCACTACAGATTTTGGAAATAACCACTGGGGCGAAAGAAATAGCTACAGAATAGGACCGTCACATTTCTTATTCTTTATCACAACTTGAAATATAACTGCTCTGTTAGTGTACATTTCTCCAAGTTTTGGTGGAATATTAAAGTTGTTGGTGACACAGGTGATCTGAACTAAACAAATGATGGCTTAAAAGTTTGTCCTATCTTATTTCCACTAACCACTTCCCATTTATCCTTTACTTTCCTATCAATTTGTAATTGGATTTTAAGAAAAATCTTTCTAGATATGTCCCCTCTCTTATTCATCCAACTTGAAAAGTAAAAAAATACATGAAAAAAATATATATGTTTTTAGTGTTAAACAATTTTCTCTCTTTTTCTTTCCCTCTCTATGTGTTTTTTTATATAATTAATAGATCTTCAGATAAAAGATGTGGCCTCTTGATTCAGGCATATCTTGGTGCAATCCTGGTTTCCTACCATGGATTCTTTGAAAGCTTCAGCTTCCCATAAAACAAGAATTATATTGCATCTACTTCACCAGGATGCTCTGATGGTTAAATAAAATAGTGCATTTTCAGCACAGATCAACCTCTTCCTAGAGTAAGTATTGTATAACAATTATGCACATAGTTTATAGCAATTATGCGTTTATATTAAATTCCTTCATGAAGATTATAAATATCCAATGATTATGCTTTTTGTTAAAAAGTTATGGTAAAATTAAATTTTTAAAAATCATCATTGATTATTTCATTATTAAAAAATTATATCTAAAATTATAGAATCAGTACTACTAAAATAAGTATCAAATGGCTAAAAAAAGAAATATTTGACTCTTCCCTTTAAACAAGTTATAATTTAGTGACAAATGGATATTATACATAAACACACACAAAACCAAATATTATTAAAAATGAAAGCAAGTATGCAGTATTAATATTTGAAAATAACAAAAGATGCCAAGTAACTAGAAATTATTTGAAGGAGGAAGTTTTTGAAGTGAATCTCAATATTGCTTTCAATTTGAAACTTTATGCTCATTCTAACGTTCTATCCATACAGATAGAAACACTTAGAAACTGATATAGAGCATATTTTTAACAGATTTGGTGAACTTTCTTGGCTTAGTGTCCCTTATTACTGGGTACAGGATTAAAGATTTTGAGGTATCTATATTAGTTTGTGAGAGGCTTAGATGAAACGTTCTTTTATTAGTTTTGGTCCATTTTATTGACAGGTCACAATGGGCAGTGTTGAGAAGCCCTTGAAAGTCTCTGATTAAATTTGAAAGTAAAGAGCCTGAATTTGAGGTCTTGCTCCTCTATCTTAAATGCATTCAGGGTAAAAGTCAGTGAGATAATTTGAAGTTCATTTTTTTTTTTTAACAATGGTTCTGATGTAGGGTAAATATTATGCGTCACAATAAATCCAATTTAGTAGTGTTTAATCATTTATCTTTTGTTTGGGTTTGAGTGTTGAAGATGAAGACTAATTTTTCTAATAATTCCACCTAGGTTACAGCATAAATGTAGATTAAGTTCCTACTTTGTTCCAAACTTTTTTATAGATTAACAAGAGTAAAAGGGGAAATAAGACATCTGACCTTATTAAAAGTTAAGAGTTTACTACACATCCTTAAATTCAACCAGTTTCATGCTCACTGAAAAGTAAATGGTCATAGTCATCGTAGACAGTCACCAGAGTGTAAAAATAAGCCATCCAAAAGGCAGACTCTTTTATAATACTATGTTAATTCTCAGTTTCAAATAATGGAGCAGGAATTAAAATAAGGGGAGTTCACCATTACCATCTAAAATACTAAACAGGTGTTAGAAATTTGTGACTCATTTGTATAAAATTGGAGTTCAGATTAAAGAATTATAGCAATTTCTAGTTTGAAGAGATCTTGAAAATTATGAGGGCTCAAACTACTCCAACTATAAGTATAAAAGAGTGAAAAAGAGCTTAGGTTTTGGAGCCAACCCGCCCAGGTTAAAAACCCTGCTCAAACTCTTACCACCTGACCTTAATGCTACACCTTATTTTTTACTTTTATGTTTGTAAAATGGAGGAAGTCTCTTCCTCATCAATTTGTTTTATTGTTTAATTTAATATATGTGAAGAGTTAATGATAGTGACTCACATACTAAACACTCAATAACACTTGGGTATTATAAAAATTATAAGAATTATCTCCTTTATTGCCAGGTATGGCAAATTTTTCTGTGAAGGACCAGATTATCAATATTTTAAGCTTTGCAGTGCCTATGATTTCTCTCCCAAATGTTCACATCTGACACTGCCATGTGAAAGCAGCCATAAAAAACATATAATGAAGAAGTGTGGCTGCTTTACAGTAAACATTATGAATACTGAAATTGAATTTTACATAATTTTATGTCTCACAGAATATTATTCTTCTAGTGATATGTTTCAACTATTTTAAAATGGGAAAAACATTCCTGGAGTGTATGCTTTATGAAAGTAGACAGCAGTCTGGATTAACCCCTTCGATCGTGGTTTTCTGTCTCTTGTTATACTATTTTGGGTAGACCTCTTGTGTTACTTGGGATTGCTGACCCTCTCTATATAATGAGGATCGTAGGATCTCATTACCTGAGGCAAAGGTGTTGTGATAACGTAATGGGGAAATATTAAAAAATTCATGTTATAAACAGATGTTTATTTGATGCAATCGTAAGATTACAAAATATAACCAGAAAATCTCACATTAAAATATAACTGTATTTTTTTATTTTTAACAATTTTCACACTTGTAATTAGTAGAATACGTTTTTCATTGGACTGTAAGCTGCTAAAGAAAGGAACTCTGCTTATTCTATTTACTCTGATTTCAATATCTATCTGAGTGGCTTGCACATGATAGACTGTCAATAATATTAACTGAGTTAATGAATAAATGGATAGAAATAAAAAATGTATATTTACTATTTAATTCTATCTCTTCCTTTTTCTTAGAATTTACACTTAACTAGATTGAAATAATTTTTTAAAAATTGGGCTACAAACTAGTGGATTATTGTTAAAATAATCACTATTGTTCTCTTCTAGATCATGTGTTGATGTGTCTACTGACCATGACCTTAAGTATGTGACTCTAAGTTGCCTAGAAGCCTACTATCCAGTTTCTTCATTTTCCTAGTTTCCATTTTCACACACTACTAGTTATTATGATGATTTTAATTGATCTAAGCTTATTGTTAAATACCAGCAAATATTTTTGAATACTGACATTTTTCAATCTCTATTTTAAAATAAAAGTGACCTTATGAACACATTTTTGCAATCTGACAGGTTGTAATTAAACAAGGTCAGTAGATAATGTACAGGTTTTTTTTTTCTTAAAAATTTTTAGGAAGAAAATTAACAAGCTGCAGTGTTACTTTTTAAAAAGCTTTCCTCCTCTTTTCCTTCTTAATTTCATTTTCCAATTCTCTAACTGGCATCTTGACTTATTTGTCTATATTTTTTAGCAACTGTTTTTCTAAAGATTAAATTTATACATTTTCTTCTTCTAACATTTTTCAATTTCTGTCTTCTAATAGATCCTCTTTATTGCCTACCTGTCTGAGATACTGTTGACAGATTCTCACTCTTATTAAACCATCCATGTTCCTGAAGGCTCAGGTAACAACCTCAGCCACGGAGTGCTCCAAAAAACGAAAAATGAGATTTAAAAATTTTTTTCTTAAATGTGACAAAGAAAGAAAAGTTTCTTTTCATTTGTAGTCTTCAGGCATGTCCCCACAGATTTACAACAGAAAAGTGATTTGGAGCTCCCACCAATGTATTCCCCAGAGCTCCTCGTAGAAACAGTAAAGAGCTTTGAGGGTGTGAGATCACTTCCCACATCTTTTTAACTCCCTTACTTTTTCCCACTAGATTCATCATTCTTATCTAAGAAGAAAGGAAGATTCTTATTTTCCATGCTTTTACTCTACCACACTGTCCTCAGAGGAGTAATTTGTGGGAATATGGGCTCCAGAGTGCCTTTAAATTTTCTAGCTAGTGCAATCAGCACACCCACTGGAAGGCATACCATATTCTGCTACACCAGAGGTTAGGCAGTTGGCATTTTGCCTTTTGCTTAACATGTTAGGCAGTACAAAGGAATTTATGTCATTTGTTATCTTAGGTAATATTTTTCCACCATTCTGCCTTTATTTGAAAGACACTATTATATTTAAATATTGGATTCTGTAATTTAAACTTTACAAATTTTAGACTAAATTTTTATTTAATCTAGATATCAGTTTCTAGACTCATGATTTAATAACAGTATTATGTGTATTAGAGTTACGTCACTACAAAGGCATTCATCTCTACCAAGTCACTTTTATAATGAACACTTGTGTACATTATCCAATGTTTAAATCAGTGTCATAGGTCAAAGTCTGCACTAGGATCAAGTTATGATCACACAATATCAGCAAAAGATTAAAATTGACACGGCCAGCAAAGTCTCTAAAACATAGAATTACAAAGAGTAAAAAAGATGTGATTTACACTTTATCTAGCATAGTAAATGGAGAGGAGATTACCGCTTTTTATAATAAAGGGTCCATATTCAATAAAACCTTTCAAACAATATATACTTTAATTTTTGTGATTAATCTATATCTCCGATTTCAAATAAATGATTTCCTTAATCATTTGAATTTTTACTGATGTCTCTGTTGAATGATTTGGTTAAAATGAACTAAACTTCAAACTTGTTCTTAGAAAACTTACATTCTCAAGAGGCACATGTTTATGGGAATACTCTGTTATTCAAGGCCAGTTGCCTGTTTTTATAATCTTTACACATCGAGTCATAGAATGTTTATACTCTTCAGTGTGCCCTTATAGTCTTATATTTCTTATGGTATCTTGTTGTGGTTCTAACTCAACTGTCTCTCTCACTCTCTGATACAAACATATAAATACTTACACACACAATTTACCACTGTTACCACTTCTTTGTCATGTATTTCTAGCTTGAATATTTGACAATTTATCTGACATTGCAAAAGTCTATTGTTGAAAAGCAATAGTAGAGGTTGATGTTATTGCCTCCTAATTTGACTTCCTTTAATGGCTTTGACACACAAAAAAGTGCTTTATAATTATTGGTAGACTTAATACTTATGTGTCCTTAATTGTGTCTGTATATAGTAAAAGATGAGGTGATCAGCAGGATGAAATAAGGCTACACTAGTGTAAAATCATAGGTAAGGAAATATTATAACATATGAAAGTGAAAATGCAGATTCCTTGTTTTATGTTCCCAAAACAAGTATCAAAAGAAGGAAGAAAAATGGTTGTCATTAATTTCTTCTTAATCGAAATTAAACAAATTTATGTAATATGTTGTTAAATGTAGTTCTTGCCTAATTATAATCATTCTAGTAGATAGCTAATCTCCAATTACATCATCAAAATATCTACTTTTTGAAAAACTCAAATGTCCTTCATTGCTAACTGTCCTTCATTATGT
The DNA here is from genome assembly GCF_000151845.1 of Pteropus vampyrus. NCBI lineage: Eukaryota > Metazoa > Chordata > Mammalia > Chiroptera > Pteropodidae > Pteropus > Pteropus vampyrus. The sequence continues at coordinate 11,659,805 of NW_011888786.1, forward strand.
AGCTGTATAAATACTTCATATTTTTTTGTAAGTGGCTTTCATTTCTTAGAAAAGTTTGAAAAAATTCTTTATCTTTGTGCTGAAACCAACCCCAAAAAACACATAGAAATTCCCTTTTAAGTATCTATTTTGTATACAGAGATGTGTAGCTGCAACACTACATGCAAAATTTTGATGATTTATGTGTATCTCTACTTGTAGGTTACAGAAATTAACTTGAGCAAAATAGATAAAGACGGAAATTTCCATGAAAATCCAGAAATCTTTCACAAAGTTCTCAAAGTCTAGCTAGGACTAAGGGAAGAGTGGAACGAGGAACCAGGTCTGTTTCTTCTCCTTTGTCATATGCTCATCCTCTTTTTTTGCAAACCGTCACCCTCTGCTTTGTTGCAGAGTAAAACTTGCTCATTTGTGTCCTTTAGCTCTCTGTCTCTGAGTCCTGTCTTTCTTTGTCTCCTATGTTCACCACCTTTCATTCTAAATAACAGGGTACAAAGTGCTAATTGTTCCAACTTGGACTAGGCCACCATCGGTAGCCCAGTAAATAGTGACAAAAGAAATGGGCAAGATTGTTTTGTTCAGAGTGGCTATGGGGAGCCATCACTATCAATGAGGAATGGAGGTGAGGGGTGGAGAAGAAAGGTCTAAAAGAACTGACAGCTCTGCAGCCAGTTCAAATGATCCCACTGCATGTGAGGTATGTTTACTTTCACTGCAGTTCTTATAATCAAGATCTACAAATCCAAGCTGCCCTTGAGTTAGGCATTTGATTTTTCACTTTCAACTAAAGAAGTCTATAATAGACACAAGATTACTCAGTGCTTACAAATTACTCTATTATATGTTGTTCATACTAAGGCAATATCCCAGCTAACATCACCCTTTATATAAAAAAAAAAAAATTATGTAGAAGACTATAGAGAGACTAATTTTAGCTAAAGTTCATAATGTTCAAATGTATAGAGCTTCTCCTCTGTGGACATTACGTAAATTTAGAGGAAGAAACATGATTTAAGAAGGAAAAGTGTGAAACAGTGTCAAATATTTAAGAAGTAAAAAAAAAGGTAAAACATAAAAATGACTATCATCTTTGGCAACATATTGCACATATGCCATACAGAAAATGTGAGACATAACAAAAGTTATTGAGACCTTAACCTGAAGTATTCATTTAGAAATAAATGGAGAATATTTGTATGATTCGTAGTGATTACAAAATGAGAAGTTTTCAAAGGAAACATAAGACAAAAAAAATTGTACGTAAATATTCATTACTCACTCTTTCATTTAGTTACAGACCTTACCAGAGATTTAGTTGGTCATATAGCTATTCAACTAGAAAAACATATGCCATATTCTTCTGTGACCTAGTATAGACGTATTTGACTTAAGCAGTGTTAGCAGATATGAAACAGAATTTGCAGATTGCCCTTTACTTCTAAGTCCCTCCTTTCTAAAATCAGAGTTATGATGAGATTCGAAGCAGTTGCTTTAGACCCAGAAATGTAAACTCTGAGCTAAGATATCACATCAACCCTAACACCTCTCTTTTACTTAATCCCAGGCTATTTCTTACTGAAGAAGTGCACTTCAAGCCTATTTTAGCCATCGCATGTTGACCGCTCTTTGTAATAACAAATGATAGCATTTAACTTAACAAACTTATTTAACAAGAAATGATCATTATCATTTAAGATTGAGAAGTAAAGCTCCTTCAGTGAAAAGTCAGAGGGTATATTTCATTTACAACAGAGTCCATGAAGTAGAGTAGAAAAGAAAGTTGAACATGATAATTTTAAGGAAAAATACACATATATAACTAAAAGAGAGAATAACAGACAGAGCTTCTTGAATTCTAGGTGGTAGATAGGAAAGGAGCGCACAGAATAGAAACATAGTGGGATCAACTAGTCCCATCATTTTGTCTGAAACATTAATTTAAGCATCTGTGGTCTTAAAAGAGTTGATATAATCAGCAGCTGATGCCATTTATCAGACCTCTGACCATTTCAAAACATAAACTGGTATAAAGGTCCAAATAAAGATTTGAGAAGCCAGGGCTTGATAAAATCAACTAAAGTTTGATGACTATATTAATTTTCCTTAAAGTAGTTTTAATTCTCAGGTAAAAGAGTTAGGATCACTTTACTGTAATTTACACAAAACCATTGCACAGGAATAAAAGTATAAGTGGAAGTTTATTAATGCTCAGAGGTTCTTAGAGATAAATAATTACATTTGAAGTTAGCCTATATGAGCTAAGAGAATGCAAAGAGAGAAGAAAATGGTATGAACAAAAACTCAAAAGTAGAACAAAGGATATATAGGAATATTTTGTAAATCATGTGTACAAGTACTCAAAAACTAAAACAGGGATTATTAAGGCTAAATTATAGAATATTTGAGAACCTGTAAACTAAATCCTCTATTATAAAGAAACTAAGAGTAAAGGATTAGAATTTATATGGTTAAGATTACAAAACATTAGATTCAATATTAGAAACCATGGCTGTTTGGTTTCTTGATCCAAGATTTCTGCAGACACAATAGAGGTTGGCATGCATGTGTGTCCTGTTGGAGAGGAAGTCATGTACACCCTTGTATGGTAGTGTCAAGGACTTATTTAGGGCAAAAAATTTTTGGAAAAAGGGAAAACTTTTTTTCTTATGATTTTTAATGGGCCATTGCTTTCCACAATAACTCTTTAAATAATTTAATATTTTTCAAGCATTGCAAAAATAAGGTGGTATCTGTAAGAGTCATGTTATTTTTTAATTGAAAAAAATATTTAGTAAAGAAATGTCTGGAAAGATGAAAATATTTCCAGTTTTAAGTAACAGGTCGGTGTCTGTTTTTAGATCAGACACTTGATTTAACTCTGTTACTAAAATTACATCTTTTGGTTCACTGTCTGTTAAAGAGCTTCAAAGAAAGATTTATTTTGGTTTCTAAGAATGTAACTGTGTGGAGTATATTTACGACTAAAGAGTGAATGGAGAGATCGTATAAACTTAGAGAATTGTCATGGGACTTAACATGATTACATTTCTACTTGTTTGTCTAATACATGGCTTTCAATATTATCCTATATGAACTTATATTAGCTCTATAATATTTCTAAAATTGAATTAGATTTTTAACTACATGACAAGACTCTTTCTGCTTTCAGTAGAGGCAACAGAATTTATTTTAATGTAGTCAGCTGCTGGTCAGTGCTTTCTCCTAAAAAAAAAAAAAGTTACATGGCTTGTCACTGTGTTTTTCAAGGGATAAGCCATCTATAAAGGCACAAAGACACAATACAGGGGAAGGCCCCGCAGTGTACATAACCTTTCCTTTCCTTTCCTTTTCTTTTTCCTTTTTTCCCCTCCCTCCCTCCCTTCCTCCTTCCATCTTCATCATCATCTCATCCTCCTCCCTGTCCCCCCATCCCCCTCCTCCCCCTCTTTCCCCCACCATCATCAAGTAAGAACTAGAAACACAGCAGGGTAGAAGAAATGAAGTACTTTGCCTTATAATAGGATTTTCCTAGAGATTCAAGTGAAAACCTACAGACAAATCTTAACCACAAGAAGCAGCCAAGGCCTGAAGGGAAGAAAGATGCGCAGAGTTGAAACTTTCCTCAAGAAAGTGTTTGCCTGAAAGCAACCATTAAAACACTGTCCTGACCATCCAAAATCAAATATAGGCACTATTATTGACCCTGGGTTTGCTTACATTGTCTTCTCAACTACCAGTTTCCTACTAGAGAGACACAATAAAATGTTTTGGGAAGGACTTCTGCAAAAAATCAAGAGAAGGTCTAAACCACCAAAGTTCTATCTTTCTGAAAGAGTAGACAAATCAGATAGTAACTCACTATGTACTTAAATGTTACATATTTATATTCAGTGTCTTACAACTCTCACTTCCTAGTACTGTCTTTCAAAAAGATGAGAACCACACTATTTTGTTTGACCATTAACTCTCCGTAAATCTGAGGTTTATGAGTGATTGATATAACGGCAATAGTTCATTTAGAATAACCCCATATGTGGTACTATTACAAGTTAAAAACAAGTGGAACACTAATATTTACTAGAAACAATGAGATTTCACTTTGTTCCACTTTGCATGCTTAAGGGTCCTTTATTATATTCTGTATACTTTCAAATCAGAAATATGAGGAGCTCCTTTGTATGCTGAAGTGTACCACATGGCAGACACATCTTCCAAACAAGAGTTTGTGCACTTCAGCGGCCTGGCAGGAAACAGGTTTTTCAATAAATATCATTCCTTAACAGCCTAGCTCATTAATGATTTTTATTACTTTCTGTAAGTGTGCCAAATCCCTCATGGAACTCAATTACATTTCAAGAACGAAAAGCACAATACACAGAAACACTGAAATCTTATAAAAGGCAAGCTTTTTTAAAAATCCTTTTTATTCCTCCCACTGAGACACTTAAGACTATAGAACTATAATG